>NC_088174.1:15487500-15797500 GCF_028769735.1 Zonotrichia leucophrys gambelii | reverse complement strand
AAATGCAGGCCCTTCGCTGGCATGTTCAGCTTCCAGATTAAAGCAGTTCATGCCTAATTTATCATTTAACATGTCCTCCCACATTTGTGGTGCCGCACGGAATGAATAACAACTTCACTTGTTTACAGTGTTTTCAAGTTAATTTCACTAATTAGTTTTGCAGTTGCAGGAATCCGAGGGGGCAGTGTCCCCTCTGGAATGCTGGGCACAGGCAGGGAATGGGCAGGGAATGGGCACATGGACAGGCAGGGCCACCCTCCCCAAGCCAGCTCCAGGCTCTGCCCCCCACTATCAACACATATTTACATCCCTCTTATTTTCAATCATGTCTCAAGTGACTGGGAGACTTTTCATGGGAATGACAAAGGAATTATGAAAAACCTGGTTTAGTTTCATAGAATAGTTCGTATTGTCCTGTGCAAAGTTTGAGATGAAAATGTTCCTGGATTTACCCTCAAATTAGACACAATTTGGCCAATGATTGCCCTTCCAGCCAAACTGCTGCTGCTTCCTTTAAGGATTTTGACCAGATTTTACGCAAACTGAACTTTCAATGAGTGCTTCAACACAGCATTTATCACTTCCCGAACTCAGGTCACTCAGAATGTTCTTCCACATCTTCCTAACCAGCACTTGTGTCTTGGAAAACCCTTTCCCACCCTCTGAACTCCAGAACAACACAGAACAGTGTTTAATCTCTACAAGGGAAACTGAAATGTGCTGGACTCAAAATGCTCTCAGTCATGACAGAAGTAATTACTCAGACATCTAGGAAAATAAACCTACTTAAGGAAGCCAGCAATGATCAGAGCCAAACTCTGGTGTCCTAGTATCTGGAAAAGTCTCTGATCTTTCTCCTCTCAAGAATGATACTATAAAATCTGCATGTTCCAAAACTACTCTGTAATTTGAAGTTAAAAAATAAAAAAAAGCTGGAACCTACAAGATTCATCTCTGGCAACGGGAGGAGTTCTGTGTTTGAGCACTGCTGCCACCAGGGAGCCCTGGGTGAGGGAAGGGATTTTGGATCTTTGGTAATATTTGCACTGCTCCAGTCACAAAGGAGATCATTGACAGCCTCTGCCCCAGGCAGCTCCTCCCTGACATCACTTCCACAGAAGGGCTCCTTCCCAGAGCTCCTGTAAAGCAACAAAAGTCACAAATCCCCAGGAAGGGCAAACCCTCCCGAGGGTCTCGGGGGGCTCCAATGCTGCTCCTGGGGGCAGCTGGGCAGCCCAGCCTGGGCTCCCATCCCACAGATCCAAGGGCAGCCCAAATCCTCTGTTCTGCCACAGAGGGAGCAGGGATGTGTGAACGAGAGCACAGCACTGCTGCTACAAGTGGAAGTTTGTTTCTATAAATAAATAAATAAATAAATAACAACAAAACTTTTCTCATGCATGATCTGCATTCCCTGTCATTTGCATTTGTTTTGTCTTCTATTATTTAGCTCATAATACAACAGGGCAAGGCCAGAGCTCTGGCAATCAGTAGCATTAAGCACGGCTTAATTCTACAAAAACAACCCAAGGAACAGTAAGTCTATGTTCTTTGTCCTGATAAGAGATTTGGCATTTATTTTAACACACAAAATGGCCAGAAACTCCAGAGAAAAAAGAAACAAGCTTGAAAATTACTCTATATTAACACTGTGTATGACTACAAACAGCCTGTGACAAGATGAGCACAAACTGTTTGCTTGTTGTATTAATTTCATTCTTCAAAATTTTGAGATGATTTGGAGATGACAGCAGGGTATCCTGCAGTCCTAACCTCAGGTGCAATCCCCAGGGAAAAGAAAGGTTCCTTTTGAAAGGAACACCTTTCAAAACCTACTGTAATACAGTAAAGCTTAGGCCTTGCAATGGTACTTGGTGCCCTCCTTCTGGAGAGCATCCTTAGGGCCAATATCCATTCTTTTAAATCCTCACTAACACACAGAAAACTCTTCTTTTCCATTTCCTCCCTACAAATAAGCCCAATTCCATTAAAGGCAATTGCATCAATTGCACCACACTGGTGTAAGTAGAGAAAAAAGCTTTTTTGTGCCAGCACAAACCAACACCAGCTCTTGACTCACAGCTTGAGTGTTTCTCCCTGTTTGTACACCCACATCCTCCACCAGCAGCACGTGCTTTTAATGTCCCCCTTTCCATCATTTCCTTAAAAACTTACATTTTCCAGTCCTCAGAGCCTTACACCCTAAACTTGAACTACACACTAACACACAGTTAGTACTACACACCACAGAGTTATCAAAAACCAGTCCCAAATAAAAGCACAACCCCTCTCAAGATTAACCACTGTAACTGCTGCTCTCAGGAAGATGCAAACCCACAATCTGTATTTCAAACAACACTCAATCACACTGGGTTCTCCACATGTGCTTTCAAATCCACCTGTCCCTGCTGGCCACTGACCACAGCAGAGAGCCCAGACTGCAGAATGTGGGCCAGGCAGGATCTGGAGAACTCTCTGGGCTCTAAGAGAGCTGTTCTCTGCACTCTGTTTTATCTGCACTGCATCCTTGCAGCTGCTAAATAGTCTGTTTGCTGTTTAAGGCAGTCTGTAACTGTGTTTAAGGCATGCAGGAGGCTGTGCACTACTACTCAGAGTTACTCAAATAAAGACAACATATTAAGAATAATCACTCCATCTCTATAAAACAGTTACAGGCTGCTCAGAAGAGAACATGACAAATACTTGAGCTCTTTGTGAAGCACCATAATTGCTCATGATTTGCCTTTTCATGATTATATCCTCATTCAAGATCTACTTACTCACGGAGTCCTTAAAGCTGGTGCAGCATTGACTATCAGCAAAAGGTAGGATGGCTGGAACACTTAAGGAACAGATTGTTCCAGCCTTGAAGGATTTAACACTCCTCTCTGCTTACTGGTGTGTTTGCCATGATACACTGTGTTTTATTGCTGTCTCAGTCTTGTTATTTAGTGAACCTAAGCTTTCATCACCTGCAGAAATCCCTGGCCCAGACTACAGCCCCTGGATGGACAGGGATGCTGGTGCAGTCGCTTCAGTTTTGTTTCAGCTGCCAAAGTATAAATTCAAAGGAAGATGGGATGTGCTGGCAGCAATGTAACACACCAAGGATCTCCACTGAGCACAGAATCTCTCCCAGCCCTCTCTAAATCTGTTTGCTTTCACTTCAGGATAACTAAAAGTTCCCCAAGAGTTACTGCAGCACCTTCGGGTTATTAAATGGAACATGCAGAACATTACATTATTATGCTGCACATGGCTAAGGAATTTTAGTATTCACAGGATTATGGTAATTAAGTCTTCCTTCACTTTGGGTGATGTGACACTTGCTTGACTATAATGTCACTCCACTTAAAGTCTGTGTAAACAACATTATCTTAGTCACTCTGCATTACATTTCCAACTGTGAGCAAAATTACAAGGTCAAAGTGGACAAGAATGTAGGTAATCCCAAGGAAACATCATGTAAATGACTCACTCAAGGTTCAAGCTGGGTTTTCAAGGGTGGTAAAAGGCTTATGTACTACACTGGTATTTTAGTCCTGCTTTGCACAAGGTATCAGTGCCAAACTGCAGTTCTCTGTGCAGGGACATTTAGCTGCTCAGGACCCTGCAAACTTCTCCTTTTGTAAGGACTGGGCTGCCAAAGAAATGCAGAGAGCAAAAGAGGACTGATTTTGAACAAAAAGCTATATGGAACCAGCAGAATATTAATTAACTCTATAAGTGACAGATGCAAACAAAGAAATATATATTCCACCGACATCATTAACATAACACAATAAAACCTCCATTAAAGTGTCAGTCAGAGAGCTGGGAAATATATTAACCTCATTGTTAAAAACAATTCTTTTAATTCACATAGCTGGACTTGCTTTACCTTTGAATATCAAATAGGAAAGTATTTAATGTCTTTTTTGTAATTTTGATTGTTGAACAGACAAACTTGCAGCTGAATTTATTTTACCCTAACAAGTACACAGTAAACTGCAAAACACACACACACACACACTTCTCTAGTTCTCAACTACCCAAGATTTAGTTTGATCTCAGACTGAACAAAAGGACTGCACAGGTGAGCAAGCTGCTCTCCTCAAATTAGCAGATAACGTCTTACAAAATCCATAACTCTGCAAGTTTGGAAACAGCAGCCCACCCCTTTCCTGTACCATAAAACTCACTAAACAGAAAAAAAAACCTTGTTAGCATTTCCAAAGCTGTTCAAACATTGTAAATCCATGAGTACTCAAGCCTACATAGCTGGAGATGTAACAAAATCAGGATGGGATGGGATTTATCAGTAGTGAGGCTTTAATAATTCCTGGGAATTCCACCAGCAGAGAAGTGGTACCCAGGGACACGTCACTGACATTCCAGATCCTTGGAACTGTCATTTCAGCCATTTCTCCCTAGAACAGAAGCTGTGGGAAGTTTAATTAATGACAAAACTACACTGTTTCAAGTTCTCTCAGGCAGGAAGTACACTTGGAGGTTCAGTGCTAGGAACAGGCCTTTGCCAAAAAGCTGCAGAGTGGAATCTGCCCAGTGCAGCTCTTCCCTTGCTGCAGCCAGGGATGGGCTGAGGATCCAGAGCCTGCTCCCAGCTCACCCATCATGTCCTGATGGCCAGAACCACCAGGATGGGCATCAACACCAAAGCTCATCATGAGCTCAGTGGCTGCATCCTTCTTCCAAAACTCAAATTACAGTATAATTTGATATAATCAACCTTTCATCTCCAGTCTATGATCAAGCACAACATACATGTGACATAAATACTAACAGTTAAAGTAAAACAATACACAAAGAAATCTTTTTCCCTTCAGACCACTTTTTCCTCCACGTGTAAGACACAGAAAGATGTCTCTTATCTTTCTTCTTTGCAGCTGTTAACCAGGATGCCCCCACAGCATTCCACCCTGAAAACATCACACTGAATATTTATTTACCTCGTTGCTCCTGAGAAATTCACAATGAGACACCAGTGTCAAAACTCCCTTCAGTAAATTCTTCAGCATGAAAACCTCTGAAGGTACAACAGAGTCTGCCTCCCTATCACACCTAAATTCAGGGTATAACTCAGTGATACCATTGCTTATACAGCATGAATTATTTGTAGCTTTTTCACAGTTGTTTGCAGGCACAGATGTCAAACACAGCTCAAACTTGTGATCCAAAACTCTGCACCTGTGGCTATGGACAAAGTCAGGGAATGATGCTCAAAATGAAGGTAAAAAGGCATTTCCCAATTGGGATCACTGCAGACATACAAACAGAAAAGGATGTGCAAACACTGAGAGCAGCAGATCTGCTCTGTGCACTACTGTAATTCATTGCTATCCTTGAAAAAACACAATAATTCAACTCTTAGATCCCTCTGCAATAGGACATCCATGTATGAGAGCAACATCATTTAAACTGGATTGCACAGCATTCAGCCATTTTAGCCCACCATCATAAGTGCTTAAAACAAATAGATCATTTCATATTTGAAATATTTCAGTATTCCCCAATCACACTTGTTATTTATCTTGCATGTCAATGATACTTGTCACATACATTATAACTTAAGTCTTACTACAGGATTTAATGGAAAAACAAATAAAAAGTAAGTGCATATAATATTACTAATATAAACAGGCAAAATATCATCAAGATCAGTGGCTTGGTGTCTATTTTGGCAGGAGCTGAATTTGGCCTAATGACTTCTGGTTCTGATTTAGTGAGGGTTCCCTGTCATGTACGACTTTGTGACTTCTTCAGTATGTTTTCTTTGAAAAGTAAAGGTTTTCTGTATGAGATTGGAATTTAATTGTTTCCTTTTTAGACAAATATGCTTTTGGATGGATGCTGATGGAAAGGGCAACCAGATGTCAAAAGGGCAGCAGTACAGTGAGATTATGTGCCGAGGTCTAGGGCAGGACAGGCAAACAAGGGGGATCTCAGATCACTTGAGCAGATCCTTATAAATAAAATCTCAGATAACAGGCTTTGTTTATTCTGTAAAAATGCATATCAGCAGGTCAAATCAACTCCTGTTATGTTAACTACTTAAGTTACTTTCTTATTAACAAATATTCCTGATAGCGTAACAGAACTCTCATCTGTGAGCATCTGGAATGCAAGGAGGGAAAAAGAAGAGTTTAAGTAATTATGAGGGAGATGTCCTGCATCTAGAGGGAAAGAAGTGTTCTCTCACTTGAAGGGGAATAAATAAACAAACTGCACTAAAGAGAACTCATGTGGCAGCAAGTAAACAATGCTTAATTTACGTGGAGACTCACCAGTGCCACTCCTCATTTTTAAAATAATTCTTTTACCAATTTTAGTACATATAATGTCAGTAACAAGACTTCGTTTACTGTCTTTGCACATATGCTTGATAATATTTTTTATGTAACTCCCACCTGAGACAATTCTCACAACAAAAAATGTATTGTAATAAATCCAAGCTCACTTTTTATTTGCCAACTGTCACCCAGTGCTAAGTCCTGTCTCTGGGTGCAGGAAGCTCTAACAGAGCCCCATTCTCCTGCAATGTGATTATAACCCACAACTTTTACCTTGTGAGAGAGAACAGATCAGAATTCCAGCTCTCTTTAATGCTGAGTGACCACGTGTGAAAAGCTGCCCCTTCCCAACAGCCTGGCGATCCCACTTGGCTTTTATCCTGCCTTTTAGCAGCCATTCTGTAGGAGCGAGATGCATTTAGCAATGATCCCACCCCTCACCACAGCAGCTTCCCTCGAGAATTTCACATCAGCTATTCCCAAACTTCTGGGGGAAGGGGTAAATTTGAGCACTAACCAGGAAAACTTCACATAATCCAAGATGAGCACAAGAAGCTGCTCCCTACCCAGAGATGGATTTGTTATCCCCCATGGCAGGCACGCAACATCTCCACACATGTCCAAATTCCCTATGAGGTAACTGAGCATTGCAGGCACTGCAAAATCCCAAGCATTTTGAAAACACAAGATTGAATTTTTTTCCTTTTTTTCTTTTTTAGTTTAAATAATACATTTTTCTAAACCAGTTTTGCAAAACATTCTCATTTAAACATTATCTGAGAGCAGGTTTCAGAGGTATTAGAAGGAAAAAGGGTATTTTATTCCTTGGCTAGTTTTTTTTCCTTTAAGAATTCATTTTCCACTTTTCTTTTTTTATTTTTTTTTTCTCTGAAGAGCATCTGTTCTAAGAGAACAGAAAATGGAAAGAAAAGAGAAAAACGCTCAAAGTTTGAACGTTTGAAATTTGAAAATAAAAATAGTAATTTACAAACCAACTTTCTCAGCCTGCTCTAACACTGAGCTGCAGCTCCTCTGGACTGTTGCTCTCTGAATTATTCAGGGAGCACATTGTGCAAATGCATCTGTGCGAGCAGCTCCGTCTGCCTGACTCTTGTGCATGTACAACATCCCCAGAGGTCACCCCATGAAAGTGATGCTGAGCAGAAATCACTGCTCACACCCTGCCTTTAATGGAAAAGTTTGGTGGGTTAGAATAATGCTTTTTCATGTTTTTCACCCCTGTGCATTACTGATGTAGGCCAACGCAATACCTTTTAGTGTTAAGACTGTTAAACTCTCTTTTTCAAGATTTTTCAATTTCTGGTCTTCAAAAATATTAGAAAAAGCAAGATCTCTATGTATGTGCATTGAAAGACACAGGACAATGGGTTTGTGCTTGTCCACCATCCTTTGAGAAGCACATAAAATACAAAGTATGATCCTGTTTTGCCTCTATGGAGATTTTCAAATGCACTTTAGGAGCAAAATATTGACTGACTCTGCTTGAAAAGAAGGGAGTATTAACTTTAATATATCTCTCTCATTATCAGTAACACCAGTTTACTGAAAAAAATGCAAAGAATCATGAGTGCAAGAAGGTCAAGAGGACTGACAGTAAACCTGTGGGTCAGGGAACACTGGGTCAGAGATCTCCAAAATTTAAATACTAAAATGACAGTAAATCTTGCAAGCTGTTCTCCATTGTATAACACTAGAGTAATTACCCATACCTTTCAAAAAAGACAATTAAAAATCTTGTATTCTTAAGACAATTTAATTTTTGCCTTCTTTCTGAATGTAAAATCATACTGAGCAAATTTAGCTTAAAGATCACAACTGAAAGGAAGAGTTCACAGGGAGTGGAACAGCTCAAGGGACTGAACTGAAAATCCACATTCATTATTCAGGCTGTTACACAAATCAATTGGGATCTTTAGGCAGACAGAGTGCGATGCTGCTGGACAAGGTGTTGTTGTATTCCCTGGCTCTGTTTCCAAGCAGTCTGGGGGGGAATCACAGATTTCCTCCTCTTCTCCCAGGAGCAGATCTCATGGCCCTGAGTGGATGTGATAATAAGCACCAGTTTCCCCCTGGATGCTCCATGACATGAAATGGGCTGTCAGGAACTGCTCATGAGCAGCCTGAACCCACGTACAGAACTCTGTACATCCATTCCAAAGGTCTGACCAGCAATGGAAGGTATTCCCTGACTGCCCTGCACATCTGAACGGGCTGCTTGCCTCAATTCACATGTAAAAATATCACAATTCTTGGGAATCCAGCTGCACTCTCAAAATTCCCAACTAAATCCTGCAACCTCCACTGTGAAAATGACTCAGAAATGTGGTTTCTTCAACTGGGGAAACTGACTGAAACCAGCCATGAAGGACATTTCTGGTTTTCAACCTTTCTCTCCTCAAGAAGAATATAAGCATTTGGAAACTTTGCACTGCAAACATTTCCAGTTCTTCAGAATTGCTGCAGTTTGCCTTCACCATGTTATTAACAGCTTAAACATCATTCTGCTTTTTCTTAAAGCTCCTTTGGCACATGTACATCCTGATAATCAGGTGAGCTACATTTATACTTCTGCCTGTAGTATCTGCTATGGCTACTGATAATCCCAAGTTTTCTAATGTATTGTTGCAAGAAAAACAAAACTGATGTGAAAGGAACTTAATGTAAATAATACTCTCAGGCCCAGCCTGTAAAGGCTTCAAAAAGCTTAATGATTTTCTCAGATGTGCTGTAACAACAAAGACTCTCATGGTTCAGTGTCAAATGTCTGCTAGAAGCCAATGTTCATCACAACTGCAATGACTTGTTCATCATAGATTCCATCAATAATTGCTTCAGTATGTGAACGTGATCAATGTCACTCTCATCAAGAATAAATCAAGCTGGGTATTTTCTAATGGACCTTCAGCATTCTCATGGATCCTGCTCCACAGTAGGGTTTAATCAATGCATGAGCTCCAGTGAGCAGGCATCTCCCTCAAAATAGCAATTATTTACAAATGCAAAACTATAAAAACATCCTCATGTTCTTGGCATAGAAATTTTAAATGATGTGATGGAATATGGAAAGAGGCAAACAAAGTGACGGCAGCACTGGATCACGTCAGAACTGCATTTGGAGCTGCCTGATTTAAACTCAGTTAAAATATTTAAATTATTACAGCTGAACAGTGATGTCAGTGGGCATTAGACCTAGAGTACAAAAAACAACATTTTTCAGAGATAAAGGGAAATACCAAATCTATCCATTTCACCTCCTAGAAATGTGACTCCATTTCCACAAGTAAACAGCAGGGTTAAAAGTAGATTCACTTCCTTTTTTCCTGTCACTGTCTGGGTAAAGCCAACCAACCCACATGAGAAGCAACACTGCTGCTGCTCAGCTGCTTTTTCTCAGTTTCTTCTTTCTACCAACTACTTAAAACCTGGTTCTGGGATGAGCAGTCACAGACAGATGCATTCTGACCTGAGTATTTTACTATAAAAACTGTTTTCTGACCTCTTTAGTGACTAAATAAAGCAAAAAAATACATTATTAGACAAAATATTTATTGAATAGGATAATTTTTAAAACTAATCTTAAAAGCCATCTGTTTGTGCCTGTAAGGAGTTTTAAATTAAATGCTGTATTTTGGTGGTTCCAGAGCAGTTTTAGGTGACAATTGCGCTGCTCAGCTTCCCCCACGTTTGGTTCCCTTCCCGCTCCTATTCCAGAGGGGAATTTCTGCCAGCACCAGAGGCAGGCAGGGTGTGTGGGGTGCAGGATTCCCCCGAGCAGGGAATGGAGGGATCCGGATCTGCAGATCCCTGCATTGGGAACTTGGAGGAACCAAATCCTGCAAGGTCTCCTGAGAAATCACCACAGCCTCTGCCCAAGGACAAAACAGAACTTGTATTTGTGCACCCAAGCCCCTCCAGCAATGATCAGCAAGACTTTCTAAATATCTGAGAGCATTTCCAGATTTTTCCACATGCATTTCACAAGTTTTTGTATTTTACCAGCTCAGGTACTGCTAGAAGTGGAAGGGAAGCCTGATTTCTTTGTGCTCAAAGAGAACAGACAAAGTGCACAGGGGTTGCTCAGTTACTTGCCCCTCAACTGACAGATACCCTTCCTTTCATAATAATTTCTGATATAAAAGAAATAGAGTTATATATCGATATATAATTCAGGAGATTTTATATTTTTCAATTAAATGCCTTTCAACCTTTGCTCTTTAAAGGTTATAGAAATTCATGATTTTAGCCTCTCCTCAGACTTCCTATCTTTAGTCATAAGGTCAATCAAATTCCCCTTTTCAAATGTTCCATCTTTAAAGAATATGGTAACCAGAACAAAAACAATATCCCAACTGAGGTCAGAAGATTTCCTAACCTTTACATATACTCCTTGCATTCTTATTCCATTACTGGCTGTTGCACCCCTTCTCCTTCCCCTTTCTTCCTCTCTCCATGTCTCATGTGTGTTTTCAGATATTTTATTGATGTCTCCATAGTTTAACATTACAAGTAGCTCCAATCCTTTTCAGTTCTTTTTGGGGATTTTTGTTCTGTAACAACTTGCAGAAGAATTTCCAGGCCCTCTCCTTACCCCATAAATGCTGCTGATGAAATAACACTGCTTGATGGTTCAAAGCCATCTGAAGCTGACTTTTAGAAAGGATTACACTAAAACAAACTCAATAAACTTGTGTGAGTTACATTTGCCATTATTTCTGAGTTGTATATATCAAATTCATGTTTTTCAAAGAGGCACATTTATTATAATACAACCTGAGCCACTAAAATTTGACCATTCATTTAAAGAAATTCAATCAAGAAACCAACTCAAAAAAAAAACCAAACCACCCCTGCTCCAAACAGTCTCTCATATCACTGGTGTCTAAATTACTAATCTGGTTAACATATTTTGCTGTCAGGGTTAAGATAAACCATCTGGACAATTTTGCTACAAATTCTTTCTTAGCTAAATGTAGTTTTTATTGTAATTTGCCTCATTTCCTCCTAATATAACAACAGAATGTTGCTGTGTGGATACACTCCAGTGACCTGACAGACCTTTCCAGCAACTCCAAAATGTCTCACCACAAACTTTTTGTTGATCTCAACATCACCATTTTCTTCTTATTTATATTCTTACAAAAATGTGATACTGGAACCAGCTGCTAAAAAATGCCCATTCCATCAAAGTCCTGAAACTCATAACCAATTTTTTTTCTGAGTTTATTCCTTTTAAGAAAATGCCAGTTGGGTTTTCAGCCACAACAGAAAAACCAGGGACTCTCCAAGTTCTGCTTCATTTACTGTACCTCTCCAGCGTCTCTTCTCTCTGTGACATCAATTCCAAAACTCTCTTGTAAACTGCAATCCAGTGACCTCACCATGTAAATCCTTGGCTTTATGGCCATGTCTGACCACACAGAATTCAGCAAATTCAGTGCAATGAGCAGGGCTGAGTGTTTGGGAATTGCTCCCTTCTCCCGGGTTCGGCACAGCCCAGTTACATCTACTCACACACAGGGTCATGCAAAGACAATACAGATGGTCAGACACCTTCTCCAAAAATAAATATTTCAATCAATCAAAGCTTTTTGACTCTCGTGAGCTGGTTGTTCTGCTGTGATTTTGGTATTTTTCCCTTCCAAGGGGAAAAATAAAGGAAAGGAAAGCAACTCTGCTCTTTCCATTTAAATGTTTGACTAGCTAGAGATTGAAATTCACCATTTCCCCCCCTAATTGCTAGGCAAATCAAATTTCCTCCTAAAATGCAAATTCATTCCACAATATAAAAATGAACACACAGAGGCAGAAAGGTTTACATGTCAAATGGCAATTTTCCTAAATGGCTCACGCTTTAACTTGTTTTCTTTTTTCATATCTTAGCCATGACAAAAGATTTAATGGCCATCATTACTCAGATGTTTTGTCAGCATACCATGATGAATGCACTCTTCCTGGGTGTTATCCAGAGTTACCTCACAAGATTTCTCTTCTGTGTTACATTAACAACACCCTTCATACTTAACAATTTGATCTATCACACATTTGACTAATGTTACCCATTAGAGTTCTGTGCAAAGACTCCTTGATTCAGGGAAAGATAGTTATTAAAATTAAATATATCCTTGCCTCTTAAAAATGTATTTTCTTTAATTACTAATATACATTAAATAGGATCAATCCATTAGCACAGAGATCCCATAAGCTGTCCATGAAAAGTAAGTGTAAAGAGAATTATCATCCATTAATTATAACCATTTCCCTCACCCTGTGGAGGTGCTGCTGCCTCCTCTCTCAAAACTCTTTCCTCTGGAGCATAAGAAAAAAGACAAGAAATAGGAATGAAAGAGAGGGAAAAGCCAAAATCCTGCTCAGCTCCAGGACATGGTGAGTGCCCAAGGAGCAGCAGAATCCAAATGAATTAAAATGTGAAGGACCAGAGGTGCAAACTCAGGTTAGAACAGCCCAGCATGGTGAAAAACACAAATCTTCACATACACACCCCAGAACCTACAACATTTCTTTTTAAAATAGTCATTTTTGCTTAAAAACTTAAGCTACCAGTAGATATTGGAACATGCTTTAGACATTCATTCAGCTAATGATTGACTTTTCAAGCAAACCCCAGCTGACTGTGGGAAATCAATATGGATTTTTAATGGCACCTATACATCTTGCTGCATTTGACAGAACTTGCAAAAAAACACAAACAATCTTCAGGAAACTCTTTTGCTCAATTAAAAAGTATGAATAAAAGACAAATAATGACTATCTACACATCATTATTATGCACTTCACTCACTTGGAAGCATCAACAATACCAATAAATTACTTAGAATTGTTTTACAGTTTTTGTTTTGTCTCTTAGTTTTAGAGAACTTGGATGATGGATCTACAAATAAGCTGTTCATTCTAGTCCAAAAGATTATGGAATGTTTATCTATATTTCTTCTCAGCAGTGTTTGTGCTCAGTTTTTTTCAAAGGGTCTTCAGAACTTAGTATATATTAGTTGAACTGATCCTGCATAAAACTGTTTGAAATAATACATCAAAATTTACAATGTTTAGGAAAAAGGACCTTTTATGCTTTGATGCAATAAAATCTTTCCATGGAACTACTTTGAGCAACAGGTTGTTAGCTTGAGTTGAATGTCCCTTTGCAAACACCTTTAACTGCAGGTAACATTTTACACAGCAAGCAATTAAAAATAATATGAAAATACGGTGTTAACATTAGAAAATTCCTCAATATTTATTTTATATTATCTGTAATTAAAGATAACAGAACAGAAGCACTGACCACCACCTTTGTTTTCCCCTGTCCTGATCAAAGAGTTTTTTTTCCCTTTCTGTCCTACGGGAATTATTTGCACAATTAAACCTCAGCCAGACCAGCACAAATTGTTTGCACAAATGCCACAAGCCAGAGATGAGATTTGGAAAATCCAGCTCATCAAATGTCCAAAAAATATTGGACTGCTTTTATATACAGGTGAGGGAATCAGACATTCCAAATAGAACAGACACTGTCCTGCTCTCTCATGGAGAAAGGACCAGGGCTGGGAAAATCAGACCTGTTTCAGACCATCACTTAATAAATGAAATTCCTTTGATACCATAAATTAAACCCGTAATTAATTAATTAATTAATTAATTAAATTCCAAGTACAACTGTTATTATTAGATTACAGATAAAACTAAATACATCAAATTTTCAGTGTATTTGCTTTCAGCACTATCTGTTTTTCTCCACTGAAAAGTCTGTCTTCCAGTTTTCACAGCCCAGGAATTACTCAGAACTCAAAATTTTGCAAGCAGAGCCCATTTTTACTGCAACCTTTACAGAGATGTGTGGTGAGACACAAATGCTCTCTGGTCACCATCTGAAAGCAATCAACGGTGTGGGACAAAACCCTCGCATTTGAGGGGAGAATTGAATCCTTCCACCTTTTTCTTTGGAACCACAGTGGAAAGCCTTGCAGCAGAATGTGAGGCATCTCCAGAGGGGGTCACTTAAGGAATGACACAATGACTGTGGCTGCAGCACAAGGAAAACTCTGCCTGTGTTTTTATTACAAGGGGACAGCCTGAAGAGGGGGGAAAAACCCAGTCTCTGCCACACTCCAGTGTATGTGACAAACTGGATTAATTCCCACATGTCAGCAGCCATTTCAAACCCCCCCTCGAAGTCAGAAGTGCATTTCCAAAAGGAGACAGCTGTCTGTAGCCACATCCCAGAGAAATCTGCCTGTCACACACCCCCAGCCCAGCGACTGCAACAGCCACTGCAGAGGAAAAAAATCTGTGAGAAGTTTTGTCTGAAAGAAAAGAAAAAAAACCCAAAAAACAAGAAAAAATACCTTCTGAAACACCATTTCTTGCTTTCAGAATTTATAACAATGGTAGATCATTACTTAGCACAAATAAAAATATTTATCCTGGGGACTGCAAACACATGAATGCATTTTATGACGACTTTCTTTTATAGACCCTGGGCTTACTTCTGGCCTCTATTATTCCTGGTGAAGAATTTGTCTTCTGTACAGGGAAACAAGTTGGGTGTAAAATGCTCACAGATAACCCAATAAAGCCACGTGTCCATGAGGTTCAATGCTGCACCTCAAACTCCTCAGGGGTTTCTGCCCTGCTCTCTCTGGGAAAGGGATGCAGCTCAAACAAAGGAAAGGTCAGCAGGGTAAGGAGAGAGATGGTTTTAGGAGTTCTCATTCCTAATCTCTCCGCAAGGATTCCAGGAACGAGGAATCACTGGGCTGTCTGCGCAGAGCAGGGATGAGAGGAAGAGGATGAGGAGTTTCTCCTACACATGCAAGTGAATGCCAGCACTATCCAGGAGCAAACCAAGGAGCATTTGCTGTATTTCAATAAAATCAAACAGAGCAGTTCCGGCAATCGAGGATTTGACTGGATTTGTACCCACGAGAGCCTGCATTGCAACTCCTGCCCTGAGCCAAGCCGCATTCCCTGATCCCAATCCTGAGCTGAATTCCCTGCTGTGCCTGATCCTGAGCTGAATTCTGTGACCCCGAGCTGAATTCCCTGTGCCTGATCCCGAGCTGAATTCCCTGATTCCTGGATCCCGAGCTGAATTCCCTGTGCCTGATCCCGAGCTGAATTCCCTGATTCCTGGATCCCGAGCTGAATTCCCTATGCCTAATCCCGAGCTGAATTCCCTGATTCCTGGATCCCAAGCTGAATTCCCTGATTAGAGCTGGATTCCCAGATTCTGAGCGGAATTCCCTGATACCGATCCTGAGCTGAATTTCCTGATCCCAAGCCGAATTCCCTGATCTCAATCCCAAGCTGAATTCCCTGTGCCTGATCCCGAGCTGAACTCCCTGCCAGCGGCCTATGGGCCATTCATCTGCCTGCGGCTCATTTAGAACTAAACTTAGCACAGGAAAAGGACACTTCAAAGCAGCTCTACAGGGTATTGTGAAACACTCTGAGAGGTTTAGGGCATCCAGGGAAGAATCATTCCAACCTCCTGGAGAGAAACATCACTGACCCAAACGCGCTTTGTGCAGCTGTCACCGGTTCTGTCAACTCTGCGAGCTCCACAAATACAAGAAATTGTATTTATCTCCTCTGCCCCTTTCCCATTTACACAGAGCTCGACAGGCTCGTAATTAACAGCCTCGGAGAGAGGCAGCTCCTGAAATTAAGCAGCAGAAACTGAAGAGAAGTGAGGAGGTTTGTTTGAAAGAGAAATACCTACTCAAAGCACAGGCTTACACGGCTTAGGGCAGACTTGTTGCAATCTAAAAAAATACTACAACCATGAAATCTATGATGAGAATGCTCCATATGAAAACCACCACAGGATTAAGTTCAAGAAAGGAATTTCTCATGCAAACTTTGCACTCTAATCTGAACTTTTACTGTAAGCATTCACTTTCAGTTCAATTATATTTCAGGGGATATTTAGCCAAATACTCTGGAAAATTTGACTTGCTCTTGTCTACTTTAGGAATTAGAGGGGACCAGAGATCACAGCTGTCTGGAACAAGATTATGTTTGTAAAGTACAAAAATATTAAAGATGGGAATACTTTTAAAACAAACAAACATAAAAATCTCAAAGCAAACACAGATATCTTTCATCTTATTAAGAAAACACATGACTATTTCCCTTTTCATTCTCTACAAAAGAGTCTTATTCAATTGTATTAAAAAACCCTGACAAATTCTGACGGACTTTTCTCTTCCACACAGATTTCTAACCAATTCTGTAAGCATACACTGCGCAGCAAAGAATTTTTGGGGAATAAATGATGCCATAGCAAAATAAAATGCACTGACTCCTGCACAGCGAGTTCCTGAAAGAATTCCAAGATTAAAGGAACATAAAAAATGAATTACCCTTTTTCACCTCTCATGAGAGTAATCCTCCAGGTCAGCTTTGAGGTACATCTGAAACAAATGGTAAACTGTTTGGTAAACAGAAGGATTTTTCAGCAGCCCTTTTTGAAGGAATCATGGGAAAGTTTAGATCTAATCACAGCATAAAGATGGGTTCAAACTAAGGTTGGATCTTTTTTACACATCCTGCCTATGAAACACACTGCATGGAAAATCCAGGGGCTCCAAGGGACCCATTCATACCAGTGACCTACTGTCTCTGCTTTTATTTTTAGCAAGCACTTTGGTGTTCTTAGGAATAACTTGTACATGCTACTTATAATTTTGTATCTCAAATTAGTCCCAGTAAAACAGACCCTGGTGTCTCACTTGCCATCGCTGCAGCAAAGGGAAAGACAGAAAGGAAGAAGCTCAAAGTCACAGAACACAAGAGAAGTTTTTATGGTTCCAGGAGTTTGGTTCCCAGTTTGTGCCGAGGGTTCTGTGCCACCCTGACCCCACAGGCAGATGGTGCTCCCAAAGGCAGCCCTGAAAACACCCCCAAATCTTCTCATCCTCCCTCCCTGATGCACAGTTCAGGCTGGAATACGCTGCACACAACCCAGCAAAAAGCTTTTCCCTGCTCTCCTGCGAACACAAGAACTGGGAACTGGACACAATTCCCCTCCCCACACGCTGCACTCAGCTGGTGTGGAACAAACCCACAGCAAAGTTCCCTTTTTCATCCCTTATTAACATGAGCCACGGGACCCTCGCAGCAGCCGCAGCGCCGACAGGAACCATCCCACCTATGCTTAAAACAAAACCAGCCAACTCTCAGCTGCAGAAACAGCATTTGTGCTTCTCCAAAAAGGGATGGCAAGTCTTTAATTATTAAACCAATTGCATTTAGCAGATGGTCAAAGAAAAGTACTTTTAAAAAGTTGCCCAGAGGGTTATAAAAACGAACAAGCTCCAACAGCTGCCAGCTGGTGCGTGAAATCAATAATGAGAAAACGAGTCCGACTGTATCTTTGTGCTCATTGTCTGGCCCAAGCCAGCCAGGACAAGGCAGCGGGGACGTCACAGCCCGCCTGAATGGATTACGTGGATCTAATTAGGGAAAGACAAACATCTGAAGGGCTGCGAGGAGGGAGCCCGGGCGGGATGGACGGACGGACGGACGGACTGGGTCAGCTCCAGCTCCTCTTGGGAAAAGCCAAAAGGCAGCACCGGCACCAAAGGCGACCTAAACACACAGAATGCTCCCAACCTAACACACAGAATGCTCCCAACCTGAACACACAGAATGCTCCCAACCTGACACACAGAATGCTCCCAACCTGCACACACAGAATGCTCCCAACTGACACACAGAATTCCAACCTACACACAAATGCTCCACTACACACGAATGCCAACCTCACACACAGAATGCTCCCAACCTAACACACAGAATGCTCCCAACCTGACACACAGAATGCTCCCAACCTGAACACACAGAATGCTCCCAACCTGAACACACAGAATGCTCCCAACCTGAACACACAGAATGCTCCCAACCTAACACACAGAATGCCCCCAACCTGACACACAGAATGCTCCCAACCTGACACACAGAATGCTCCAACCCAACACACAGAATCTCCCAACCTGACACACAGAATGCTCCCAACACATGCAACTACACACAGAATGCTCCCAACCTGAACACACAGAATGCTCCCAACCTGAACACACAGAATGCTCCCAACCTGAACACACAGAATGCTCCCAACCTGAACACACAGAATGCTCCCAACCTGAACACACAGAATGCTCCCAACCTACACACACAGAATGCTCCACTGATTTTCTGCACTTGGTGCACAGCCTAAAAATTAATGAAATTACACAAAATTAAAATGTTACGTGAACGGTTTTCTGTATTTAATCACTATCAAGTGTGGCTAATATAAATTAATGTTAAGTCTCAGCCTCCCAAGAGCAGCAACCTGGTTATCACTGCTTTTTGTTCTCCGATGAGAGTTTTTTTAAACTATGGGGCTCTCATCAACCTTAAAATAAGATTAAATTTCTACAATAACATGACAAGACCTCAAGCAAAAATGCAGAGGGAAAATAAACACTACTAAGGAAGTTAAAATAAAATCAATTTTACAAAGCAATTTAATTTCATTTAAATAATTTTAACAAACAAAAACTTACCATAGGGACCTGACTACCTTTTACATAAAAAACAACAGATAGTATTTCTGACAGATTATCTATTGTTTAATCATTTATTCCATTGCCAAAACCTTCCCTTAAATTAGCAGAAAGCACCAGTTTATTTCAGAAAGCACTGGGAGTTTTTTTTTGGAGGGGGTAGGAGGGGTCATAGTGGTTTTTTTAAGGTTCACCCTGGAGAATGATGGATTATTTGATGAACAAGGGGGTGGGCAAGGGACGCAGTCACATGCAAGAATAAACAAAACAGATCTGAGAAAAGCACATTAAGTAAAATTTCAGCTGCAGTAGCAGTGTGCTCAAAAAACAGAGCCAGCTCACAGTAAAAGACAGAAGCCTATCAAATCCCAGATCTCTCTGACTTGTCACTGTGGCTTCTCCAGTGAAGGTCCATTGATAAACAGACAGAAAAGCAGATTAAGATAGGCAGAATAAATTATTAATTGCTGCTCAAGACAGCCAAGATAACTCAACACAAAGGCATTCCAAATGTTATTTTTAGCATATAAATAGTACACTGTGTTTTAACTTACATCAGCTGTTTTCTTTATCAGATTTTTATCTGAAGATGGGAACAGCACATGTCCCTTCAGCTCCCATCAGCTGCCACACTTGGTAGGATTTTATCTCGCGGAGAAAACAGAGCTCTGAGCTGGAACTCCATCAGCTGGTTTTGTAGTTACTCTGGACAGGACATATTGAAAACTTTTCTGGTGCACACAAAGCCCCTGGTCTGTATTCGTGCATGGAAGTGACACTTCCTGGGGACATCCGGATAGGGACCACGCAATTAGCCCTGGTCTGTGCACTGCAATCTGCTTTTTGCAAATTAAAATCTGGCTTTATTTCCACTCCTGTGACAGCCACAAGGCAGCCACACTGTGTGCTAGTGCTGGTCTGCATGCAGTGAGCAAATATGATGCACAACTCGATCCATTCTGACACGTTTGGTGAAAAGCACAGAGGTGGCTTCTTGGATGTGCCTGGAACTGGATTTTCATTGCCATCACGGTCTGCTTCTGTTTTTCAAAAAAACCCCATGATTTGTAAACAAGGTTTATTTTCAGAAGCTCCATTTACTTTCTGTTATCACATAAATTCTGTATCAATAAAGTGCCACCATCATTTTTCTTTTCTGCTGTTCAGCAAGGCTTACTTTCAATCACACAATATAGGAAATGCAGATTGCTAGCAGTGAACATTAATTTTGTCTATTCATTTATTTAGGAATCCTAAAGTAGACTCCCGAAACATTGCTTACAGCAGAACTGTAAACTAAAAGGCACTGGAATAATAAAGATAAGGCTGTCCCATTTAGAAAGGGAAATTTCTACATTCTTGGGTAAACAGAGAGCTCTCATAAATCGAGCAATGCCTTTTAGTGCTGTCAGTGTGACTTGAGTCTCGATGGCCCATTGTGTTCCCTAAGAAACTTACTTAAAATATTTACTGTAGAATTGTTTTTAGCGAGAACGATGAATAAATTTAACTCTTTTTAACAAAATATTTTGTTAAAAGTATGCTTTTCATGGAGTTCCTTTCCATATCTGAATAAACACATCACTTGTAAGAATCATGGCTTCCAGGCTCTGCATTTGTACATGTGCACAGAGGTTACAATGACACACAGATGTGAGCCTGGTTTGTAACCTACAACTCTGAATTTTACAGGAATGGCTTTATTTTAATCAAATTCTGCAATCTGTGTTCCCCATCCTCTTCTAATGACACTTACACAATGTCTTGCCTATTATCTACAGCATTTACCAATCACTTTTATATTTCTTCTTAACCCACAATAATCACTTCTATAATTACATTCTTTTTAACCAGGTAACTCCTACTCAAGCTGCTCATTTTGTTAAAAAAGCCCCACATTAAATTAATCCTAAAGCATATGCAAAAAAATTGAGACCTGGTCATCTTCTACTCTCCTGCTTTTACTACACAAAAAGAATCATTTTGTGTTCGTGCAAAAAAATTCTCTGTTAAGATAAAGGAACTTTCAACTTCAATGCCACAAGTTATGTTTAGCACAGCTGAATAATGGTGTTTAAAAGTCACTGACTACAGATTCCACAGCATGAAATGATGCTTCCAAAGTAAATAAAAATGGGGTTTCAAATGATTTTTTTTTAATTATGTATTACTAGAATATAGACATCCTTAGTGGAAAAGCCAGTAAGGGTTAGTTATGGCATGATGTGTCACAATTGTCACATAGTGATGGTAAAAGGACACTGCTGGTGATTTTTTAAATTCTGTTTCAGAAACATTCACAGAAAAGAATCTATGTATGAATAACTTGCTCTGATATGAACAAAACAACTCTTCTGCACTGCAATTATAAAAATACAAACAGCCTGGCATGAGCACAATGACCTGGATCACCTTCAGTCCAAACTGCAGCCACCCTCTGCGTCACTTCTCAAAGATAAATGCAGGCAATTACAGAAATACATGGCGAGTCCCAGCCAAAATCCAGCACTAAATAAAGCTAAAAAATCAGGAATGTTTTACCAAAAAACTGAAAACTTTTCAAAAGCTACAATTATGAAATATTTCTCCTAGAAGCTCTGCCATTTACAAGATTCAGGGATTATCTGCACCTAAATCAGCACATTAAAGTGCAGTTAAAGTACCTGAACAACCTTAACCCTGTCCCCACCTGAAGGGCTCACACCTAAGGTACCCTCAGGACATTGTAGGCAATCGTGCATTTGGCAGATGCAATGAGTTTTAGGATATTAAAGTACAAAAGAAACTTTTAAAACTTAATTATTCTCTGTCAGAGTAAGTACTGGAGCCCATCCTGGCACACCCAGAAGTTTGCCTTTATCTTTCTAACTCGGCCAAATCTCTTCAAGGAGTTTTAAAAAAGCTCAGGAGGTGGGAAACTGAGGTGGGTTTTGAAAAGCACCTGCTGTTGGATTAACTCTTTTCTTTACAAAGACAAGACTGAACAATGTCACATAAATACTGTCTCTGGTTTCAATGGGCTTTTCTATGGAAAATCCAAGGCTCTCTGGGGTGATCCCTGACTCAATTCTGCATCAACAAGCAAAGATCACAGCCAAAAACTGCACCACTGCTTCTCCAAGTTCCTCTTCAAAAAACCAACTCACTAGCACTGATGGTTGTTTTTTAAAGATTACATTTCTTTCAATCAGTGAATTTCCAAAAGCTGAGAGAAGGTGAGGACCTAAGATAATGTTATTTTGTTCTTCAGGAAGGAATTTCAAAGAAGGCAGGAGGAAAAACCAGGAAGAAAACCAAGAAGAGTAACAAAAATACTGGTAACAATCAGCCCAGTGTTATAAACTGATTTTCATTAATAGTTCAGAACACTGGAATCTTGGGCTTGCTTTTCAAGGTTTTTCTATCACAAGGACATGCAGAGTACAGCTCTACTGAGAACTGGCTTGGTGGGCTGTTCATGCAAAGTTCTGACTCTCAAAGCAGTGAATGCAGGTCCGTGATGAGCTCCATGATGAATCAGTACATTTGGAAATACACTGAAAACTCCACCTGAAGGTTTCCACAGCTTCCAGTGTGGGTTATGTTGTCCCTGCTGAAGCACAGAGATCTCCATTACCTCTTTTCCTTATCCAGCTACTTCAGGTGTTTCCAAACTTTGGGATCTCACCTTCAGACAGATTCTCTTCATGTGTATTTCCCTTATTTATATTTGTTTACAGTTTAATAATTTCTAATTTGTTAATCTGTTGATCAGAATCCAACATGTAAATGCATGGAGCTGCTTCCATTAATGAGATGAGGAATCTTTTGTAACAGTGATTCTTTAGGGAGAACAACAGACAGAAAGACCAAAGTAATTCCTCTAATATGGCATTGACCATCTCCCTTTTCTCTCACCTTCTTCAAAAATACAGGTAAGTCTTCAGTCTGCCCCTGTATTTACATTGCTTCTATTCCCAGTCAAATAATATAAAAATAGATGAAAGATCTATCTTTGTCATGGACTGTTTTCATAATTGGACACCAATGACACTTGATTCCCCTGATAAAAAATTCTGTCTACCCAAAATATTCTTGCCTGCAATGAGAATTGTTGGTACTGAGGGCTAAATCAAATGGAGCAGGAGTTTCAGGGAGCAATCCAGACAACTGCAAATATTAAAAAACCACTTGTGAACTTCTGGCTACATCTCACTTTCTGATTTATTGTAAGCTCTATTACAAGGTAATTCGCTCAGTAAAACTCAAGACCTTTCACCCTGCCACTACCAGAACTCTAAGAACACAAACTTAAACAATAAGTGTGATACTAATCCTGGCTACTCCTACAGAGGAGAGCTGCTTCCTCTGCACTTCCAGATCCATTAAGCCGAGGGAGGCAGCCAAGAATCCCTCTGAACCCACGGATCTCCCATGTAGCACCGAGCTATAAAGGTTTTCCACGCTCAGGGTTCAAGCAGCAGCAGCCCAACACAAAAAGCTGCATTCCCAACTGCATCCTAATGGGATCTTCCCAACTGCAGCGCTGCTATCAGCACATGAAAGTCCCGGAACAAGAACTGAAACACCACGATGGGTTCCCATTGTCCTTGAAAGCTGCCTCCTCCTCCTCCTCCGTCCCCTTTGTGAGCAGGGCGCTCACAGAGCCTCCATCCATCCACGCCTGCATTCACAGCTCACCAATACTCATATGCAGCAAGGTCAGAAATTTTTTTTTTTAACATTCTTTGATTAATGCTGAGAGCTGCAGCATGTTTAGACAGGGTCGTGACCCCAGGCATCCATTTAATCAAATTTCTCTGCTGCTTGTCCCAGTGGAGCCATCGCAACAAGAAACTCTCTCAATGAAAAAAAAAAAGGAAAAGAAAAAGAAAAGGAAAAAAATGCACACTTCACATCTCACATTGTTTACATGCTGTTAAGTAATTATTTCACTCTTCGACCCCCACTGGCCATCAACAGACAAGTCACCTCCTTGGAGATTCTGAAAAGCTTATTCAGCTGTATATAATTCATTTTGTCTCTTTCCTTCATTGTGAAGCTAACTGCTTAGCTTAAAGACTTCTTTGTGAATACTTAAGTACATGGTGTCCATGCTAATGATCTCACTAATTATAAGCGTATTTATCATATACAAAGTGTTCCCAGCTCTTCTTTCCCAAAGCCATCCCACTCCAGCCTGGCCATCCAGCACTTTCTCACCACAGCTTTACCCAAACACTCACATGTGCCTTTCCCTGGAATTCTGTCATTACCTGAGTGACCCAGCAAGTTGCTCAATATTTGCTCAGGAGTTTTCAATAACACTCTGATCTTTTATGCAGCTCTTCTCCAGGGCAAAGTGCAGAAATGAGCCAAGCAGGTAATAAAGAATTACAGTTTGCCTTTATCTAATAGCTCCATCAGTCAGAGTAATAGAGTTGGATAAAATGGTAACCTATTCACCCGGCTCCTCTTAATTGCTACCCCAGGATGCAAAAAGTAGGGGCAAGAAAAAAAGTTTATTTCTAATTGCAGTTCAGAAATTACAGGTGAATGACTTGAAAGCATCTAATACCCTCCTCTCCGAACTCAAAGGGAAACTGACTGGAGACAGAATTACAACCAGAAAAGCAGATGTCTGGGGGGAAAGGGAAGGGGGGGAGCACTGTGGATTTGGGAGAACAAAAGGATTTATTTCACATTCTGGTTTATTTTTTTCTGAGTGTCTTCCTCCTTTCAGAATGAAAATATTCACATTAGCTGCTAGAATTATGAGAAAGATGGTGACATGATGTGCAGAGCATCCTGCTGAGGAGCTCTACACCCTCAGTGTGCTCCAAGGACCAGATTTTCACACTCTCATCAAAACTTGTCCGCTAAATAAAGGGCTACCTGGATCAAACAGGACAGGGAGAAAGGAAGAAAGCAAAATGAAAGGGGATCCTGGAAGGTCAGGATTAGCTGGAAAGGAACACAAATAACAAGGATAAAATCAGGCACAAGTAAAGCACTGGATTTGTAATAAAAACTGAAATTCTGCCTCATCTAAAGCTGACTCCTGCACACAGCACGTGATAGAAACAGCCAGGATTTGACAAAACTGTCCCTTCAGATAGAAATAAATCTCAGCAGATCCAACACATTTCTTTACTTGTAAAACTCCACTGGAACTTCAATGTACACATTTGTAAATATGACTGCATTGTTCCATGTCTTTTTCACCCAAATCCCCTTTCAAGAAAAGGATCTTTCACATTTGTGGGAATAGGAAATTGTCACTGATAGAGAGTAAATTTAAGAATATGAGATAATTAAAAATAAAAAAAAAACCCTTAATCTCACAAATTACCCATTGCTACAGAGAAACATTCTCAGCTGTATTCATTATTTGATATTCATCACTATCTCCAGAGGATAACTGACATGCACATGAACAGTAAAATAATTGCATTGAGCAAACTCTACCTGAATTGTTGAAATATATGACTCATGCAGATTATTAAATTAATGAAATATTAGTTGTAACTTTGGTTTTTTTTGCATTCTGTAATTTGTTGAGCTAAATATTATGGAATTTTTCTGCTGGAATAGAACCTACTACTCATGTAACTATTCAACATTAAATTCTTTTGTTTCTTGATGTTATCTAATTCAAAAATTGCTTTTGATAATATTAAAAAAAAGGGGAGAAACTAAAATTTTGTGTCAAGATCAGAATTTGTTTCCACACAGGCTGCACATGCATTGCAGAGCTCTGTTAGCACTTCTTGCCCAAGAGCAGTGCTGGTGTAACATAGATTTGATAATGATGTTATTACAACCCTGTTCTCAACTGCTTTTACACAGACAGTAATATTAAAGTCAGTATTTTGCATTCCTGTAAATTATTAATGATTTAAACTGAACTTTTCCACATCTGTCTGCTTCCATTCTAAGTATGTGATGGAAACACAGAAAAACAGGTTGTTGCTCCTTTATTAATAAAATTTCAGTCTTTTCTTGCAAAACTTCAGCATCTCCACAGCCTGAAGTACAGGTTGGACTCCTCCAGAAAACTCATTCTGTAGTCATGAAAATATGTAAAATCCTCCTCATCATAAACAAATTCTTGAAAGCCTTGTGTAAATCTGATGTAGTAAATGTTAATTACGCAGTATCTAAATTATCAAAATTTCCTATTTTGCATTTTCCTTGTTAGGTTAGAGAATTTTAAATAAAATTTTAAAACCCAACCCAAATTACTGTGGTTTTTTTGAGGGAATCATGTAGAAAAACCAGCCTGGAGTGCAGGAGCAGACAGTGCCAGCAGCAGCACCACTTCCTTCCATGGAGGTCCAAAGGAAAAACATAGGGAAAAAAAGTATTTAAGATTTCTCTTAGGATAACTGTGCCTCACTGTGACTGCACCCTAAGCTTGTAATGGTTCTCTAATAGAAATGGTGATGCTGTGCTGGGGAAGAAACCAAACCTGGACAAGAAGCAGAAGTGAGAAGGGAGGGTGGAACTGAAGCAAGAATTAACTCAAAGAATAGGTCATAAAAACCGGTGGTGCTTTCACACTCTGCTGGAAAATGAAAATAAAACAAGGGAAGAGTCTGGAGATAAAAGTTCCACAGAGTTCAATGGACACAGAAAAGCAGAAGCTGGAACTCAGAACACTTTAAATGGAATTCTGCACGTCAGGACAATGCTCAGGGTGGAATTTGGGAGGGGATGAGAGGCCCGACCCTGCACATCCCTGCCAGCTGCTCCTGGAGTCAGGCTGGAAAACGGGAAAATTCCAAGAGAGCCCAGAGCTCGGGGTGAGCCTGAACCCTTCCCAGGGCCAGGGGAACAGGTGAAGCAGAGGAACAAGTGCACTCGTCCCCACGGCACAGGTACAGGACATTCATTCATCTTAAACTGACAGAGCTGTCAGAAACAGCTGCATTAGCACCAGAAGGAAACCTACTGTTGATGGATAAATGGCTGAAGCTCTGTGCTGACCCCTAATTCTGTACCTAGTGCAGGTTTATGTAAATTAAATGTATGGGTGAATAGCAGAATAGAAGAGTTCTGACTTCCATCAGTGTCATGGCAATACAGCGACAAAATAAGAGCAGAGATGTCTTGAGCCCATCCTCTCTCCTTGGTCTCATCCACACAAAAATTTACCTCACTCTAAGGCAAAGCTGTAAAGAAAATCTGAAGAAAAAAACACCATTAAATTCCCTATTTACAGAGGAAAATGAACATTCTTTGTCTGTTGGACAGTTTAAGAGTTCCTGTCTAATTCAGGTTTTTATCCATTATTATATCCAATAACAGCCATTTTGTTTTCTTAAGGGATATGGCTAAAAACCAAATTCTAATATTTAATTACAGTTGAGTGCGAAATTCTTCCATTTCACTCTTCATATTTTTAATCTTTAAATGTAAAAAACAACTGATGCCTCCAAGTCTCATTTCCAGTAGTAACTGCCCAGCCTTTCAGAAATTTCAGGAGCCACTGCATGCCTGGACTGAATTGGGAAAATTTAATACCGTGTAAGATATGCAGATAAAATATGAATTCCAGCCATGTAACAAAAATGCCGTTGACAACATGTATATTATGCAATTATGACTGTCATTTTATTACTGTTATTAATTTATTAGTATAATTGCAATTTTTTTCAATGTCATAATGTGATAATAAAGGACTTGTCATTACTACGTTAACCTCGGAACATCTCTGACCTCAGGGGAGGTAGCTGTACGCTTTCAGTCCAAAATGAGCTGTCAGTTACCACAACGAGATTTTGATGACTACATTATCTTGTAATTAAATGTCTCAACAAACTTCTCCTTTTGATTGACAGGTAGTTAAGACTATCTTTGACCACAGGGCAGTTTCTTTATTTTTCAAGAATAATTTTTCAGCGGTGAAGAAGAAAGACAAGAGTTTAAAAATTAAAGTGTTTTGAACTATATATTAATCTATATTTGGTACTTATAAGACTGAAAATTCCCCCAAATTGCATTATCCTCTGCCCAAGCTACAGGATTTCAGAGACAACTTTGATTGATTAAAGGAGTTGATGCCTTTCTCTATTAGCATTTAGGTCTTTAAAGAAATAAACTGTTTAGATTTTACATTTTCTCCCCTTTCACGCACATTTTTAAGACAGTACCAATGCTCAGAGTCAATACTGAGGACATCCCATCAGTAAGGATGTTTAGGGGATGCTCATAAAGGTTGATTCCTGATGATTTGGACCATTGAGAAGAACTCAAACAGAAACTCAGTTCATAATGGGTTTAAAAGAACAAGCAACCTAAATTACCCTCTATTAGATCATCCATCCTCTCCAACAGGACTTTTTGGCAGTGGAACTGAGGATGGAGGAGCCAGAAAATCCCAAGATGAGAAGTGAGCCACGACACAGAGCAGCAATGCTGGTGTCCTTTCCAAAGAGAAGGATTTCCTTTTCTGAAGGAGGGAGGTGGAATCAGCTCCTCCTGACAATCCCCATGGCAGGATGCCCTTGGGCCTCATGAGGAACATCCCTGGCCACCACTGTCCCCTCCAGCCTTGTCCTCCACGAACTGTGCACCCAGACTGGCTCTGCTCTGCCCCGGCAGCCTTTGCTGCAGCTCAGGAGGACAAAGGAAGCAAAGTGAGGGCTGGAGGTGCCCAAATCAATTTCTCCTCCCTTGGAATGGGATCCCACCCCCAGCCAATCTAAGTTCAGCATGAACAAAGGATGAAGGCCGTCCTTCCCAAACAAATCTTGACATCAAACACGTCCTACATCAAATACCATCTCAATAAAACCTGAAGTCCTTTGAAATGCAGAAAGCTGTACCAATTGTGAATTCTGATGATAATAAAATAAAGCAAGGGCTTTCCACGGCAACATAGAGGTCACACAGGTTTGCTACACCTGAGGCACGTCTTCAACACAGCCGGCAGTGACAAAATTCCTTTCCCATTTGTGCTGCAATTAATATCAAATTAATTTCCTGGGACACAGCAGCAATTACTCGCACGTCACTGTCACTTAAACTGCCAGGCCTGTGGTTTAACCTTCCAGGAAGAATCCAGTGAGTCAGAAGTTGACACAACAACACACGGGCACGAGCACAAGGAGAAGGCCGCCCTTATCTGCTGAGGCACTCTCTGGTTTCGGTATTTCCCCATTTCCCCCACGGCTGCACTGTTGAAATCCAAATCTTATCGAGGGCTTACGTTACCAATGTTCAGTTTTTTCTTAGATTTCACACTCTGCAGTGGTCTCTAAGAGTTCTCAGCTCTAAGAGTCACGTACATGTATGGGGAACCAGCTTTCATTTGAAGAAAAAGAAAAAAGCAGAAGGCTGAAAGCAAATAAAATCTTAATTTTTACGAAATTTATGCGTTTTTAAAAACTGTGTTAATTTATTTGCTGATACTTAATTTTTTTTCACCTTCCTTTCTCTCACATTTCCTCATTTTAGCAACACATCTTCCTGCAGACTGTTGGACCCCAAGAGCTTTATTCAGATATTGAGGGCATTTAATAAACAGCACAAAGAAAAGTTGGGATGGAAATCTGAAATGACAAAAATCTTGCCCAGCATGTTACAGTCATTTATGTGGAATAAACTGCTGAGGTTTAATACTGTGCATGTCATATCTTTGAACTGTTCAAGATAATGACAACAGCTACACTTGACTGTATTTTGGGTTGAATTTCAACTGCTGTAAGGACAGCTGGATTTCCTGAAATGTATTTCATACTTTTACATTTATATTTCAAATTATTTACTTTACAAACACCTGTTCTTGCAGAAATGACATTAAATAGCTGTGTTTGCACAAGGGAAACTGCTACTTATCAAGCATGGCAGCTGCAAATTTTTTGCTATTAATTACTATTTCCTATGAAAATCGGTCAGAAATAAGTTAAGGCACTGCATAGAATGACAGAAATTACATTGTTTAATGTTTTCCCTAATTTTGGCTGTGAGACTTAGTTGAGTCAGTCTATACTTGGTCACACATTTACACTGCTCATAAATATATCAGCTTTTTCATTTGTAGGAAGAAACAAAGAAGTTTGCTATCAAAATTATACTGAAAAGTTTCCAATATAAAGTTGGTTTTTTTTAATATTAAAAATTATATACACACACACACTTAAATACAGCTATATATAAAAAACAGAACTATTTATTCTAGACCAGCTACAGGTCAAAAACCTTTACCTGAACCTCCTGATACAGGATATATCAAAATAGCAGACAACCTGTGTGGACCATGCAAACTGCAGAAGTCACTGTAAAACAGATCTTCTGAAAGGTAATGTTTCAATTTACATTTTATGTAAGAATGCTTCTCTGTACCTATATTCTACAGATCAAACTGAAATTAAAAATATTGACAACATCTAGGGTAATGCACCTTAAATGACACACTGAAATGATGATTTTAAGAGTATTTGGTTTTGCAAAAGACATTTTAATGCAACATTAAATGAAGATATATTTTGAAGCCCCTCAAACTTACAGAGGATGCTGCAGTGCTTGCTCATTGAGAAGCTGAAGATGTAAAATACAGAGCCAGAACCCAAGGTGTGTGTATATATATGTTATAATTTTTTATTCTGGCCCCCTGGTGATTCTGAGCTGATCTTTGCAGACCATATTCTCTGGATACTGCAGAACATCTGCACAGCCAAATATCCCAGCCAGTCTCCCCCTGCCCTCCTGAGCAGGTTGGAAGTGCTCTCCAAGAGGATTTCCTTCCAGCCTACAACATTTTTGGGAAGGGAAAGATTCAGCACTGCTTACAGCCAGGCATGGCTGGGTACTGTCCTCAGTGCGCCAGGGAAATTCTCTTTGGAATTCTGCCACTCACAGAAACCCTCACTGCTGTTCCGGCCACTGCTACCAACTGGTTCAAAGTTAGGGAAAATTATTTTATAACTGTGTTTCAGCAGAGGGGCGTGCCAGGGGCAGGATTTCCATGGAGAAAAGAGCTCTGCTCCCCACTCCAGCTCTGACACACCAAACTCAGACATTTGTATTTTTACACATTTCCACAAGTCTGGGATCAGTCAACAGGCACAACACCATGAGTGCCTCTGTCTAGAATATGTTTCCTGCATTTGGGAAAGTGCAGTAATTCATCAGTGATTTAACCTATAGACATTTGAAGGTTGGAGAGCACCTCAGAGGGGCTGTTGACCTTCAGCAACTGAAAGAATTGAAGCTCCAGCCTTAGTCAATATATATTTATCTTTCTGTTGGGACTATTACAACTGTTCAAGTAATGCTGACCTTGAAACTTCTGCACACGATGCACCAGAATAATGATCCCTGAAGGAAGAGTATAAAAATACCTAAATAGGATATCTAAATCCAAAATGCACATAAAGATAAAAGGAAGCATTTCGAAATGTGAAGTCGCTTAAGATGTGGTAATATTATTAAGGCTCCTATTAATTATAATTTGAATAACATTACTAAATACCATAATTACACATTTCTAAATATTTTAATGATAGGATATAATTTATGTCAAAGACCTTGTTTGTTTCCTTGTGAAATCTTTGCCTATATGTAATTAATTTAATGTCTGACTGACAGCCTCGTAAATCAAAATCATCTCCACCTTCAACCTGCTCTGCAGAACAGCAAGAGTACAAGGTCCTAACCCTGGGCCTTGGGCTTTTCCAACTTTGCTGCAGACAGAAAATTACAAGAAATAAAATGGTTGGTTTCATGTGATGACCCAGTTACTTGTTCCCTCACATTTCATGCAGAATTTTCTCTCAGAATTTAAGATTCAAACAGCAATTATATTACATTAATCAAAAATATTATGGTACTACAGGTACCATAAAATGAACCCTCCTGGGGCCTCTCTTTTTTTAATATCTAACCCTTGACAGGGGCAGTTGGAAAGTCTCTTTAATCAAATTTTTGGAGATGATTTCTCTGAAAAAACCAAAACTCTCTCTGGAGACGGCTGGAGTAAAGATCACCAGGAGGAGGCTTTGAGCACAGAAGATACTGATATCGCTTCACATCCAGCCTTAAAACCACCATATTCCATATGTAAAACTATATTTAAAAACTCCTAAAAGAAAACCACACCCAAAGTCTTTAAGCTGGCTGTTTGACTTCTCTTCAGGATATTCCAAACCAACACAAAAATGCTTCAAATTCAAACTGCAGCTACACTCTGTCCATCAACAATTCCACCTGAGCTATTTACAGGCTTTAATTGAAAGAATGACCATTTAAAAACTCACAGTAAGGGCAAAATGTTCGGTTTTATATCAACTACTCATCACCCAGACTTCTCCACTGTCCTTTCTGCATCACCACAACACTGATCAGTGGCAACCAGTGCACAAGAACACCCAAAACCACTGGCACCAACAAATTGTTCATTTTCTTCCTCCCTTTGGATTGTTCCTCTCAATTCAGAAGACCCAATAACTACTTGAAGAAAACCATCTCAGTTGCACATTTTGTTAACAAGGAGTAACTTATTTCCAAGTGCAAATGTGACCTGAGTCAGCTACCAAATGCATAAAATAAACATGTCCACATCGTACAAATTATTTTCCAACCTCACCACAGATTTCATAACTGTCAGCTTTCTGGCTGTCTGGAACTTTCTATTTTCTAAAAGCCTGAATCAACAGAATCAGCATTCTGCTTTCTAACTGACCTGATAAGCTCTTGTTGGAGAGGGAGAAGGAAACTCATGCTCCAACTCCTCCAATTCAGAACCCGGGGTATTTTTTAAATATGCTCCCACCACTTGCAGCTGCCAGGATGCAAAGTGGGTTATAAAGAAGGGCTGTAAAATAGCAGTAGAGTCTTTTTGTAGCTACATTCAACTTGTGAAAAATATTTTTGGTTGACTTAAATAAAACATGCAGCACAAGCAGAGAGCTGTTCTGTAACTGAAGATCAGCCCCCAAAACCCCATTTGAACACTGAGGCAGCATGGACACAGACACCACCACCACAGAGAGCATCTAATGGCAATTCCACAAGAGCTTTTCTGTTCAGTGCATTTTATCTGGGCTCAGGAGAGCCAGTACTGTTTTATTTTGCATGGTATTATCCCAGATGCTGTTGTGTCTCACATTTATTTATGAATTTCCCATTGGGATACAGGAGTTTGCACCAGATCCTTCAAGCAGGTATTGCTTTTGCTACTGCAGCCAACAAAGGGCTACCTTAAAAGAGGAGGAAAAGCTAAAAACTGCCCCTATACAATGCAGTTCAACGTGGTACGTGGAGTTTTATCTCATCCATATACTGCATAATAAAATTTATTGTTGTATTAACTCTCTTCCACGATGTCCACTGGATTAAGGCTGCAGCAGAAGAGGGGGGGTTTTTTCTAAAGAAATCTGCTGGGTTTGGAAAAATGAGGCTCAGCTGGGGATACAAGAACTTCATCTCTTGGTAAGCAGCTGAGTATCAAAGCTGTCAGCGCATGAGGCACTCCTGTCTGAGCACTGCTCGGTAAAACAACGTCCAAGAGCTTTGGACACCTTCTGCCCAACAGCATCACCATAAACTCTGCCTCCAGGAGCCCACTCAGCCCTGAAATGCAGAGCAAGGCCCACGCAAGGGAAGGGTGATGCTGCTGGACAGCCTGGGGAGAGCTGCCCAGAGGGCCTGTCCCTGGCACAGACCCTGCAGGACACCAGGGATGGGAGCACAGGACACCAAAGGGCACACGTAAAAACCCTGCAGGACAGGGATGGGAAAACAGGGACACCAAAGCCACAGGGACTGGGACAGACCCTGCAGGACATCAGGGATGGGAGCACAGGACACCAAAGCCACAGGGACACCAGGGATGGAGGGATGGGAAAACAGGGACACCAAAGCCACAGGGACTGGGACAGACCCTGCAGGACACCAGGACTGGGAGCACAGGACACCAAAGCCACAGGGATCGGCACAGACCCTGCAGGGACACCAGGGATGGAGGGATGGGAAAACAGGGACACCAAAGCCACAGGGATTTCCAGCTGCTCCCAAAGCCAGCCCAGAGCAGCAGGGCTGAGCCAGGAATGCTGCAGGCTCTGAGCACAAACCAAGGCAGAGCACACACAGCACTACAAGCACCACACCATGAAGGACTGATGAAGTTTTGTTTTCCAGGTGAGGAGTTAACTGCTGCTCAGACCATGCAGAGAATTCCTGAGTGTCTTCTCTGAAGAGATAGATATAATTTCTTGACAATTCTTATAATTTCTTTTTCAAAAATATGAAATTATTCTCCTCCAAATCGCCCATCATGATCTCAAAAGAGCAGTGTTGATAAAGCCAGGACATAAATACTACTTTTTTTCCATGTGTGGCCTAATTATTGTATATTTTACACATAAGGAAGGTCTCTTAAAAACTGTGAACAATCCCCTTACTTCATTTAGCCTGCACAGTATCTCAGTTTTGCCCAGGACTGTTTCAGCTTGGGGAGCAGCAAAAGATAATAAAGTTTAATGGGTACCATTACTTAATTGTTCAAAATTCAAGGTCTCTGGCGCATTAGGGGACAAAAAGACAAAAACCTGCTGACTGAAAAAAACAAGTACATAAACAATTCACTGTAACTGCATTTCCTCTATTACATATTATATTAAAACCTGACGCAAAATGTTGACTCGGAAGAGCTAAATATAACCTAAAGATTCCTTATATTCCACATAACATATTTAAATAGTATTCACAGAATACCCCAAGCCTTGTTAATTTGGAGATGTTATTCTCCCTATGTATTTTAAGGCAGTGGTACAGCAGTCTGAGATAGGAGGGGTAGGAATTACACCACTTTAATTTCTCGAGGATAACAATTAAAGCTCTGCCAACCTATGTGCTACGTTACACTGAATTTATGAACAAAGGTGAAGCTGCAGATTAATCAGCACATACAGGCCTGTCAAACTCCTCCAACTCCACCACATGAATTTATTATGCAAAAATGGCTACAATATGTGAAATTTACTGGCTTAGACACAGAATGTTCCTTACTCAGCAAGCCTTCACCAGGATTCAGAGATGTTTCTTTAACCAAACAACAAAGCAGGACAGAACCTGAGCCAGCACAGAGCTCGTTAAGATTTACAGCACAAGAATTATTTTCAGGGTGCTTGCTGAGGGGTTTGTGAGCTCTGATGGGGCCTAGGAGTGACTGTGGATGGAGCTGTCTGTCCCCATCTCCGTTTGTCCCCATCCCAAGGACAGCCCTCCCTCCCTCCCTCCTGTACAGGACATACCCTGAAGTCACTTCTGCAGCACAAGTTCAACACACATGGCTTCCCTAAACACACTACTGTAACTCAGAAATCCATGGAAAGTCAGAAATCCATGGAAGAGCAGCTTCAAAAAAAAAAAAAATATGATCAGTTATATAATCAGTGTATGGAAAAGGTCCTATTTCCCAGATTTTGTATTTGCCCAATTACTAAGAGCTTTACTTTCCAACCTCAATATTATGTTACTGAAGTTCATTTTTTTTAACTGGGGAAGATGGAACATTATCTCTGCTGAACTCCAAATCACTTTGAAACATAACATTTTAAACAAACTTCCAACCAACACTGTGCAGATGGCACAAAGCCTCTCCTCCTTTAGTACAACAAATGAAAATGATGCACGGTGTACTGAGGAGCTGTTCAGCACAGAAATCCCAGGCATCACCTGCACTGAAAGGTGCCTGGAGCTCTGCAGGATGCTGGAGCTTTACTCAGGAGCAACAACACAAAAGATACAGCTCAGAGCTGTTGTGCAAGGTTGGACTTCCTGATCTTGGAAGTCCCTTCCAACATTAAAGATCCCATGTCTACACAAAGTTCTCAAGGGCAATAGCTGCAAAGGGGCTTTGCTGTTCTCCCTGGAAACTCCTGCTGCTTTCTGCGCTCTCACAGCAGGGACAGCAACTGCACTGGCACAGGGAGCGACTCTGCTGAGCCAGGGCCAACAAGTCCCTAGATCAAACCTATAAGGCTTCCTCACTTATGAACAAATACAGAAAATACAATTTCTAAATCCCACAGTTCTTGTTAGACTTCTCATGCCTTCTGTTTTCTAATCTGAAACTGATACAGAGCTCATAACAGATTAACTTATTTCATTCCTGACCACTCCATTTTTTATATACTGTAATATTGCAATATGTTTTCCTCTCAAATTGTTTTTGAAGATATTTCATGAGTGAGATAAGGTTCCTTTTAAAAACCCTGGCTCTTTAGGTGTTAAACACAAGCAGTAAATCCACTCTGTCAAATTGGCCCATTTATAATATTTAATCTTCCTTCTGTAATCAGGAGAGCTGAAGTACACATTCAGAGTTGCTTTCCTTTGACACAGTTCTCTTATTACTGTCTCTTTTCCTCACATAATGTCCCACAGCAGCTGTGCCATTATGATGATGCTTTCTCTTCTCTCTTTTTCTTTTTTTAAACAGCCTCTCTAGCACAAATAATTAAAACATGTATTTACCTTCCATCTCTCGCCTGAGACTAAGTGCACATTTTGCAGGGAGGGGGGCAGTTGTTTGTTTCTTTTTATTTTATTTCTGAGCAGTGACATATTGATGTTTCAGATAATAAATCATTCCAATTTGTTCATCCCTGCCAACAATGGTTTTAATCTTCATTTACGACTTGCAAAGTCCGTTTTGTTGGAAGCGTTTGATAAAATACTCAATTACCATTTTTTTTTTGCACTGCAGTTCAACTGCTGTGCTGATAAAGGCTCTAGCTCAGAAGATAAACTGCAAATAATTCCTGAAGAACAAATGTCAGAGGCAGTTTACAATGAATGGGATTTTTTTTTTGAGCAGATTATTCTCCCACCAAAGTGACAGGGCAGCTCAATATTTATTTTGTTGAGAATGTCATTTAAATATTGTTTGACACCTGCTCCCTGCAGTCAGCTACTCAGCACAGAGCACTTTCAAGGGGTTTGGAGTGAGGTTCCAGATCTACTAACATATTTCAGGGACTTGATTTAAGAAGTAGAAATGGCAGCTTCAAGACACACTTGGCAATTCTTCCCAGGCAAATACAGGGCAACACCACCAGAACACATGTGCTGCACACACCCGTGTGCTCAGGGACCCAGGAAAAGCACAGAGCAAATGTGTGAGCAAAGGGGGGACCTAAGGAAGAGGAGGAAGTTTTCAACTCATCCAGGTGCAGCTTCCATGACATTAAATAAAAAAAAAAATATTTTGGATTACTTTTCCTCTTTTCATGTCTAGGGGAAAAGGTATCTGCAGAGCTTTGTGGGATGTGGATGCTCTCCACATAGCTATGGTGGGCTGCTGGCTGTGCTCAGCTCATCACAAATTGTCTCTGCTGCTCCTTCCCATGCCCCAGTGTGGGATCCTCCATGGGAGACACTCCTCCATGAATTTCTCCAGCATGAGCCTTTCCTGCAGGCTGCTCCAGCTGGGATCCCTTTCCATGGAGTGCAGTCCATCAGAACCTGGCTGCTCCAGCTGGGATCCCTTTCCATGGAAAGGTCCATCAGAACCTGGCTGCTCCAGCTGGGATCCCTTTCCATGGAGTGCAGTCCATCAGAACCTGGCTGCTCCAGCAGGGATCCCTTTCCATGGAGTGCAGTCCATCAGAACCTGGCTGCTCCAGCTGGGATCCCTTTCCATGGAGTGCAGTCCATCAGAACCTGGCTGCTCCAGCTGGGATCCCTTTCCATGGAGTGCAGTCCATCAGAACCAGGCTGCTCCAGCTGGGATCCCTTTCCATGGAGTGCAGTCCATCAGAACCTGGCTGCTCCAGCTGGGATCCCTTTCCATGGGAAAGGTCCATCAGAACCTGGCTGCTCCAGCTGGGATCCCTTTCCATGGGAAAGGTCCATCAGAACCTGGCTGCTCCAGCTGGGATCCCTTTCCATGGGGTGCAGTCCATCAGAACCTGGCTGCTCCAGCTGGGATCCCTTTCCATGGGAAAGGTCCATCAGAACCAGGCTGCTCCAGCTGGGATCCCTTTCCATGGAGTGCAGTCCATCAGAACCTGGCTGCTCCAGCTGGGTCCCCTCTGGGATCACAAATCCTGCAGGACCCTGCCCAGTGTGGGCTCCCATGGGCTCACAGCCTCCTCCAGGGGCACAACTGCCTCACCACCTCCCACTGCCAAAACCTGGCCACATTCAACAACTAAACTAAACTCAACTCACACTGCTGCAATTCCTTACAGCAAAATGGGATTTCCCCCTCTCCCAGGTGTGGAGCAAACCTGGTGACAGAGTAATGACCACTGTCAGTCCAAAGCACTTGATCTCAGAAGGATCATTCATACAGTATTTTCACCTTATCAGTGGCTCTTCCAGTCCTCTAAAAATCAGAGCATTCTTCAAAAAATGCTCTCCAGAAACGTACACAAACTGTACATGTGAAACACCTGTGATGATGCCAGGAGGACGGCACAGCACAGCCAGGGATGTACCCAGAACATTCCCGGAGAGAAGGTCCCTCCCTGTCTTTGGAAAAAGCAAGTAGCCATTAGCCATTCATCTTAATGAATTAAAGATTACTGTAATTATGTCTTTTGTTTCAGTTTCTTAATCTGTTTTCAACTACCCTGGTTTATTTGCTTCAGTTATGTGTTGGTTTGTTTGTGCTAGCTCAGGGTTTGTCTGCAGGGATTCAGAGAACACACTGAAGGTGGAGCCTTCCCCTTTCCTCACCAAACACTTGGAACAAGAAACATGCAGGATTCACACACACAGTACTGCAAGGGAACAGGAACCCAGCAAAATCAGAGATCTGCTGTAACTCAGCACTGTCTGAAGTGCATCAAGTCCTTTGAAAGGCCATAATCTGCTAAATTAGGTCAGAGATCTATCTGCACTTCAGAGACCTTTATACTCACAACTGGCAGGAAGGAAAATCGTACTAAACCAAAAATATGCTTTGAGTTAGTACATTCATCATACCAAATACATGTGCATGAGCTTTAGTTATAGCCCTAACTGTATTTATAAAATACTTCCTCTAACTACATTTATACCCACATATGTATAATAGGCATATATAAATCAGAGCATCTATTTTCTCAAGTTCTCATCTCACCTATGAATACTTTGCTCTTCTCTTCAATAAAACAAAATTAAAACTTAAGGATAAAAAAATAGAGAAAGTGTTTTTACAGATAAAATAATATTTGTTAAGCTACTTTTTAAAATTGCAATAAATGAAGAGTGACTGACTGAAAATGATCTGACCAGAAGAAGTAGAGATGGAGACTTCTGGAATACAACAAGCAGCATGCACTTAAATGAAGCACACATGCACATTAAGTCCAGAAAAGAATGCCATGACACATGCAGGACCAGAATGGGAAGGTGGTGACTAATCTGGCCTCCAGGGTTAACAGAACTGGGCAGGGAGCACAATCTAATGATAATGTGAGTTATTACAGAGACAAGATGGAGTATCCAATTCCCCAGCGTGTATGTGCATGTGTACACATGTACATCTGTAAATACATGCTTTACAAACCTATTACTGCTTTTCACCAGCCTCTCAAAAAGTATTGAGATTAATGAATAATTGGGTTTCCAAATCTCTCATTGTTCCTCTGTGCTGCTGTGGCTCAATACAGACATCATTACTTCTCCACCAGTGTAGTGATTCTGTTCGTCATGCCTGAAACAACTACAGCACGGAGATTAAATACAATCTATATCCACATAAATCATTGAATAAATGAATCATGAAATTAATATGTAAATTGTGTGTTTAACCTCTATTTATACAGCACTGTCTGTCACCATGTAGTAAATCTAAAACTAATTGCAAATTCACAACTCTGCAAAAAGAACACCATGGTAAAAGCTTGACATATTTATTAACTAAATGTTGAACTACATTGAGTAAGTAATTAACAGTCATGCCAGAACAGGGAGAGGAAATTATATTTAAGCACAGATGTCACCTGTATGAAATGGCTAAAACTATTTTAGATTAGATTTTGATATTAATCAAAGAATACTCCTATTTAATTTTTGACAGACAAATCTGTTTCCATTTATTCATGATTCCATTAAACACTCTGGTTTTAAACCTGAATGTCATGTCCATTCTCAGTCTGGTATGTTCCTTTTAATGTCTTTTAAAAGAAAATGTGAAGAAGAAAACAGTAAGGTTAAATGGTAATAAAGTCTTCCTACAGTGTAGACAAAATGCCCTCAAAGGATGAGAAAAATTATTTTATATTAGATTAAATTCTGTTATTTCTTTGATATATAAAGAACTGAATACAAGCCTTAAGATACCATCTCTAATTTCATCTCTACATATTTCCAGAGCTTTCTGATGAACAAAAGGCACCTTTTGTTCCTATGATCATGGAAGGTCCCCAGCCGCATGCACCATCACAAAGATCCTTCCTAAGTCTGATTTTGTTCTAGAACTGAAATATATTTAAGACATACAACATCAAAATAGATATTACATGAAAGCACCTGCACAAACGTGCTTGTAGCTTCCCAGGAGTCACCTGCTGCCAAACACAAACTTCACTGTGGAATTCCTTATATTAACCATTTTTTCTTAAAATCTTCAGCTGCTGAAACTAGGCCAATATAGTAAGAATCACGAGAAAACAGAAGAAATTATATCTATGAAATCAGACTGGCCCTGTCACCTCCCTTCTTTGTTTTTTTTACCTTCATCAGGTCAACACAGGCACCCTACAGGTGCAATTCCCAAGCAGGATGTGAGCACAAGGCAGGTTCAGAACCGTGGAAAAATGAATCCTTGCTGAATATTAGAACAGCAGAGTGAAATCGATTATATAATAAATATGTACTTTAAAACACAGCAACTGGCCCACTGGGCAAACCTCCTTTCTTAACAGGCACTATAAATTTGAAAAACATCCCAAGTAAATTCCAGTGGATTCAAATGGAAAATGCACCCTGCTAGGAAAACAAGTGATTCCAGCAGAAAGGGTGAGATCCTGAAATAACCAATACTGATGAGAAAACTCAGGCAGAAATTTATGCACCTGTTTCCAGGCTTTTAGTAAAGATAAACTCAGATAAAGCAGATAAATTTTACTTCATATGGAATGTATGGACTTGAGCTGTCCCCTCATGGCAAATCCACGCTGCCCACAGTGCTCCTCACGCTGTCTCTGATGGGGCTACATGAGCATGAGGATCCCATCCCACAGTGTCCTGGTTTAGGGCAAATTTGTTAAAGAATCTGCAACAACACAGCCTGCCCAGCACAGCCACAAAGAGAGGAGGTGATTCACCCAAGGTCACCACACAAACCATTTCAGGGCCAGCAGTGAGACCCAGGTTCCTCAGCTCCTGGTTCTGGCAACTGGACCATGATGCCTTTGAGTGTATTACAGCAAACTATTCCTTGTGTCATCAATCTCAGCTCCAGAAGCACTCTAAATCACTTCAGGAATATGACATTTTTATGGGAGGACAGAACTTCATTACAGACCTGAGAACTTGGGAGGAAGAGCAGGAAAAACTCCCAAAGCTGCTGAGAAAATCTCAGAAGCCACACTGGAAAACAGCTGTCTATAAAGACAAACATGGAAACTGCTGTTTACTACTTGCTATTTCTTATCCATTTACCCATCTATTTTCTACAATTTTTAGCAGTTTCAGGGACACAGAGAGGAGAAATGTCAGCCTGTGCCCCATGTCCTATGGCTAAAAGGAACAGTTCCCATCACACAGCTTAGAAGCAGAGTTTGAACAAGCTATGGGATTTTTCCTGAATTATAAATAAATTGCTACAATCATGTACAAATTTCCAAAGTTTTAAAATAAATTAAAAACAACCTCACAAACCAGAGGTCACTGTGGACTGTGAGGTTCAGTGTGGAGGCAGCAGACTGTGTATGTGCAACACAGAACTCAACATCCCACTGGGCACAGGAGGGATTCGAATGATTACTCATAATAGAGTCAGAACTTACAGATTAGACAAACAAAAAGGCAAGGCACAACGTAAAGTAAGTATGTACAACAACAAACAGAAATAAGGAAACATCTAGGGAGGAATAAATGGGATGGTTATGAGAATGTAAGGTCTGTGGTGAGACAAACTGTAGCTGTTGAAGGGACTGAAGCAAAAGTGCATGGAGGGCAGAAAAATCTCTGTAGTAGTGGAGAAAAAAAAAGAATACATGTCTGCAAACATTTAGCAGATGTAGTTAAGGTGAAGGTGTGGCCATTTCAGCAGAACCTTCCTGGAGGAGCAGCCTCTCTGCTCCCAGCTGCACTGGCAGCAAGTGACCAACGGCAGAGCACAAAGAGCCACATCTAATTCCAGAGAACAGGAATTACCCAGACAGGAGTGGAGCTCCTTGCACAGACTCAAGCATTGATCCCTTCAGGACAGGCAAGGCCCCTCCTGGAGCAGCTTTAATGATCTGAGTTCTAAAGGAACCAACCAGAGCTTTCCCTCACTGGCCTACACCATTCCTTCTCAGTGCCTTCTAGAGTCTCTTTTAATCAACTCCATTATTTTGTCTGGCCTAGTGTTTCAGATTTAGCAGTCATCTTAAGTAAATTATTGGCCCTATAATTCAAGAATTTCCATCCCATTTAAATTACTCAAGTCCCTCATGTTACCAAATTGTCATCTTTATTCTTCTAAATATTGACAATATCTTCTTACATTTGTCCCACACATCCATTCTGCGTCTGGGTGATCACTGAAAATATTAAATAAGATCAGACACACAAAAATCCTTGATAACTCAATCAAATAACCTTTCTTAAGTCTTATAATTTCAAATTACATTGAACATGCTTAAGCTGCTTTCCCCACTTTTTGCCAACCTGTCCAGGAATTTCCTTTACTACATGCTCTACAGAAGAGTCCAGACAGCAATGGCAACCTTTCTTATTTCTAGAAAAATCAGTAATCGCAGTAAACACATCTATTGAGTCAGCTTTGCACAATCTACTCATGGAAAATCACAGGGCATTGTGTCTAACTATCCACTTCTCTGCCTGGTTTGAATTAAATTCAATAACAAAGTGTGTTTCAAGTTCTCCTCTGCAAATTAGATGAATTATTACCTCTAAATTTTCCATGTTTCCTACTATGAAATCTATATTGATAAGCTACCTAAACTTAATAAAAGCTCATATATAAACTTGCCAAGATAAATTATATTCACATATCTGTCCTTACTGGGGCATAAGAAGGATCCACAGTATTTGCTGACCAGGGCAACCAAACCCTGCAGCAGCTCAGGATTCCCAACACATTTTGAAGAAGGGCAGAAGGATTTAAAGCAAACCCTGAAGCAGAGCTTCTTCACACAGACACAAGGTGAACCTAAGCTGCACACAGGATCAGAAACAAATGCAGCAAGGGCAGGGGGAGCACACCTGCATCCATGGGCAGCTTCCACGAGCAGTGCCTGTGTGCCAGGGCTGATCCTCAGAGCTCTCAGACACACAAGTCACAGGTAGGCATGTGTCCCATGATCATTTCCTACAGCACTTCAGAGCTCTTGGCAAACTGCTGATCCTCAGCTTCCCTTCTGGGCAGGAGGGAATGGATCATCACACCATCCTGGCTCTGTACCACAGCCTGAAGGCAGTGAAGGAGCCACAGAACCAGTCAGGCTGGAGAAGACCTCTGAGACCATCAGGTCCAACCCGTGAGCGATGCCCACCTTGTCACCCAGCCCAGAGCACCGAGTGCCACCTCCAGGGATGGGGACTCAGGAGCTGTCACCACCTCAGACCTCACTTCCCACACAGAAATTCAGAGCAGCCCATCACCCCAGCAGCCAGATTAAAGGCAGCAGGGAGGGGAGGGAGGAGAGGCCATAAAGCAGCTCCTCTTTGCCCTGCATAGGGCCCAGATTGCCAGAGCGCTGTTTTTCAAGCCACTAATGGCTCTGATATTGTTTCCACAAGAGATTTACGTTAAAAAGATAACTTTCCTCACTTTTGCTTTTCATTGCTGTCCCTTTCCCTGCCCGACATTTCATTCGGGGAGGGAGAGGGAGCTGCTCATTTCCGCAGAGCCCAGAACAATCTCAGATTTATGAGGTGCAGGGAGCCCATCAGGGCGATAGAGCAATCTTTCCAGCAGACATCTCTCCATTACCGGAGCTGCTGCCTCCCTGCCCCGGTGCCACTGCTGGACGGATCTGTCAGCCCACAGGGGGGCCCTGGGCCCTGCCAGCCCCCTCACCCATCTGTCATCTTTATCTCTGCAGCTCCTCTTCAACTCTTCACGTGCAGCTTCGCCGCCTCGAGTTGGGTTTTTTTTATTTTTTTTTTAAACAAAACCTTTGAATGAAAAGGCACATTTCCAACTCGGCGTCTTATGTGACTTTATTTTCCGCCTTATTTTATGATGAAGTTATTTTAGCTTTTATGAAAGGAAATAATGGGTAAAGATGAAGGCTTCATTCCACTGTGCTGACAACATACTGGTGGAGAAATGGCGCAGTTAATAATGTAAACTTGATGTATGTAAGCACAGCTGGTTTGGGAACATCTTTTCAGTAGCACTAATTTATACTTTGCCTTTATTTTGTGTTTTGGTTTATGATTTTGATTAGCCACTAGAATGAGCTCTCTTAATTGCTTTCTGCTAAACTGCTTAAAAGCAAAAAAAAAAACCTACCCCACCCCTAGAAATTGAAACCATGCAACCTGCTTTACTTTATTAGACCTTTACTATGTTTTTTTACTAGACTTTTACATTCAAAAAATCAAAACCCAGTATTAAAGGCTATCAGATACCCTCTGGCTCTGAAGGAACAGGAAAAAGAGAGGAGAAATCCTGAATCCTCAGCAGCATTTACTCATTAGCAATTTTAAATCCTGTATCACACAAACTTCTTCCAGTGATCTGCTTTTGTTTTTGCATCTTAATTCAAGGTTTGATGCCCAAAATACATATTATTTTTAACCCTATGGGTGCCCAACTGGATACCCCAAAAATCAACATCAGCTGTTCTTTTTCTTAACCAGAGGGATTCATGGCAACTCATGTCACACTTCCAAGGTTATTTTCCACAGACAAAACACCACAAATATTTCCAAAAATAGTATCTGGAAATATCTCTAGTCCTATATACCTCAAACTTACATTCTGCAAGTTGGTTTCCAGCACAACAGCTAAGAAAAGGCCAGAGCACTTCATGGGAAATGTTCATCAACTGGAAAACTCCCGGCACCATCACTGCAAACTCTCATTGTCTGGGCAGAACAGAATTTGTGAATCTGCCCTTTGTTGAAATTCAGTGGACAAACTCTTTCTTCCAGCCTCGGCATGGAGAAGGAAGTTAATTTAAAGGTGGGCTGTTCTTTATATTATTCTGAAGTGGAGTGACAGTCATCAGGCTTTTACAGTGACACTGCCATGATCAATGCTGCAGTCTCAGGTGTTAATGCTCCATCTACCTTTAAAAGCAAATCTAATAACCCAGAAAGACCAAAATTATTAATTTCTTATTCCATGTTAAATTACTGTAAATTTCCTACATTTTTACAGAATTCATCAGTGGCATCGACCATAGCCCAAAAATGTTAATGCTAAACAGCACATCCTTACTTGGGAACTATCAGACTCCTGCAAAATGTGCAGATCAACAGTAAAAACACATCAGAAAATTATTCTGGCAAATAGTTCTGCAAAATTCCACACCAAAACAGCTGAAAAGGGCAGTGAGGACAGAGCTCAAGGTCTCACCTCAAAGCTGCTGGCTATGAGCAGACAACAGCTGAACCAGACTCTGAGCAGCTTCGGGGGAGCAGGGACAGCAGCATCCCAGGCTGCTCCTGAACAAAGAACAATTGTACAAGGATCCAGAGTACATGGGGGGAAAGGAGAAAGAGGTGGAGGCCCTAATCCCTGCACTATTTGCCTTTTTCCCCCCAAGCATTTTACTCAATATCAAAGTTGTAGAGTGCCACACCACAGGCTGGTACCACTGACTGGGGTGAGCAGCAATGCCAGGGGCCTGGTACATCTGCAAGAAGCTTTTATAATTTCTTTTTTTGAAAGCACCCAAGCATAAAATGGATCCAGTCTTCCACCACGAGCTGCTCATCAGCCACAGCAATGAAAACTGGAAGACAACAATCTGGCTCAATGGGTCAAGCATCCTTCACTTAGGAAAAACCAGGCTGGAAACCCCAGAAACCCAACTCATGAGCTACTGTTCTGACTTTCTTGGCCCCTCAGTATTTGCCACAGCTTCCCAAAGCCATAGTTAAGCCTCTTCAACATAAACTCTACTACTTCCTTCTTCCCATAGCCACCTCTTAGAGTACTTCTCACATGTCTTGTGGGAAAAGGACCTTTTTATAAAGAAGTTAAATATTTTTTAAAGGTCATGAAAAAAAAAGACATTTTAATATAACAATCTGCTATGCAGCCAACTCAACTAACTTCTGCAAGAAAAACATTTAGTCAGTATTAAAAAGCAGAAAGCACCTTACATTTTGATTAATTTGATACTCCTGTATTATGCATAAAGCCACTCATTCATTTTGCCCTGCAAACTATTCTTATCCAAGAACAGATACGATCAGAGTGCAGCAGTGAAAAATTTTATTAAAGTAAACACAATCCCAGTGGAACATGCTCGTTATGGAAATACACCAGCAGCTGCTAAAAAATGGGCCATTTCATATGGATGTAATAAATATTTTCATGGACACCTATCTACTGTTCTTTCAAAGTTTTAAATGCATAACTAGTCAGAAGCTTCCTAAGCAGATGTCAGTCACCTACTACATGTCAGACATTTCAAAAGCATTCCAATAGGAAAGAAGAACAAGGTAATAAGGTAGGGAGCACATGTGCAGGCTTCCTCTAACCTGAGCACAAAGCCCAGCCCTCGTTATGGAGTCACATTCTGATCCTCCCTATGGGTGGCAAAGAAACACCTATGGATCTGCAAAGAAATACCTTTCACACTGACTTACTTAAAAAGGGAGCAACTACAAACAAAGCCACATGCAGCACTAAGTGCTCTGCAACAATAGATGGGCAATGCCAAACAGCAATTTCACAGCAAGCCACAGGGCTGGAGCTGATCCATCTCCTGAATCTGATGGATGAACTTCCCTCATGCATGATAAAAACCTAAGTGCTGCTTTCTAGCAGAAGTTGTGCAGCAGCTCCACACTTGTGAAATGCTCAGGTTAGCAGTCAGATCCCTGCTCATACACCCCAAATTCCTCTTCTGATGAAGCTCCAAGGCCTGTTGTACCTGCTACTGGCAGACCTGGATGGGTCATCCTCGAGCAGTCCTTGGCTCTGAGTGAGCAGCTAAACCCAGTTAAACAGCATCTGAGGGACATCCAGAACACAGCTCAGCTCTCATCTGTGTCCTCACCTGTGTTCCACACCTGCTCCACTTCTGTGGGCCCCAGTCTGACTCAGGAGTTTGATCTCCCTTCAGCAGAAGCCAGGCCATGGGTTTGGGGCTGGCTGGCTCTCCCCCAGCAGGGATGGACTGGCACAGCCTGGAGCTGCAAAACCCCTCTGGTGCCACCCACCACAGCAGAGCCCAGGGGACACCTCACCCAGCGCTGATGGCACATCTGGACAGCAAAACCCACAGAGGAGCCAGCTCCCCAGTGCCAACACCCATCAGCTGCACATCTGTCCCCTGCTCACCTGGGCCCTCGCTCAGGGGATAAAAGAAGCCTTGGGTTTTAGTGCAAGGAGAAAAGTGGGGGAAACGACAGAGACACTGAGGGACAGCACCAGGCTGGGCCCTGCAGCTGCTCATGAAGACTCAACTACAAAACCCTGGAGTAGCCACTGTTCACTAAAATCCTTAAAACTGACATTCCTGGACTCTGGGCTCTGCTCAATTGAACGACAATACAACTTGTAGTTTTTTGGGGTTTTTTTTCCTTTTTGGAAAATAACAAAGTTCTGTAGTCTTCGCCTTCTGAAAACCATTTTACTTTTCATTAACTCATAATATTCTACATAATCTTCAACTTTAGTTTATATTCTTATGCTGAAGTTTTAAAACCAAAAACTGAAAACCAAACAAAAAATCCCCACAAGACCTCTAACATGACATGAAATAAAAAGAAACCAACATCCACTCTCTCATTCTGAGCCCAAGGCCTAGGCATGTTAACTTTACATTACATTTACATTACTTTGTATTAAGTATCTTTTGGGGTCCTAAAAATGCTTATACCAGTGCACACACGTATTTATGTATGCCCACATACACACGGTCAAAAATCATCTCATGTTTTCATGAAAATTTCTGACCCCTCTTTACCACTGTTTTTGCAAATACTGCCTTTGTGAAAAATGTATAAGAGTAATGAAATTCCTGGCTGAGGCTTTAATCTCAAGTCACTTCTATAACAGGGGGTGGATCAGAGAGTATAATTTGCTGTTATCGCACTGCTCATCTCCTGTGTTGACAATAGAAATCCTCCTGTTAGTTTTTCTTAGACAAACGTGACCCCAGCCTGATATGACACTTTATTTTTTCAGCTGTGTAACAACAGTCTTAAACCAGGTGCTTTTTAAGCTGCATTATCCCACTTTGGTAAACTTTTGTGTTGCTATCAGTAAGGTAACACATTAAAAAAAATTTTTTTTGGCGTATATTTGTAGGCTTATGAATTAAATACTGTGCACCAGCTTCTCGACATCTTCACATCTTGCCAATAACAAAATATTTGACTACTTCATGTTTTTCACATTCTTAATTAAAATTAAGCATGGATTGGCAGGCTTTTAAGGAAATACCAGTAACATTCCAGGATAAATTGAAAGCATTAATGCGTTTAAAACATTTGTTTTCCTTTTTAAAATAACTGATCATTAGTTTTTTCTGGAGGTTTTTGGTAGGGAATATCTGTATTCTGTTGTTTTTATGCCTGCATATTCATCAGTCTAAAACAATTTTAGACCCCAGCCTCTTTGGTCTTGTGTTTTAGTACTTGCTGGCACTAGAATTTTGCACCATAGCCCTCGATTTATAGCCCTCATTTAGCCATCATGCTATTCAAACCCCTGACTTTAAATATCCGCCACACAGATATGAGTAACAAAAAGAGACAGAGTATAGCTATTGTGCCTTCAAAGAAAAGCAATAAACCATTCTGCTTGCTCTCCTTCATGTTCTTTAATTCATTTCATTTCATTTTAACTACCCAGAACAATTTCACCAGCCATTAGCCTGGAATGAAACCTTACAAAGGCTGATTGTTGTTATAAAGATGGGTCCCAGCACTCCCTCCCCCTCCTTTTCATAAGTTTTAGGACAAATAGGCTACTTCATAGCCACAGCTTTGTTTTTTAAAAAGAGAATTCTTGCGAAGCAAAGGACAGACAAACTGCTTCACATCCACATTCAAAGGAGTGCAGAACAACATCCACAGTGAGCTGGGCTGGCTCGGAGCCCTCAGCCCGGACCCTGAGCAGGGGAGGGACAACAAAGGATGGATCTCCCTGAGCACCAGAGTCCACCCCACACCACACACACACACTGATGCTCTGCCCCCAGACCTTTAGCAGAGGGTGGGGGAAAACACCAAACGCTCAACTCCACTACAGCCAACTCTAAATGTGGTTAAAAAAAAAAAAAAGGCACCAATTATATGAGCACATTTTTATATTTTGCAGAAATAAACCTTCATGAGTGTCATTTCTGACAGCCTACGCCAAGAAAAAGCTGCACATTTTTGTCTCACTGCATCCATGTTTGGAAAACAATCTTAACAAGAAAAGAAATAAAAGACACATTTCTATTTTTTCCAGTTTGTAAAGAGCTGCACACCTTACGTTGAGCATCTTCGTGCAAAGCTGTGAAGAAAGATCTTCATTCTGAAATAGTGCTCAAGTGCTGTATTCTGCTTTTTTTCCTAACAAGCTGGTGGCATTTCCCCAGGCCTGGACAGTCTCTCTGCTCAACGTGAAGCCCCCAGCCCGTAACAGCTCTGCCCCAATTTAGAATGTGTGTATATGTAGCAACATCCCCACAAAACGTTCACAACCCTGTCCAATCCCCGTGTATTTTTGATCCTTCCCAACAAACAGAGCAGAGAGATCTTTTCCAACAAAGTGTCAACAAACTGTCTGAGCAGACAACTCCCTCCTCAGTTTGTATATACTGTGGTTTGTATTATTTTTATTCCTCGTTAAGTGTCACACTTGTCAAAAGAGTGAACGCCACTTTTCCATAGTAACACGGTTTTGTGATGGAAGTTGTGAAACCTTCAAGACTTACAGATATTTCCACAAATATCCAGTATCTGCTCAAACATTAACACTGCAAGCTCAGAAAGCAAAGGAATGGATTTCTGTGTTTTCTTTTCCAGCAAGGTATCAAAACTGTTCCTGAAATTTGGACATTTTTTCCTCTCCCAAGAAAAGACAAAGACTAACTAATCAACTGGTATTTCTTTTATTACACCACAGGAAAAAATTACTTAAAAGTAATTGAAAGTAATGATAGAAGCCAAAAATTACTTTTTATGTAGTGACAAAAAACTTGGAACATGAGATTATGTTGAGTGTGAGAGTGTCTATAAACAGAGCTGCTTTATCCCATCTGAGCTGTTATTGGTGATGCCAATAATCCGAGTTTGAAGATGAACTCTGCAAAGCTGCATGTTTTACTACTCACTTCCAAATTATGTAAATGAACACCACATTATACTATACCTTGTTGGAGGTATGCTTGTTAAAATAGCCTGATAAATAAATCCTAATATAATTAAAATTCATTTTCACCTGACAGATTTATAGAAATCTATGAATACGAACTTCACAGGGAGAAACACCAGAGCAGAATGGCAGAGGCACCCAGCACCTTCCAGAATGTACATTTATGTCCCCTGAACACAAAGTTACTGCCACCAAGCCATGGCTTTTCTTTTTGTTTTAAACACAGAGACACTGGAAGCAGTAAGTGATCTCACACAGTCTCTAACAACATCAATTATCAATACAAACACCAAGAAAAATCACCAGCTGCAGGTCTGCACCTCTGTGGAAGGTACAGGGCTCCATAACATTTAAAAACAGAGAAGCCAGGCAAGGAAAACTTGAGCAGGACTTCAAGTCAAGAAAATACCTTCAACAGGAACAAGAAAGGAGCTCCAGCCTGAGTGCAGAATGTATCTAATTTTATTAACTGTGCAAATAAAAATATCTGGGAATTTCTACAAAACAACCACCTACAGAGCAATAAAACACAACAGGACATCAGGTGCTGCTGGAAAGCAAGCAGCATTCCTGCACCCTTTCCCAACTACACCACTCACAGAAATCACCAAAAATCCTGACAGAAACAGAAGAGATGAGTTTTCCCAAATGAGTAAAACTCCACAGAGATGAGCCACACTTGTTCTGTTCTACACAACTGTGGATTTGATGAGACACCAGTAACCTCAGAGCCAGTCCAGAACCAGCTTTACATGACAGAACAGCTCAGCTCCTCATTCTGGAGCACGTGGCACCACACTGAATTAGAATGTTTGTGCCTTATTACACTGTCAGATGGTCAAAAAGTTCACACTGCAAGATTAATTACAACTCTTTAAAGGAGGTACTGCTGTACACATCTTCAAATGAACACTTAATCCTCTCCCTGACACTTATTTAGATGTGGACTTTTCACCTTCGTGCCACCCTGCTCTGTAGGACATCATTTGCTATCTCAATTAAGCTGCATCAGTACTTTTCATTCCAACTTAACTCTCATCACTCTCAACAGGAGAAAAAATCATTTGCTTCCAGCTTCACAGTTTTCATACAACTACTGAGAACTGCTAAATTGCAATATTGTTCTGTCCCACAGGATGAAGGGATGGCCAGGAATAACTAACCCTAAACAGACTGGCTGTCTACATTTCAGCAGCACTGCACAACCTGCCAGGTAACAGCTACACACCCTTAACATCTCCAGCTTCAACACACCTGACACGTCCTAATTCCTGCTCTGAGGCTTCTGCAGTCACGAGGACAGATGCAGTAACTCACTCCTGCAGGTGTGGAGGCACAGACAGCTCCATGATCCACCCTGCTCCAGGCAAAACCTCTGTAAGCTAAACATTCAGAAAGTGCAAAGCCTCTCACAACTCTAGACTGCATTTAGGAGGTATTTATATATTTATATATATATTTTATATTTATATATATTTGTATATATATATACACAAATATATGTGATAGCATAAAAACACTAGAAAAATCATCTAACAAAATACAATGTTATACACGCTCAAATCAAATAGCAAACAAAACATTTTGGAAAAAAAAAAAATTGTAACTCATAATAGAGCCTTGATGTCTGTTTACAGACTGTCCTGAAGCCAGGTACTGCTACAGAGACATTCATATTCCAAATAACTTTGATCACCTGCCTCACAGGCCCTCTGCTGCATCTGCTGCATGCTGCACTGTGCCATGCAGTGACAGCAGAGGCAATTCAGGCAGGTCAATGTGGGCACTGCTGCACATCCCAGAAGGACAGCTCTCACTGGGCAGGTACCTCTATCCCTGCAGCTGCACAGACACAGGTACACAGTCCCTTTCTGCAGCCCAGAGCACCTTAGGGACGTCACAGGATTTCAGTGACAAGCAGCAGCGTGGGGTCACCTCGGCGTCACAGCAGCACACACAGGAATTAAAACACAGCACTTCTCAAACAGCCACTCCAGGTCACACCCTAGGCTGCATTTTCCCCTTGCAAACACAGCTCCCTGTAGTGGGCTGGAATTCACAAGTTTCACTCCTTGCTGACAGCATCAGTAAATCCAGACAATGAGGCTGGAGGCATTAAACACTAATCACAAAGTGGCCACGCAGGGATGAAAGGGGAGTGAAGGCACCAACTCCCTCGTACCAACAGCTTGGAATCACAGGATACACAGAGTAAAATGGCTTTCACAGAAGGGCATGAAATTGGGAAAAATCACAGCTAATTTATAATGCAAACTTTGTACAAGAAATTATTTTCACGCACCCAACTATCACAGAACCTTCCCACAAGAGCAAGAAGCAATCCAGCAGCAGACTGCAACCTTAAAATAAGGACTACATTAATTATCCATGAGGGAGAAAAAAAGTAAACCCTGCTCTAAACAAGCAGCGTTCCTATACAACAGCTTATTTGTCCCTTCCATCCTTGCTGCTTACAGGGCCACAAAACACAGACTGGCACTGGGGAAAGCAGCAATAAGGAATGTGTCTTCTGGAGCATTGTTTCCAAGTTCAGCCCAGTCCCACAGAAGCTATAAAAACTTCCAAGTCTGTTAATTGTTTTGTATTTATTGTACATGCTAAGATGCTACGTAAGAAGAGATTTTAAAAACCCCAAACTTTATAAATAGCAATGCAATTGCTCTGAGTTGTGGCCTGCAGCCATCTCCTGCTGTAATCAATGACAAAAATCAAGCGACCTCAGCAGCTGCAGGTCACCCACCAGACCAAAATCTGGGCTGGCAATTGTTGCAGAGAAATACCCAAACCCTTGCTGAAAACTCATGCAATAGATCTCTCTTCACTTTATTAATATCAGGGAAGTTCCACATAATATTCTGAACTGAGTCCCACAAAAAAGGTGGAGACAGATTTTTGTTCTTGTTACTTAAAATATTCATCTTTATGGGTGCAATATACTTAACTGGTTTAGAAAACACATTGGTTTTACCAAAAAAAAAAAAAACTAAAACCCGTAAATCTGTAAAAGAGAACATTTTTTATACTCTTATTAACTGCAGTTTGCTTAATTGCAATATTTAAGTCATGAGCAGATCTAAAATTGTCAGATGCATTTAATTGAAATACCATCCCTAGAGCTAAACACCGAGTGTTTATAATAAGATACATGTTATTCATGATTAGCTAACTGCTCCCTTTGCATGGAAAATCCCACAGAAAAAACAAGGGAAAACAAGGGAACAGAACTGCACTACAGGGCGGGGGGAAAGGGGAGGTGTTTGCTCCAAAGGGGGTTTTGGTGGGTTTGGTTTGGGTTTTGTCATTATGCATTTCATCAAGTGATCTTTGTTCCTTTCTCTTCTCTAGCATCTCCAGAAGTTCTGTCTTCATGTAAAAAAATGAATGAAATTCTTCCTAATTCTTCTCACCCTTCCTCCATGTCCAAAATCATAGGTACTTTCATCAAGACATCATCTACAAAATGCTGAGTCCAAATGAATTCCTACTTTGTTAAAAAAAAACTTGATTAAGAGCAAACAGTATCTACAAACTGGAAAACATCTACAGTACCTGCACACAGTCCAGACAAAAATCACTTTGATTTATTCTGATGTTAGCTTGCAAGTGCAGCACAGAACCAGGAGCATAAGCACAGAAGTCAAAACTAAAATTCCTATTGTATGTAGAGATCAAAAATAAAATTATATTCTGTGGGAGAAAATGAAGTAAAACAGGTATATAAAAATAACAGGTATGTCAGTAACTTTCTGCTTAACAAGAGTGTATCTTGAAGGACACAACACCAAAAAATTGCTGCTTAAAATAATTAAAACAATATGTTTACTAAAAAAAAACCAAACCCAAGCAGACAGATAAACAAAGAGCCTTCTAATTCACTGTATTTTTTCTCCTTGGTGGTCTGTAAGGAAAATCAGAACAGTAAAATTAATACATGCAGGATAAGATATGCAGCTGAAAAGCTGAACAACCCAGTAATACACTCTTGTTAATTTGACTTTTTGTTATTTGCTTTAAGATCTCTACCACAAAGTTCTGCTCAACATATTCCTGCTGGCACAATCTGCACCAGAATTAGTGTCTCTCAAGTAGCAAGTGTAGCATACACAACAGTCTCAATGAGAGAGGCAATTAACAACTGCTGCAAAAAATAATTATATATAAAGATGGTTTGAAAGACAATACTCTATCTAAAATGACCTCACTGTATTCACAGCACTGATAAAACAGTTTTCCTTTAAAAAATGCCGCTTTTTTATTCATCAAAAGAGAAAAGCCCCAAGGTCACCTGTCAATAACAGAACAAACCCTCAGTAAATCACAGTGCTTCACAAATAAATTCCTCATCAGTAATTAAAACCAGGCCTCTCTGGCCCTGTGTTATCAGCTCATCAAATTCATTGCTCATCTAGAATAACAGATCCACATCTGCAGTCATTACAGCATGCCAGATAAATCAATCCTCTCAATGATGCTTTGAGCCATCTCTGCTCCCTTTTAACCAGCCCGATATTTATTTCCCCCTGACACTTCTGACATTCTATTTACTGTAGGCAAATGGAACTCATACGGCACCTTGTAATGGCTTTACCAAACCCCATTGTGGGGCATATCTTCCAAGACTGATGGGTGCAATAAACAAGGTTTTATGGTGTAAGTGTGAGCTTCCAACTTCTTTTTTTCCAGGAATTTGACTTCTGCAGTGAAGATGGTTTATTACATTTGATTGCAGGTGGAAAAAGCTATATCCACTTTGAGACCTGTCAGCTAAAAGCAAGCAGAAAACTTGTGAAATAATATTATTTTTGTAATTTTATTTTCTCATTGATAACAATATGGAATAAAGCATCTCCCTGTCAGGACTTGGAAAGCAAGGCCGTAATTTATCATTCCACCTCCACCCTCCCTCCCACCAAATCAAACACAGGTCTCCTCTGTAAACTTCCAAAAGGTACAACAGCAATATATAATCACCACACACGTACAAAGTCCACCCCAGGCCCTCCCCAGCATTGTTGTGTACATTCAAATCTGAAGTACGTGTGGTTAAATAGGCACACACATATTGACAGATGAGGTCAAACATGCTTTTGTGGCATCTGAGCCCAGCAAAACATCACAGGTTTCTTAAATTTACTGCACAAACCAAAACTTTTCACTGTTTGGTGCATTCTCCAGTAACAAGCATCAGACTGTTGGGTTCAAAACAAGAACATAAATTGCTTCCTTGAGAATGAAACAAACAGCACAAGAATTACTCTTCAGCATAAATTCTGATTGTTTGTACACTATCACAGCTACTCTATTTAAGGAAATAGAGTGAAAATCCATTTAAAGAAAAAGAAAAAGCATTCCTAGAATCAGAAGGTCTCCCAGAACATGACATGTGTTAGGAGCTCTGAGGAGTTCAGCAGTTTGCAGAACTTGAGCAGATCCCGTTCTCCACGGGGGTGGTGTGCCTCCAGTGCACATGGACACTGAGCCAGGAGATGCCTGAAGCACATGCCATCCATCCAGGAGCCCCATTTCCTCCAGAAACCCGGGGTTTCTGTGCTCCAGGGAATCATCCTGAGTGTGATCTGACTGAAATAGCAAATCTGTGGTGCAGGGAGAGAGGCAGCTCAGCCCAGCCCGAGCCAAGGCCTGCACCTGGATGCAGCCCTGGCTCATTATGCACAGCTCCAAAGTGACTTGCATTAAATTACTGTCACACTCTTAGTGGATCCCTCCTTTAGCATATATTATAATTTTATTTCTGCCTCGCTCACAGCAATGTGAAAAGGCAGGGAAAAGGGAAAAGCTGGTTTTTTTTGAACAAAAACAACATCCGAGCCCATAGGAGGCTATGAATCCTCAGATCCTCCTTCCAACACTGATTCAAAAATGACAGGATATAGTCTTTTCCTTAATGAAAAATCTATATTTATCACTCTATTGTTCTTGTGTACTGATCCTACTGCTCTCTGAGGCCAAAGTTTGAATATATTGGATTTTGAAATAATAGCCCAAGGCTCCGAGATGCTGGGTCATGATACATAAATGATGAGAGGGTTGTTCCCTATTTCTCTGCCGCTTACCACAAAAACAAAGTACAAATTCCATGGTGAAGATCTTCAAAAGTCTACATTATCTGCGAAGTGCAAATTATATGGGATATTCACAGAACTATAAGTGATAAAATCAGGCTATCCTGAGAAAGATGATCTGCCTGTTCTAGGAATAAACCAGTAATTTGTTGCTTTCACAAAGTAAAGCTCCATTTTTACGTAACCACAGAAGTGACAAGCTCAACTCATTTGGATTTTTTAATCTTAATTCCATTTGAGTTTGCACATAAATGTTTGAAAAGATAAATTAATTTATGATAAAGATCCAGCATCTGAATTTATCAATCAATCTGTTATACTTCACACTTTGAGTCTTAAGTGTAACAAGGGTTGAAAAAGAAGCAACCCCCAGCTCTAGACTGCTGGTACTAGGAGAATAAAGAGATAAAAAACCCTCATTTTTTTTCCTATAGCAAAATTTAAGGCTGCTGTTATGATGAAAGCATAAAGGGGAAAATCTGGAAAGTATTTTTCACCTTCATCCCATAACAGAAGAGTTACTGTGACAGAGTTCTGTAAAAACTGCACCTTCTACACTGCTGTATTTTCATGGTATGGGGAGGAGTTGCCTCTCTAGATTTTTTCTCTGACCTTGAGTGACTCTGGCTGAAGTTTTCCAAACCAGCCACTGAAATACTCATCCTGCCCCAGAAACCAAGGGAATTTCAGGGGCCCTGGGGATACAGCTGCTCTTCATGCTTTTTGTCAATTACCTGAAAATCAAGATCTGAGATTCATAAACTACTGGAGCAGTTTAACATCCAGTGCCCAGGGAGAATTAACACCTTGGGGAATTCCTGAGATTACCACACCACTAAGTGCCATGGAAATGCAAATACAACTTAGTTATGATTAATGAACCTTCATTTTTTAAATTTTGTTTTTACATATACAGTATAAATAAAGTACATGCATAAAAAAAATGAAACAAAAAACCAGTAATTTCTCATGCAACAATCCATACCACATCATTTTGTCCAGGCATAATATGTTTCTGGGAATTTTTACCTGTTAAAAGATGCTTTGATTTCCAGAATCAAATGCAACCTCAGTTCTGCAAATCCACAGCATCAAGTGAGATGAATTCAGAGAAAACCAAACCAATTCCTGCTGCCAGGCACAGACCTGTGTCCAAGGGCTCCAGCCAGGAATGGAACCAGCTCCTTCCTCACCAGCTGTGGAACAACCTGAGGCTGTTCAGGCTACAGAAATGAGGCCCAGAGTCCTCAGGGGCAGCTGCTGAACTCAAAGCAGTTTTAGAATGTATTTTTTTTTCTTATTCTTTCCAACTCTCTTCAGGAAAATAAGTTACAAGAGAGCTATTACAAAACATGTAATAGGTAAAGGTTCTTCCCTTTAAAGCTTTCATTTTGCCACATAAAAATTATTCCATTTCTAAAATTCATTTTTAACATCTAAAGTGGGATCTGAACAATGTTCCAGCCCAAAGTAACTGCACTGTGTAATACATATCTTACTTTTCATGATTATTGCATGTGTATTTCATATTATGCATTCACACACTGAGTGACTGTTTGGTTTGGGTTTTTTAATTAACTTTAATTGCTTACCCAAGGTGAATACATTATGCCATTAAATATGAATTTTTCAGTGTTGGGAGGTTAAAAAAAAAATTTAAAAATCACATGGTCGGTGCTCCTGGATACCTTTGCTCTCATTCCTGACAGTTTCCAAGATGAACTCCACAGAGTCCCCATCACCGTTTTCTGTCTGTCCCACAGACTTTGCCAAACAATTCCCAACAATGCCATGTCAGGAATCGTGCTGCTCCTTGCTAACTGCTCAGACACAATTTCACAAGCAGCCTGCCTGTACAGCTTCAGAGACACACAGACTCGAGTCTGATCTCAAATGTGAAGAGACAAGATGCAGTTGTGATACATCCCAGTATTGCCTGAGCAGAAGTAACTACACAAAGAGCCCTCAGGCAATCTGTTTATATCTGACTGGATCCAGAATTGATGTGCCCCGTTCCTATTTCACCCTATTTGCTGGCAGAGGGCTGAAGCTTAGCAGCCAAGGAAAGAGAAGACGTGTACATAAAGGGGGTGCAATTTAGGCACCCTCACCAACCTCAAACTACTGCTCTGTCCACTGCCAAAATCAGACATTAACCCCCTGGGTATTAATAACAACACTAAATATCTCCTGTACATACAGAAGCATAACAACTGCAAAACTGGCCAGAGAATGCACTTGGAAAATACAAGATTAACCCTTTCTCAGTCCTGCTTGCCATGCTAGGTGGCTGACAACAAGGATTTGTCAACAACTGACACTGCAGAAACCAGAACAATTCCTACAGAAGTATTAACCCATCTGTCTGTACAGTTTTGAAATCCCAACTTCACCTTCTTATGCATCACTAATTATTTTAATGACTGCTTATTTCTCCTGACTCTTAAAAATACACAGAATATGATCACGGGAGGTTACTTTGGACAATGTACATTCCAAGGGTAACCTACATACAGGCCCCACAATTTAAAGGGGGATCTGCATCCTCCCAGTATTTCCAGGGTTTTTTCCACGCTTTCCCACAACACTTTCACCCAGCTGCAATTTGAAAGCCATTGCATATCCCAGCTTGAACAACACTGAGTCATGGACAGCTAATCTCAGCTCCATGAAGAAAGTCGCCCTCTCTAATGTTTGTGAGTCATCAAATGTACAAGTCCAGCAATTTCTGAAAAACCAAGATCAAAGATTATAACTTTTAAGAAATAGCAGAGCGATGGGAATGTATTGAACTGACCACAAATATGCTCAGGCTGTCATTTCATGCTCATGAACTATCAGGCTCTGAAAAAGAGATGAAGCAGTGGGCACCTTTCTGCCATGCAAAAGAATGACTATTGTTTTCTGTTTATCAAAATGGAGTTTCAACCATATGGGTGAAGAAAGATCTTCATATTATTCGTGGGATAGTCAAGGAAATTTGACCAACACAGCTTCATTCCATATTACCCACAATTCCAGAAACTGTGCATCATGTAATGTACACTGACATCTGGGTCCTTCAATATTTAAATGTTCTACCATTTCTCAGTATTTGCCAAAACCTCAACCCAATGACAGGATTATATGTTTCTTCAAAAATATTCAATTACCCCAACCCACAATAAGACCACAGAAAGGAATTCATTTGGATTTCTAGACTAAATTAAGTTGAAATTAACAGACAAATCAATAACTAGGACCACTCCTCTGTAAGAACTCTCATTGCTCTTAAATGTCACAGCTGGCCTAGACCTTACCACTGATACAGCATTTGCTATAAGATCGTGCTAGAGGAAGGGCATAACAGTTCAATGTTCTGTGCAATAATTATTTTAATTTAACATGTGACTTGATTCATATTGAAATAGCCTTTGTCTTTAATGATTAGAAGAGAAAGACAAATCAAAACAAAAAGAAGGAAAAAAGCAGTGGGTATTAACTCTCCTACTGTTTATTTGGGTATAATCCTTTCCTTCACAAAGTACAAGACCAGTAAGGTATGGGAGTAATTGAAGCACTCATCTCCACTTCTCTCACCATGGGCAGTAATCAGAGAGGTCAAGACCGGCTTGAATTCTCTCACATTTAAAAGACTTCACAATTTGACTGTGTAATGAAAGGCTGCTGGATATTTTAGCAACCATCAATTATGCCAGCAGAGAGAATTGGTCACTCCAGGTAAGCCCAGCACTCCAGCCACCAACAGGAAGAACTCATGGGAGTAAAGTTACGTGACTTGACACTTTCTGAACAGCAAGAAAAACAATGAGATGGCTCCACCACTGTACCTATCAATTGGGAAGTCTTAGAAGAATTCTTTCCTGTTCAACTTCTTGCAAGACCAACTTAATTCATAAAACAACTCACTATCTACCATCTGTTGTCACATATCATTACTCAGTGCAAACTGCCCAGTGGAGAGATAAGAAAAACATCTGAATGAGCAGCTGGGTAAGATAAAGCCCTGAGCCTGTGCAGACACAGAAAAGAAAGAGATACCCAAGTCCTTACTGCAGATTACCTTCTTCCAATCTGCCTCTGCCTGAGAGCTGGGAAATGCAGGCTACAGATTACAAGAGTTTTTAGATTCCTTGTTGATGCTAAAACCATCTACAAATGGTCTCTCAGCAGGTGCCCATCTCAGAAAGCCTGACCCCAGTGCCACTGTCCTGCAGAATTAAAACACCTCAGCCAAAAGCCATCAGGCTTAAGAAATTCAGCCACACAAAGAATGGCAGCTGGAGGCTGTCCAGCATGCTCTCCATTGACTTATCACACACTATCAGCCCAAGCACAAAGCCTCTATTTTTAGCTCTTCTTGTGGTATCTGCATCCAGCCAATCTAAAAGAAACACAATAAATTAGTCTAGGGTTGTTTGTTCCTTAATTATCATAGAACTCCCACCCAAAGAAGAACAGTTCTGCTCAAAGCCCTCACAGAAATTTAAATCCCTGATGGATCCCAGAACCTTCCAGTACAATAAGAAATCCCATGTTCTTTTTCAATCTCCTATAATTCTGCTAAAATATATTTTGACCTTGTGTAGCAAAATCATTTACACAAATATTCTGGCACAAAGACTTGGTGCAAGCCCTCGTCAACAAGGTGGTCTCAACTTCCCTTCTGAGAAGACTTTGAGGGGATAATGATGAAAATACACACAAAGATAGATGTGAACTGATTTAATTCAATCCCATTGCTGGAAGGTACAGAAAGAAATGCAGCCTCCCCATCCATGAAGTGTTTATGAAAACATTCCACCAGCAATTTACGTCTGTGTCAGACAAATGGAAGCGATGTCAGAACTTGCATCCTTTATGCTAAACCATCCAAAAACAACACAGAAAAGCCAGATTATCCACCCCAGTCAGCATTTTAATTTTTTAAAACTCATTTGTGTGAGGTTTTTCATCCTTCTTAAATCCCTGTGACATACACCTAAGCACTAACAAAAAGATTATTTTGACATCGTTGCTTTCGGCTTCTCTTGGGGGATACCCACCTCTGTAAAAGTGTTTCACACTTTCCTGGGCAAGTTAAACTCCTCAGATTGTATCAGCAAACCTGTGTCTGACCAACACAGGGGCACAAGCCTGGCACACAAGGTAGGGAAGTTAAGGCTCCTTAAAGATGTTGGAAAATGTCTTCAGGAGTGTGGAAGGTACTGGTTATCTACACACAGCATCCTATGAGTGCATATATTCTCATGCATTCATACTTTCACACATTTATAAAGGAATGAATACATTCTCATAGAGGAATACCTGAAATATCAGTTAGTCTCTAGAATATTCTTATTTTATTGGTTAACTGCACTTTAACCACATATAGAAAGTACAGCAATAACTGAGTCAAGGAAAAACAAGAACAAATACATTACCAAGCTGCCAGGGCTATCACCTGCTATGAGCTGGTTTGTTGTACCTTTAACACACTGATAGTTTGGGCCCAATGTGAAAATGTGCCTTAAGCAGGAGGATCTGCTTATAAAGGTCTGACTTACAAAAAACAGAATTTGCTTATGGAATAGGAAAGAAACGAAACGCTGGGCTGGAAGCTCTTAAAGTGGTCCAGGCATGATTATTTCCTATAAATATGCTTAAAATATAAATTTATGATTGCCTAAATATCTAAATTTAAAGGTTTTCACTCAAAGGGAAATGCCACAAATTAGGCACAGGACACTGAAGAGACGAGCCCCCTCTTGGACACTTGCATTTTCACATTAAAATGCAAAGCTGTGAGTTTCTTTAACCACCAGTTAAGTATTCAAAAAAAAGAGACTGAGATATATGAAGCATTTAACAGGCTCAGGACATCTTCCAGTACAATGACAAGCCTTTGATAAAACACAAATACACATATTCTGTCCTTCAAAGCATTCTATTACTAAAGCCAAATGCAGAGACACTCACACTCACTGCTTAAGAGAACTGGAAGAGAAAGCACTAAGTTAATAATAATAACAATAATACAGAATTTAAAGTTAATATGGAAAATTATGGGTGAAGATCAGACAGAAGAATTATCCTCTTATGAAAAATAGCACTAAAACAGGACTAGCAATAGCACAGCAAGCCTTTATTATTGCTTTTTGAACACATACACAAATTTATCTTGTACTGCTATAGTATTTTCAGCAGTTTCATTGTCAGGTCCCATTTTCTGCTTCCTCCGTTCTCCCCTTCTCCTGATTCAAAACCATCCCTTTAACACATCATTCCTAATTAGATGATTAGTGCTTGGAAGGGCAGGAGATAAGTCATTTGCATAATTTAATCATAAAAAGAAGTTAAAGATACAGATTTTGCTGTTCGTTTGTACAATTATCTTCACCAGCCTGGGGGGCTGAGATATTAATGTGATTAAACAGTATTTCTGCAAACAGGCAACTGTGTGTCCTCTATTAAAGCAGAGCTGGAGGCAAATGAAAAATTAATTTTAGAAGACAATCAATTTTATTCTACATGACTGTAATAAATAACAGCCCATCTGCAGACAAGTCATTAGGCCCTGGGAGGCTACACGTGTCACAAAGTCTAAATGACACACAAGGCCGAATTTTCCACCAAAACCAGAGTCAGAAATAGCCCAGCAATGGCCATTCCCCTTCAGAGAGTGCCAAGGATTTCCCAGAAAAGCCAGGTGCGTGTGTGAAGTACTAATCACCCACCACCATTTGGGCTTGTACAGTGTTCACACAAATACAGGAGTTTGGTGCTTTGCCCTTAATCATGTTTTCAGTCTTTTCTGAATTCTGCAAGAGTAAATAAAGATCTGGCTAAATAGCCAGTATGGTACCAATAATGCCATAACCTTTATGAAATGTATGAGCTAATTAAATACATAATAATTATCAGTTTACTACTTTTTAAACTAAGGTACACAAAATTATTTTTCACTATTCTTTACATGCAGTCACCTCCACTTAGAATATTAACATTCACTTGCTGATTAAAGTAATCAAGAGAGTCTCCAACACATTAAATATGATTATGGTCCAAGTAAGGATTTCTGAATAAAAGCAATGTACAATATACCCACAGCAACAAGTTTATAATATTCCCGATACTAAAATCATTTGTATTTATCACCATTGGTAAATACTTCCCTCAATGGAAAAAGTGAATATTCCTATTCACCCTGGAAACCCTGATTCCTGACAAGTGTTTACCAGGCAATGCAAATGAGCATCTATTGACTCTCACTACTCCTGGCCCATCAAGTGCCTCTCATCACAAAAATGCAGATCTTTACTGGAAAGGTTTGGGGTTCAAAACTGTGCACTTTCTCTACATTTTCTTTTTCCTGTACAAATATATGGACTCAATAAAAATCTATCCAAATATGAGATTCACTAAATAAATAGGGGATACAAGTGATGTCCCAAGGATTGCTTCATTTTTCCACTTCCAAATTTGCATGAAGTGTTTCCTGATGTGGCCCTAAGTAAATTACAGATTAATTCATTGCCATGCACTGAGGTTTGGATGATTTCTATGCTGGCAATTCAAAAATCCCTTGGAAGATTCTGGTTCTACACTGTTCCATTGTGGAATTTCACCTACTATGAGTCAAAAAGACAAAGCAAAGCCATCTCCTCCTCCATGAGACATTCAAAGCCTCTGTGTTCATTCAGTCTCCTCGGCAGTCTCACACTGGCTGGGTCAGGACATTATGAAAAAACCAACAGCAAAAAAAGGAACTTGCAAATTTTGCCCACAGACTTACAAGCAAACTAAGCAATCAACCTAAACACTTAAACAAAAACACTCTTTGCCCACCTACTGTCTGTAAACTTGTTTACTTTGACTCAGATTCTCACAGTGCTAGACGCTACAGGGGATTATTCTGGAAACAACCTGACATCATCAGATAAACTACTTCATGTGCGTAAGATGCTAAAAAGAGCTTCTAACTAAAAAGCAGAAGAGTAAACAGAAGCATCAAAAACCCCCGCAAACAAACACCAATATCAAAATACAGTCGAGAAAATCTTAAAACTTTGAGCTTAATAGACACTTTTAAAGTTTTAAAGACAATTCCGTGACCAGCACAGCAAATGAAACCTGTGAGCGGTGTCTGCTGTTTGTGTATTGAGTTATTGTGCTGTTTTTGTGAATGACAGGTCAATCTAGATGTGGAGGAAAGATGAAGCTGTGTGGCCACAAGAACCTGAAGATGTCAAAGAAAAATTCTGTGACAGCCAAGGATGGGGGAAATCATCATCACAGAATAGCACACTCAGACCCTAATACAACACACCACTTCAATGGAATGCAGTCCTGCTAGAATAAGCTCCTTATGTAGCTGCCTTACATGTGAGACTGAGCAGCAGAGATGTTCATCCTTGCCAGGCATTTAACAACTTCTTAATAGCTAGGTTGAAAAAAACCAAAAATGCGGCATTTATATTCTCAGAAACTTCACATGAATGAATAAAAGTTCTCATGAAGAGCCTCCATCCAGATGAGAATATACCAGTGTTAAAAACTCAGTCACTCAACTGACCTTCACTCAGTGAACACAAGTTCTTAAAAATGGCTTTAAAAGTCTAATGCCATAATCTGAACGACTCCATTGCACTCTCTGCATTACTGGGGAAAGATGACTACAACAAATGTCTCACCAGTATTTATTTTTTTTTTGCTTCCACACCAGCATGAATAGAGATTCTCTCCTTTAAGGACAAATACTAAGATGGAGCAGTGTATTAGAGGGCTGTGGTTGTGGGGTGCACATCATGCAAATTAAAATTCTGAAAAAAGCATATTTAAATAGGACAAGGTAAGTGAATGACCAGAAACCCTCTTCTACCTTAACATGCAAGAGAAAAGTCATTCATGAAACTGCAAGACAGAAATGTTCCTAAGGTCCAGCAAGAAGAGATTTGTTTGAACCAAAGTCAGTTGTGTAGCAAGCAAGGCAATTCATAAAAACAGAGCAGAGAGGAGTGAGAGCAATTCTGGTTGTGAGACAGGAAATTTCAGTTCATAGAACAGCAGGATCAATTAATGCTCTTCAGCAATGCTGACCATGGGCACAAGTGAGGTTTGCAGTGTTTTACAGCAGCAGTTCTGGCCAAACCCTCACTGAGGCACCGTGGCTGCTGAGAGAGCACATCTGGCCATGGCACACACCTGGAATGCAGCAGGGCAGCAAAGGGTGCAGCCAGCCTGCACTGAGCTCTCTGCAAACAGCCAGACAGCCTGGCAGAATATAGAAATGATTTTGTAATGGCAGGGTGCTCAACTCAAGGTATTCTGGTAAGTCACCTATCAGACACATGAACTGCCATACAAAAAACCCTAACAAATAAAAGCCTTAAAAGCCAAATGACTCCTCAAACCTACAAATTCATCTTTCATCAGCAAGCTCATACAACAGAGGGAACAGAACACCGAGTTCATTACCCTGGGTCCTGTTTCAGTATCCATATTCTGCTCTTGTCTAACTGCCAGCATTTTGCCACCTTGCTCTGCTCTGGTTTTTTCACTGTTGGTTTTGGGAGGTTTTGTGTTTGGGGGAGGGGTTTCAGTTTGTCTTGTTTAGACATGTATTTTAAGTCTCACTGGAAAGACTTGACATTTTTCCTGCTTCTATTTTTCAGTATTATCTCAGCAGCTCTTTAGAAAATTGCCCTCCTTCAGCACACAACAACATTTAAAAGTACGGGGAGGAGAGGAGGCAGCTGCAGACACCTGCAGCCCTGAAAGAGAGATGCCTTCATCAGCCTCCCAGAAAACAACAGGGATAACATTTCACAGACACAGGACATTCTCTGATTAACTGTTATCAAAACAGTCTATTAGCTAAGCATGTAAAACTTGCACTAGGCAAAAACAACCGCTGCACATGTAAGAAAAACCATAATGCAGAATATTTTAAACATGTTGATTAGAGGTTCTAAATGAAGCTCAAATTATTTTTTTTTTCTTTAGACTAGCTTTATCTTCTTAATTAGCAACTCTTAAGTTACTGTAACATACAAGTAACTAAATCCCCCTACTGGCACAACCTCTGTGCCAGGAGCTTTCTTTACAGCCACCTTTATTTTGTAATTGCAAATATACAAATAATTTGCAACTCCAGGGGCAGTGTGGAATAGGGAAAGTCAGCTCCTCAGCACACACACAGGATTTCAGGAAATTGTTTGTGAAACAGAGATGGCACAAGATGACTCCCAGGAAGGACAAACACAGCAGCAGAGTGTCTGCACTGACCTGCCTGAGACTCCTCTGCAGGGCAGTGACCCCAGCAGAGGCTGCCGGTGACATCTGCTCCCAGATCCCACGGAACCCAGCCACCCCAATCAAATCTTCCTTCCACAGCACAGCTATTTCTACTCTGCAAATAAGTTGCCCAGAGAGGCTCACTCTCGATCTTGCAAATATCCAAAATCTAACTGGAGACAGCTCAGGACAACCAACTCCAGCTGACCCTGCTGCCAGAGGAACTGGGCTGGACCACAGAATCCCAGAATGGTTTGGGATGAAGGGACCTTAAAGCTCATCCCACCCTTGCCATGGGCAGGGACACGTTCCACTGTCCCAGGCTGCTCCAAGCCCTGTCCAGCCTGGCCTTGGGCACTGCCAGGGATGGGGCAGCCACACCCTGAGCTTGGCCTTCTCCCCAGCACCAGCTTTGCCCAGTCCCACCCCTGCAGCCTGTCCAGGTCCCTCTGCACCCACCCCTCCCTCCAGGGTGTGCCCCCCCCACCCACCCTGGGATGCTGCTGAGGGCTCCACCCCGATGTCCCTGTCCCCAATGGCTCCATCCCACTGTCCCTGTCCCCAATGGCTCCATCCCACTGTCCCTGTCCCCAATGGCTCCACCCCAATTTCCTGTCACCAATGGCTCCATCCCATTCCTGTCCCAATGCTCACCCAATGTCCATCATGTCACCAATGCTCACCATGTCCCTGTCCCCAATGGCTCCATCCCATGTCCCTCTGCCCAATGGCTCCATCCCCTGTCCCTGACCCAATGGCTCCATCCCACTGTCCCTGAACCAATGGCTCCACCTGTCCCATCCTGTCCCCAAGGCTCCAGCCCTGTCCCCATGCCCATCCCCTGTCCCCAATGGCTCCAGCCCACTGTCCCTGTCCCCAATGGCTCCATCCCCCTGTCCCCATCACTGTCCCCATGCTAAACAGGACCAGAGCCAATCCCCGCCCTGGCACACCACTGCTCCCTGGGCACCACCTGGGAATCCAGCAGCTGACTGATGCTCTGAAATAACTCTGATCAACTTTTTAAAATATAAAGTGTTCTGTTTTAATTCCACTGTCCATTCAGGCTTGAAAACAGCAAAGAAGAAAGTCTTGGTGTTTTGCTGATTTAAAATACCACGAGAGCATCGCAGCCTAAAAGTTCTCTTGCCACGGACTGGACAGAATCGAATTACATGCTTAGAATGTTACTCACTTACATGGCTATGACAAGCACATAAAAAACTAAAGACTTTAACTAAAGACTCCAAGATAGCCTCCATAGCCCTGTAAGTTTATTTAGCAATTTTAGTTCATGTCCATAGCAAATGTAATTAACACTAATTTCTGGATTATTCTAAAGTCTCTCTCCTTAAAATCAAGGCTGATTTCCATGGTTGAGAGAGCTTCAGAGAAACTCAGAAGTTTAGTTAAATCACATCATACATAAATTTATATGTATGGAAACATTTTATCAATGAGTATGTGTGTATCTTAATTGCAAAAATCCTGTATTAAATATAACTCCTGCTTTAATTTACAGGGGAGCTGAAATGTGTTATCTGATAGAATATGAAAACTCTTATCACAGGAGCCTATGGCTGGGAACAAGAGTGAGGAAGACTAAGAACAGAAAATGCAAAATGCTGCTGAAAAACAGCCCTGAGATTCTTTCAAAGAAAAATCAGAGCTACCTCTGCTCAAAATACTGTCATCCTACCAGAGACAGAAAGATGAGGGGGTGGCACTGCAGGGAGGCAGCACAACCTCCTGGCATGGAGCTCATTTCTGTGTCTGAGCACAGGAAACCCTCCAGTCTTGCAAGCTGTGAGATGTCTCAGGTTGAGTCTTGAACAGAATCACTGCACTGGTGATGCACAACGTGACATATTTCAGTACATTTTAGTCATGAACAGACTGGACTTACTTTTAGACCAAATTAGTAGGTAACATCTTGATTATACAAATATACTTTTCACAGCCCCTGAAGTAATTTTTCCTCTGTTTTACAGAAGGAGCACAATCAAGAAAGAAACTCTAAAATCAATACAGGAGATGACCTCAAAATTCAAGACCTACCAACACTTTTTATGTCACACACAACTACAGCCAGTGTTAAGGGCAACTGAACCATTTAACTGAAATGGAAAAATATTTCAAAATACTTAAGACTTCACCTGATTCACTGACACAATACATCACAGAAGGTACCCAGCTCAAGGAGGAGAGTAAACTACTCGACTTGCTGGGAAAAATCAGAAGGAACATAGATGAAGTATTTTTTCAATACTTATATTCCTATAAAATACATTTCAATACTTCAGTGACTACATGCCAAATCCTTAACTAATACTGTCACTGGAAACCTTCAATTAATGACAATATTAATGGAGCTTTATGTAGCATAGATAATAGTGCACATGCATAATATAGCAAGATACCTCAAGTTTTACACATTAGTTGTAAAAAGCACATTAATAAGGAATAATCCAATAAAAGCTCTGTTTGTCATGGCATTACCATACTTTTTAGTGTAAGAAAAAAAGAGTCTCCTTCTTAAATAACTACTAAATGCTTGGGGTTCTAACATATTGCTGCAAGCTATAATGGTTATAACTGTTAATCCAATACACCTTTTATACAAACCCATAAACACACGAATGGAAAAATAGCACAGATGTTCATCTCTAATGCAATTTCCATTCAATTTCCTAAGTGCAGTCCCTGTGTGCAAACTAGCTTAACGTTATGTTTAGCTTGCAAATTCTTTTAATAAATAATGAATGCAATAAAACTGGTAGATCAATGGCAAGCTGAGAAATCATAAAAAAGCCTTTTGTGCTCATGCTGTTGCCGATTTCAAACTTTAATCCAGCTACAGATCAATAGTACTTTTCCTTTTTAACCCATCCCATAGATAGCAGACAGAGTGGATGTAGGTTAAATGCCAGTACCAGATATCAATTTCCAGAAACTTGATAACATCAGGCACAATTGCAATCGAACATTTTATACCTTATCATAGGAACAATATACACTGCTAAACATCACACTTTAAAGCACTGCACAGTAATAAAGGGAGCACATTAATTGGGTTTGGTTCTTACTTTCTGGAGAAGTGGTATTTGTGAGTGAGTCACCAAAGGCTCTGACATAATCTATTTTAATGAGCAAAACGGGCTCAGCGGGTCAGGATGTACTGACAAGGGAATATAATCTCCCCATGTCTGCTGGTGACAATAAACTTTACACACACACACACAAAACAACAGCACGGCTGCACTACCAAAAATTAAAGGCAAGCAAAGAAATTTCTGCTTTACAGCATTCGGATATTGGAACCTTCTGGGGCAGGTATCAAAGTACATTAGTTAATAGGTATCAGTGTTTCTTACAGGTTGCAGAGTGGAGGGAGAGGGGAAACCCCATTACCGAGACACTTTGGATAACCCTGCTTTACCAAGAGAGAACAAAGATCAAAAGCTTGTAGCCCCGAGGGACAGTTCTAATATCAACCAGGATAAATCTAAATCACTAAGAATCATTACTAACTAACATACTTGTGCTAGGGAATGCAGGTTTAATCAGAACATATAAAAACCTTGCCTTGGCTTACACCAAAGGAACACATCCCAGACAGCAGGAACTCTGAAGCAGCCTCATTATGTTTGGGTTTGATATTAGTACTGTGCATGTAAATAATCATTAAAATCACACATTTCCATACACCTACAGGTTTTATTACACTGATAATCACACAAAGAACTTACAAAAGCAACCAGCTGGGAACTTTCCATGTATTTTAAAGGGTTTGGAAAACTTTGTTTGTAACTTCAGAAAACTCGTAATTATCACCTCTGGAAAGGCACAAAAGAGATTCAAGATCCTACATTCAGCAAGTACAAGACCAGACCCAAAAACATAGGAACACGTTATTCTTCCAAAAGCAGGGGTCAGTAAATGTGTCCCACCTTTGATGAGAAAGACTCAGATTCTAGAAACATTTTTAAGTTCTTTGCCCTTGTACTGGAAAACGGCCCCTGGCATGAAAGGGAGGTTCACCTCAGCAAAGTCAAAACAGAGACTTTACAGCCCAGATTTCAACACCTTTGTAATAGTAATGCTGACAAACAGCCCTTACAAAACACCAATTCCAGCCTGAAAGCAGTGAAATAAACAAGACAATTCTTTAAAACATCTCATGAGGCTCATTTAAAATATTTACTGCAAAATTACTAAGGTAGGAAGAGACCAGTTTCTCACTCTGAGGCCACTGCCATACAATAAAACGTGATTCTTTAATTCAGCAGGTTTTGCTGTGCCCCTCAGCCCCACCGAAGTTGGTTTTCCCTGCCTTTCAAAGCAGGGCACAAACAGAGGCTGCGTGTGCAGCCACAGCCCCAGCGTGAGAATAATTCCCCATCACAGAGCTGGTCCCTTCTGGAGGCGTTCTGAGCATAATGCTATTGCCACACATTGATATATTGGTGAGAGAAAGGCAAATATAACAATGCTAAAGCTTAAACTCATTTGAATAAACTGTGAATTTCTATTACATATATTGTTTCCTTTATCAAATTGGAACTACTGGAGCAAGAATACCAAGAATGCCAACATAAATCTAGATCCGTTACAGCCAGTTTCTCCAATTTATTCTCAGAAGCCTTAAAGACACAAAGTTCTTCCATGTCAAGTAAAGATTAGAGAAAGGAACATTCCTGATAATTTTAAAAATGAAAATAAAAGCATCCCAGAGAGAAATCAGATTTTAAAAATGATCACACAAAATGCTATTTTATCCTCTAAAGAAAAACAAAGATGACCATGAGTGGTTTAGTAAACACTAAGGAATAAAAGCTGTGCATAGCCTACGTGGGAAACAGATCTTCATTATTCATGGCAGAGTACTTTACACTTTGTGCTATCTTTTTCTCAGAATTTAAAACCTTTCCACAAAGACACGTTCCAGCCCTTTACGGTTTGTGTTCCACAGGTTCTGTCCAAGATAATGGATACCAGACTAAACTGACCCGAAATTAACAGTGATCAACAACTTCTCCAACATATCTGGCCCTACATGGGGAGTAGTAGCAGAAACATAATAAACAAGTATTTTAAATCTAACAGATGTTGAATCCAGACATAGTCAACTTTAAAAGAAAATTCTTAATGAGGTAAAAAAGGAAAAAAGAAAAGCCTTACTTCAGCCTGTAATCAATTTGGACACGATGAAATTCTATTTATAGCAATACTTTTAACATGTTCTAGTCTTATATTATTTATTCGTATCATTCCTATTACAATGAAATATTAATGTTGAGAAAGTGGTTACTCTATTAAGGAGCTATCCTATGTTTAGATTTTAATATTGATCTCCACTATTTGGGAATAATTAATCATTCTGTAAGAATCTGCATTTGCCTGCGTTATAATACGATCACAAGTTCAGCATCTTCCCCCACAATAATGCCAAGATTAAATTTATATTTTGACCTATTCCTAAAGGCAATTTAGTTATTCCAACAGAAGGGGGAAAAGGGGATACCGCCACTTTAAAAGCTTCAATCTCTTTGACATTGCTGGCAGTGTATGGGAACATTAATGCATCTGTCATGATAACAAGCTAAGAATAACATCTAGACATCAAACCGAGCAGAGAATCCATCTGAAGTGATTCATTCAGATCTGTCTCATTGATTTATTAAACACAGGGCAACATCTGCAGCCTCACAGAGCCGCTTGGCGAAATTAATGCAAGATCAATTCAAATGGAAAAAAGTGCAAAAGAGATAAATCAAAACACAATTTGCATGCAGTTCCACAATCAGGCTTATTGGGTGCAAATGCTCAATTTTCCTCCCAAAGCAAATGAGTTTAAATGTTGTTTTATCTTCGTAGAATTGTGTGATTTGAAGTGACAGTGAAGAGTTCTGCAGGTTGAAATGGTGAAAAGAAAAAAAGGAGAAGAAATGCTTGCAAAGACCTTTTGAATATGCAACAAGAATATCATTAATACCTAATTGTTTAGCTTTTTTGTCTTTGCTACAAAAACACAGTATTTTTCAGTTGTAGAAGTCTCAGTAGAAAATTACATATGTATTATGCATATACACATGCAGGAATCATACAAATACTCCATTTTGGAGGAAAAGCATGTTACCCTTCAAATGGGGAGCTCTAGTGCTCTGAAGAAAGAAGGGAATTTTAATCAAGGGTTCTCCAGATTAGATATGCATCTGATGAAAATATTCAAGTATTTTAGGAGTTTTGAACAGGCACAGACTTTCAAGATACCCAAAAAGAAAGAGGGATTTTTCCAAAAGCATAACTGCACCGCTCAGAAAGTGGGAGAATTCCTTTCTCCAGCTCAAGCAGAATCCACTTTTCCAGTGATCTCTCTCCAGAGTGTCTGAAGTGAGCCTCCTCTCCAAGAAGAGAGGGAAACTGAAAAACTGATCTTTATTCAAAAATGCTAACACCTCCAAAATTCATAGATTTGGCCAAGTCTGAAAGCAAGCTAAATATCCACTTAGAGAAAGAAGTTTATGGACAATCAGATGCCCACATTTCCTACCAATATACAGGAAGCTGTGTGCAGTGCTACATGGCTGGATTGCTTTAATTATAATCTTGACATCAGTCTCCTAATAAAAGACAGAGTACTGCTGACTATAGGGTAGCTTTTAATAGTCAACATGACTAGACCCTCATTATCTCATAAAATTAAATGTCTGCATTTACTGCTTAAATTCATTTCTAAAGCCTTTTATTGTTTGTGAATAGCCGAAGTAACGCAAAATATTAGCTTAAATGGTTACTTTAAATCATAAAAAATATGCCATTCACTGAAATACTCTTTTCTGGAAAGTATTCTGACCATTCACTGAATAATCCAGACCAACACTATGCTTTTTCAGTGGCCAGTAGCATCCATCAAATACAGAACTGCGTGGAAGAGGTTGTGATCACACTCATATAATCCTATTTTTCAGGACTGACATATGTACTATCATAAACAGGTTCTTACTACTGTTTTAAATTTCCTTTTAAAAATACATTCTCTTTTTTTTAATTAGCTAAATGTTATGCTTTACTACTAAATTTAAGCATAAATATATAATTTATGCTGAAATGTAGTAGTAAAGCATAACATATCCATAATATAAGTAATATTCTAAGGTATTGCCCATCAGGACTAGATTTTGTCAGTATGTTATACTCACTTGAGGGTGGGACCTGCAATGAAATGAGCAGTTAGTTTCATTTCACAAACCTTGCTTGCAAATTAAGAGTGCACGGTGCTGGCTAAAAACAAACATTAGGAAGATTGTGTAAATATGTGAATGACAATTTCAACAGTGCTACAGAAATACACAGGTCAGAGCTGCTGGACAGAGTAACTCCTGCTACAGAACACACACACTGAAAAACTTTCACCCACGGGTGTGTTTCTATGAAGCTCTTACCAGCTCTGCACACAAACTCAACTAGAAAAATGCAATAGAGTAAGCAGGAGAAATAGAATTTATCTTTTTTTCAGTTATATATAATCAATGGCTTGCATCCCAATTAAAAAAAATAACTAGAAGTGCACGCTAACATAAGAGATGCCGACTTTTACAAGTCAATTACCAGTGAAAGTAATGATACCCAGCATTTCTTACTGCTTTCACTGGCACCTCTTAAATTTACTGCAGCATTTCTACAGTATTCAAATAAATATATAAATAGCTATCAATTTTTTTTTAAATATTAACTAGAAAAGCAATGTAGAGTATTCCGAGTTGAGAGCTTTATTTCCAAAAGATCACATATTTTTAAGTCTTTACTTTCAAGGTACAGAACTAAAAACTGTGAGCATGTCTTTCAACAGTTCTACTGCATTTCATTTGTTTGATAATGTGCACTGCAGTGCTTCCCAGGTCACTTCACAGTAAACAAAAATAATTAAGATTACTCGTATATTTAACTATTTTTACCCAACATTCTCTCCAGTAAGTACGGACTGCTCAAGGGAAATAATAATCTGTAAATAAAATGAGGCATTAAGCATTTAATTAGCAAGACAGAATACAATTAACATTAAGTTACAATCCTTGAACAAAGTTTCAGGTGTGCTGATAACACTCCTGATGCGTTACACCTGAAACCGTGAATGCAAAACACCTGATGTGAGCAGGTTCTTCCAACCAGGGGCATCTTCATGAGGCACAAAGAAGCGAAATGTAAAGGGATTTGCTGTTCTTGAACAGGTAAAAATACGTTTTCACAGCAGTGTGGGGAGAGTTTAAGCACATTCAACACGTGTGAGCCTGAGCTGAGAGCTCTGCCTCATCCCCAGCCTTCCCAGGGCTCCGTTCCACTCTCTGCTCCTTTCAGCCCCTCCTGGAGCATCCCTTGGATCCTCACCCACAGCTCCCTTCCACTGCTCCCTGCATTTCCCATTCCCTCGTCCTATCCCTCTCGTAAGTCTTTGTCAAAGAGAAGGGGAAAAAAAGTTGGGAAATACAAGTTTTAAACATTTAACACTGCAGCATTTCGAGATTTTAAAACGCTGGTTGTACAAGAGCAGAAATCACTAGGCTGCATCATATCAGATCCTGCATGTCCCTAACAAAAAACTTTGGCACGGTCTCAGAAATTAACGAGATGTTTTTCTTTAACCATCAACTTTCATGCTAGTTGAGTCTCAGAAACATTTCACAGAAGCATTTACATATTAAATGTGCCCCTTACTAATCTAATGTATTGGAATAAAATTGATGTGAGCCTCAGACCGTACTTCCAAACCCGTCACTTAAATAAAGCAGTGGGCGTGATGTCATCGAGGTGCCTGACATTGAAACAGGCAGCGGGAGAAGGAAGGGGTTACAGAAACTGAATGGGAGCAAGGGAATAAGCACATAGTTCATATTAACAGATCTAGGAATAAAATGCATCTCTAAACTGCCACCTGTAATATAAAGTGATGTGAAACAAAGCAATCATTGCATTCAAGAATAACGCCCGGTCTGCTCCCGCTCCAGCAGCGAGGGCGGGATCAGGCCCCGCATGGCACGAAATTAAGTTATTAAAGATAAAACCCCGTTCAGTGCTAAGGGGGTCGAACCAGTGACACAAAGCCCTCAGTTACTGAACGCGGGCACGCCGCAGGTCGGGTATCGCACCCAAAGCTCGCTGAAGCGTCTGTAAAGAAAGTTTGCTGCCACAGAAAGCAGCAGCAGCAGCACGCTGACATGGAAATGTTCCTGGAGACGTCCCTCGCCAACTGCTGAACGGGGAATGGGAACTCCGGAGTGCCTGCTTCACACCCTGCCCCACGGCACCAGCGCTCCTGCCGAGCCCCGAGAGGGTTTTGTGTTTATTTAGATCATTATCATTTCTAAAGGCAGCAGCCATGAGGTCACAAACCAGGATTATAACCCCGAGTATGCAGGACCCAGCGGGGATCCGGGGGCTCGGTGACCGAAGCCGGGCAGGGGCTGCGGCCCCTCCGGGGGCACCGGGACCCGCAGCCCCTGCCCGGGCACTCGGCTGGCACCGAGCGGCTGCCGGAGCACAGCCGCGGGTTCCAGCGGGACAAATGTAACGGGAGAAAACTTTTGGAGATTCTGGTTGGGTTTTTTTTAAGGAGTATTTTCGGGAACTATCGGTTTTCCCTGCTTGGAGAAAAGTTTGGAGAGCGGGGCGCGGAGCCGCTCCGCTGCCCGGCGGTCCCGGCCATGGCGGGGCTGATGGAAGCAGGGAAAGTTTTCCGTGTCGGCACCGCCGCTCCCCGGCCCCGCTCAGCCCCTCGGTGCCCCCCTCCCCCGGGACCCGCGCCCCCGCCCCCGGCTGCGCTCCCCGCGGGCCGGCCGGGGGCGAGAGCGGAGCCTGCGCTCACCTCGCGTTGGTGCAGTCGTTGTACAAAGTTTCGAAGTCCTTCCTGGTGATGAGCTTGCAGCGGTTCACGCCGGGCTGGATGGCCCCCAGCCCGCGCAGGATGCGGACCTGCTCCACCGTGCACACCACGGGCGATATATCCAGCCGCTTCAGCTTGGTGTAGACCGTGTGCAGCCCTCCCACCAGGTGCTTGAGGAAGAGATCAAAGACCTGCGGCAGGCAGATCAGCTCCTGCCCCTCCACGAGGAACGAGGCCACCTTCACCCCGTGCAGGTCGACCATCTTACACTCGTTGCCGCCGCCGCCGCCCGCGCCGGCCCCGCCGCCGCCGGCCGAGAGGAAAGTGTTGACGAGGCTGTTGGTGAGGCGCGGGGACTCCGCGGGGCTAGAGTACAGCGGGTCCGCCCGGAACAAACCCGCCGAGCCCCCCGCGCCGCCGCCGCTGGAAGTTGCGGCGATGACGGGCGGCGCGGACACCGCCATGGCCGGCGCGGCTCCCCGCGGCTGCCTCAGCCCCGCGCTGCGCTCCGTGCGGTGCCGCCGGACCGCCGCGCTCCCGCCGCCCGCACGCAGCGCCCAGACCCCTCCCCAGCGCCGCCGGGGGAGAGTGACGGCGCCCTCCAGCCAATGCGCCCCGCCCGCCGCCAGCGCCGCCGCCGCGAGTGGCTGCGGGCGCGGGCGGGGCGGGGCAGCGCCGGCCGCGCACCTGGGGCGGGGGGCGTGAGGGAGCGAGGGCAGCGCGCCCCGGCCCCGCAACTCGGGGCAAAGTTTTGGGGAGGACCCTGGGGATGCGAGAGGCTCCCGCTTCACGGGCTGGGAGAGCGCCCCGAGCTGTGACGGGATCCCGCGGGGCTGCCCAGGCTGCGATGGGGTCTCGGTCGCGCGAGCGCTGCCCCGCGCTCAGGGGGAAGGGAGCGGAGGGGAGGCAGCGCTGGGCCCGTTCCCATCCCTTCCCTTCCCCGGGGAGTTGGAGCGGTCGCGGCTCCCTGGCACGTTTGTAAGTGTTTTAACACCTGTGCCCCGCCGGAGCTGGAGGCACGGGGAGAGCGGTACCGGTGCCAGGCTCTCTGGTATCCGAGACAAACGCGGAGCGGGAGCACCGAGCGCGGTGGCACCGGCCCAGCACAGGGCCCATGGCCACTGAGTCAGGCCTAAAGCGAGCCGAGACCCTCCAGAGAGGGGCACAAGCAGGACGGAGGGAGGTGTGAGAAATGTGCAAGTTTGCGGTCGCTCACACCAGGCAAAGCCCGTTCTCGGGAGCCTGGCACGCAGTTGTTTGAAACTGACAGCCTCGGTGCGGCATCAGCTGTGCCTCAGCTTCGAGGGGCTCGGCCGCTCCTCACGCACCATGAGTGCCCCGGCCTGCGAACATCCCCGCAGCCGCCACATCCTGATCATCCTCCTGATCAGCCACTCATCCAGGGCGGGTGGCACAAGAACTGCCAAGGCTCCTGCGTCCCCTCTCCCTGAACGAGAGGAGCCGAAGGATGATCAGACATCCAGCACCCCCAGGGCACGCTGGCTACATTGGTTATTTGCGCCTCACCCTCTCCCAGTGTTGTATCACACCTCTTTTCCCACCCTCTTCCCATTTTTCCTGTGTTTCAACATGCTTCTTTCCTGTTTGTTGCCACTGGTTTTCATTCTTTCTTTCCTTCTTTCCTAGTCCTTTAACTTTTTCACTCCCCTCCTTTTTAGTTGTTGTTTTTGGTTTTGTTTTGGTTTGTTTGTTTTTTTTAGCTTTCTCCTAAGCCATTCAATAAACAAAGCAAGCAGAAAATAATAAACAAAACTTTCCAAGTTGATGCCAAGCAAGCAATACCAACAGAGCATTTCAGCTATTTCCATGATTCCATTGCCTGTGTGGGCCATCTTCTCTTTCCTTTTGTTAGGCTTGCTTATTTAGGCACCTTCTCTGCAAAGTTTAATGTTTTTTGCATTATGAGTAATCCCATTTTAGATGAGAGAGGATGACTGTATGCTAACTAAATTGCTATATTTGTGAGCATAACTGATCTTAAATTACACTCTGGAGGAACCTCCCCTTCTCCCCATTGATTTTATGTGTTCTAAGAAGCCTGGCCACTGGTTTCAGGTCCCTAACCTCACTGACTGAAACCAAGGCAGAGTTTTTATACAATTTAGTTTAAATTAATACCTTTCAGTAAGAATTCTCATATTTTCTGAACTAGTTCATGCATCTTTTTAGGCTCAAACCTTAGACTGGAACCTCTGTGGGGCAGGGGCTCCTTACTTTGGCAAAGTACAATCAAGCCCTGAACTCATCTGAGATATTTATATACTAGAAGTTATAGAAATACTAAACAACTGACTCCAGATAGAAACTTTTGGGTGTTAATTTTCTGAACATGACGGCTATTAAAAGATTTGATAAATCAGATTCAAACACTGCCCTTTTAAAGACTTTTTTTTCCCCTTTAAGATTAATGCGACAATCAAAATCCACCGTGAGAATTCTTTTTCCTTTTTGACTTTAATGCCTTCCATAAGCTAAACATATTTCTAAATAAGACTGAATCTTCACAAGGCCAGAGGAAGCCTTGCACATCAACACCCAGCGAGCTGGAGTGGCATGAAGCAATATAAAATCATAAAGGCTGTAGTAAAAGCAGTACCCTTGAGAGGTGACTGTCCATGGAGAGAAGAACTGCTCTGAAACTTCCAAAATGCTCAAGGTTTGAGAATTAATGCCAGGCAGCTGTCCAGTTCAACTAAGCATATACAAATCAACTATATCCATGAATATTATTATTTCTCTGTAATTTTGTTAAAGACAAGGCAAAGTTACTAAAGCCTAACAATCATCCAGTAATATCTTGTCAGTTATAAAGTATCCAGATGGTTTATTTGAATGGAGTCCAGCAGTACGTAATCTGAATGTGTACAAACTACTAAGCCTCCCTGTAGCTGAAATAAGTATTTCAGAATATTCACTTTAAAAGTAAAGTTTCATTATTTTTCTTCCTTTTTGACTGGTGTGCAAACCACTCTGTTTTCTTACCCTGGCAGCCATAGAAATACTGGTGTATTGTGTGTTAATCCTATACAAAAATTGGCTGTGTTTGTATGGCAAGATGTCAAGTAAAGGTTCCATTTGTTTGTTTTTGTTTTTGTCATCCTTGCATATGCCCCACTGGAGTGAAATGGGGAAGAGTCTTCCCTAACACAGGAGGAGAGAGGAAAGCCCCAGTCAAGAGCATTCTGGAAATCTCTTTTTGCCAGCTGGCAAGAACACAGCTCCTGCTCTCCATGGGCTCCAGGGAGAAAATGGTGGGTGTCACACCTGACGAGGGGGGACACTGAGGAAAACTAATGACAGCTATGTGAAACAGCAGGGGATGAACTAAAAATAATAATTTGGTTTAGGGAAGATTAGACAGCTCAATAGTGCTATTTGTGCTTCATCTCAGTTTCCTGTAGCCAAACACGAGGGAGGACAATAAAAATAGGAATTCCATAGATATCACAATGTGATTTTTTTTTAATATAAAATTTTTTTTCCATGGACTTCATAGAGGTATGTCAAGTGTGAGTAGTAGGAAAAAAATGCTGCTTTTTAGTAAAGAACTTGGATTGTCCCTAAAGTGGGAGGGAATAAATGTGAACAGAGACTTACAAGGGTCAGAGGTAACTGTGGGTCCAAAATGAAAGATAAAAGATAACCAGAAGATGCATTTGCATTGCACCCTAATCATAACAAAATGAAACACCTCTTTTTCTGAATTCCAACCCAGCTGGAGTACAAGTGACAAACCCTTCTCCTCGTCCTTAACACTGAAATTTCTCAGGGCCCAGTGGAAAGCTGGTAACCTGCCCTAAGTGAGCTCTGAGCTTATATCCTGAGCATGCAAAGCCCTGATGGTGCCACTTCTGAGTAACAGCTTGAAAAGGAAGAAGAAACAGTGTTAGCTTTCTGCTGGGTTAGTGTTTAATGCCTTGGATTCCTTGAGAAAGAGTACCCACAATTATATTAACAAATGTAGGCCACTGACGTGAGAGAAAGAAGAGACTGAAATTAGTGTGTCATTCTTTGTGCCCACATTTTTCTAGACTCGTACTTGACACTTGTATTCAATTTAGTTCTGACATTTCAGCTGAGGTTTTTTTGGAATTGTGGATTAAAACTTCCCACCTCAACATCAAGGGTTTTACATAAAACTGATGAATCTAAATGTCTAAGTATCAATAGAAAAATGATCCCTTCTCTTAGGTGATTAAATGTATTGTATTAATGTGTGCATAACGCAGAATCAATAAATAATGAATTACCACTGATTGTAATTGAATGTTTTCATAATTTTATTGTCAGCCATGATAAATAATCAGTACATTTATACTGCATTAAATTAATTAGTGTGTCATTTCTATTACATACATCAGCAGTGAAGTAATGCAGTGACATCTGTTTCTAATGTTTTAAAGATGTGGTATTCCTTATTAAGTAAAAGGAAGAGTTATTAGAGGTATTTCCTGTGATTGGCAGTTATACTGGTACAGTCAAAGGGATCAAATGAAGGAACTTGCACTTTTGGCAAATGCTGCATTTCAACCCTTAATGGCAGCAAGTAACAATGACTGGAGTGAATTTTGCTTCTTTAGGATTTCACAAAATCCTGCCTGCCTTTCTAGAGAAAGTAAGAGCAGATCCTTTCTTTCTAATACAGCTGGGAAGATTCTAACACGCAAAACAATTAAAGCTCTACAGAAGATCCAGACATCCACATCCATTTCTGTATCCATTTTTCTGCCTCAGTCCTCCATATATACAAAGGAATTCCTGGCTAAGTGCTCATTAAAAAGTCTCAGATTAAGCCTTTTTTGGCTGTGATGTTCTTAAGTGGCAGTGTCTGGACTATGGGTCTGTAATCTTTCCTGGAAGTCACACTAATGTGACATTAAAGCTCAGCTTTGTGCTGCTGTTCATTGTGTTACCTGCAACAGAAGTAGGAAATTGAGGAGATGTTGCAAACACAGGAATCAAAAAATGAAGGAGTAGAATAGGAGGAACAGAATAAATGGAATATACAGCAAATAAGCACAAAGTAAACTGTGCCAGAAGGAGGGCTGGTTTCTAAATGACTCCAGTGTTACAAACGGGGCGACAACTTGGGTGACAGGAGTAAAACCCACTGAGCAACAGCAGTTACAGATGACAAAAGGAGTCTGGAGTTCTTCATTAATGCTGTCTTTTCCTAGACATACACATCCTTAACTTTTCTGTACCTCACACCATTTTTAAAAAGTAAATTGGAAAACCTAACATTAGAGCCTACCTGACTAGAGTTCTTCATCTACAAAGCAGTTTCTAATTTTAATCTTGTAATTTTCATACTGACAATGGGCATAATGATATTTAAACAAAATGAAAACAGTTCAGACTCATTTCTTTCTTTCCCGTGCAAGTCTCACACATTGCTTCTGGCTGATCACTGACCACTTTGCACAGATTTGGGTGGGTGGTCTCTGGACCAAGTGTGTGCTCCCAGCAGTTTGTCCCCATGGCTGGCCCAGGGAGCTCTGGCTGGTTTGGGAGAGCCTGTGTGGGCAGGACTGGTGGCTGCTCACTGCAGGGTCACACATTTCATACTCTGTGAGCTCCAGCCTGCTCCAGCCCAGCTGAGACAGCACCTCAGGGCTCCCTCCGTGCACTGAGCGTGACCTGGGCCAGCCCTGACAGACACAGCCCTTGAGAGAAGTGCTGCAGTTCACAGAACCTGCCCTGAGCTCCAGCTCCATGTGAGGCATGAAGGATGTGACCATTCCCTGCAGAGCCCGAGATAACTAAAGCACAAACACACTCTCCAACAAGGTCCCTCCACTTTTCCCATGCATCAAAATGTCACTTGTGTTATCACTGAAGAGATGTGACCTGCCACGTTTGGCACTATCACTTTCTGTCTAACAGATGTGTAAATACCTTTTCTGAAAGCCAGCAGCACATTTGTCATACAAACATGTGAGTGGTACTTTTAAGCTTCTTCCAGTGAAATCCATGAATACAGGTTGCTAATGATCCCCCACATTAATCTGGATTTTGATTGAGGAGAGAGGGCAGCAAAAGGACCAGAACCTCAGTGGAACAAGTCTATTTTACACAAGATACCATCATCCTTAAGGTTCAATATTGTTTGCACCTTTTCTTCTGCAGGAAGAAAACTTAATACTGTTAGATGTGCATTGAAGTTAAAACTCACTTCATAGCAAAGCTCCGTGGACACAGCTCATGTACTTCAATACATTCAGCACGTCATCAGAGCCAGATGCTTGTTACTGTTCCCAGAGGAACAAGATTAACCTCATCTCTCCACATTTGCAGGTCAGTTAAAGAAAGCAAAAGTTTCCTGCTCAGACTGTCTGTCTGAGCATCTCAGCCCTAATCTGAAGGCACCACCATCTAGTGGGATAAGAAGGTATTTAATTTTCTTTACATTCTTTTGGTATTTTTAAACACGGACATTGTACTCTACTTCAAGTAGCAAAAAAAAAGTTTCTGGGATTTTTTTTATTTATACATATAAGGCTCACGTGACCCTTCCATTAATTCTCATTTCTGTTTTAACTGCAAAACATTTTCCAATAAAAACCTTAGGAGTCGTTTCCTTGAAAATAGGTTTTCATAAACAGAATTCTATCAATGAGAAAACAATTTATGGCTATCCAAACTGAGTGGAAGTGTAATTGATTTATTGACTAAATATTTCCAGTATTCTATTGAATCTACTTTGTGGAAATCCAATTGGCAGAATTATTAATATTGTGAAAGTAATCATCTTGAGCTCATCTTTAAAACCAATATGTATTTTAGGGGGTGGAGATCCATCCTTGCAGTTTTCCAGAGAGCCATTAAGTGTACAGCTTTTGGTTGTAAGCAGAGTCTGACCATTAAGTCCCATCTGAAATAAATCCCCAAGCTGAATGCAAAGCATTCCTTTTACCTCCAAGAGTGATCATTTATTGTACTCTGCCTGTGCTGATCTCCTGACTGCTGCTGCTCTCATTTGGTTTTCCTTTCGTGCATTTCCAGTTGGGCAGGGCAGTGGCAGGGGTTTTCTGTGGGGTTGGGAGAACCATCGGGGTGAGCAGGGTGAGTTCCTTTGCTTTACCACACAATGTGTGCATCTGCAGCTGTTATCCTAAGATGCCTCCTTGTGTTCAGGTCTCATTGATCTTGTTACAGCATTTCACACACACAGGGATAATTGATTTACATCACTCAGGAGTCCAGATCTTTTATAAGCATAAGAGTAAATATTAAGAAATTACCATATTTTAAAATTCTATAGATACTTTGGTTTTTTCTACTATCTAAACCAGTGATGAAATAATAAAGATTTAAATACTTCATTACACAGATAATATTTTAGTATTCATAATGTGGGCCTACTTCAGTTTCCATGGAAGTGAGTGGTATTTTTACCTTGGGTACTACTAGACATTTCAGTGTCTTACTATCTTCAAATTATAGAAATCTTATTGACACAAATGGGGATCAATGGGTATTTTGCATTGAACATCAATTTTATGATACCGTCTTTTCAAACACTACATTTCTTCTGAAATCCATAAAGTAATATCAATCTGTGCTGCCAGTTCCTCTTGAAATCAGTCTGGAGTTCTGAGTAAAATCAATGGAACTGGTCCAAACTGGTTGATGTAGTAAATGCCATTTTGACCCTTTGATCCCTGAACCATGTGCCAGGGAAGGTTTGAATTTCACTTAGAAAGCAAATTAAAATATCAGTAAATACTTTAATTTGGGATGCTGCTTGTAGCTGATGAAGTCCAGGACGTTTTACCTCACACTCCCTTAGAGGAATAAAAATCCCACCTAAATAAGAGGTCTGGGATGTACAGGGAATTAGGACAGTCTGGAGAGAACAGAAGATGGGTGTAGGGAACCTCAGGCCAGATCTACACAACCTCCTGAGTTCAAAAGCCTCTCCTTCAGAATTCTCATCTATTTTTCAACTCCCCAAGGAGTGAGCCTGGTCCTGAGGCCTTCCTGCCACTCTGCCAACTCTTGGGTCACCCTTTTCACAGGCTCTGATGGAGGTTGAAGAAAATATAATGAACCTAAATTTTTTTTTTGTCAATAAAAGTATTTAATGAAATTAGCTCCAGGATAGTCCATAGTTCTTTATAGGAAGTGAGGGAAAGGTCTCACTGGGGACTCACTATTTTAGCCTGTCACAAAGCCTGAGCTGCAGAATCCACAGCAGAATTGAGTCTGTCTGAATCTCAGTCAAAGCAACTCAGACTGAGATCAGAATTAAATATTTAAAAGCAGCTTTTGTTTTTAACTTGACCAATGTCTGTGTCTCAGTGTGTTCTCTGAGCTTTTGGATAAAGCCATGTTAGAAGTGTCTCTCTTCATCTTCAGGAGACATTATTGACTTTATCTACCCTTGTTTCCTCTTTCTTTCACATCAAGGCTGATGGGACAAACATTGATAGCACAGAAAAAAAAATGTAATCTTACATAAACCTGGTTTTATATTCTGTAACTGCATTGACTTTCTGATGGAATTACCAGTGACTTGTGGAAGCATAAGGATGATCAGGCCATGAATTGAAAGTACAGGTTGGACCACCTGTGATCATAATTATTTAATGCACAACCATCCTGTAGTTTCAGTTTTTAAAAATTCTCCTAGCCCATATTTATAATATTAAAACCTGTCAGCACCCTGGGAAACCATCACTGATATCTTTCATTAGTATTATGAATTTTAGAGTATTTTGCACTGAGCAGCACTGTAAACTGAAAGTATTTCTTCAAAATTTTTTCTAAGGGGATGTCTTACAATTTGATTCCATTATTTTAAATATGACAAGATCTTCCCTATTTTTTCCCACAAGATCTATGAATATAGAATCAAGCAAGGTTTAGCAGATACTTTGCAATGTAAATATTTTTTCCCTAAAATGTAAATGTACAATACAGTTTAAATTTAAAAAACTGGACTGAGTGTTCTATTTTAATAGATACTTTGCAATGTAAATATTTTTCCCTAAAATGTAAATGTACAATATAGTTTAAACTTTTGAAATTGATCTGTGTTCTATTTTAGATGGTGGTCTATTTTATATGATCTGTGTTCTATTTTAGATGGTGGTCTATTTTATATGATCAATAGAATCAAAGAAAACTCAACATTTTTTTTAAATTGTTTTGCTTAGGGTGATAGGATTTCAGACACCAATTTTCTTTGCTATTTTAATAATGAATGTTGATTGAACACACTGTGGTCACTTCAGTGCATGAAATTAGCTAGGAATCCTGAGTTTGTTGATATTTTCCATTAATTGAAACTTACTTGAATCCAACATCTGTCAGTGCAATCCTTTTCCATACAAAATACACGTTAAAAATCCCAATTCCTGGACATAGTGAGGAAACTTTTAAGTTCTGTCTTTTGGCCAGAGGTTTTCCAGGCTGTGCTGTAGCTCACCCATTGTCAGTGTGAATTCTGACAATTCCTCTGCCTAAGAGGAGCCACTCAGGAGAATCCTCCCAACAGGCTGTCCTCAGTCCCCCTCTTGGGCAAAGCCAGCTCACCTGTGAGGTTTTACAGTTCCAGGTGTGTTTTTAAGGTATCTTTCTGTGTAGTGGCATGAACGTGCTTCTGCTCATTCCAAGAAAATAGGAAAGACACCATAAGTTAATGGAACAAAGGCTTCCCATAGAATCCATCCTCCCAATTCCTATTTAGGGAATTCTGGCCGTGCAGGAAGCCCTCTGAAAAGCGGCTGTCAGGAACTGCCATCGGTGAGGCTGCAGGGGGGAATTGTTCCCACAAGTCACAGTAACCCTGGTCAGAAACAGGATTTTAGCACTTGGCTCGCTGGCCCTGATGGAAGAGGAAAGGAACAAAAGAAAGTGAAGTAACATGAAAGGTTAAGTTCTGCAAGATCAAACCCTGTTTTTCACAGATGCCAGGTATCAGGAATTGCAGCTATCACACCAGCTCTGATGATCTCTCTGTTGCAAAATGCTTTTCATAGTCATTTCAAAGTCATCAGGGAAATTGGAATTATGAAACTTTTATTTTGCTATGCACGGTATACAGCCTTTGTAGTCTCAATTGCTCATCTCTGGTTTGATGTGATATAAACTCAGGAAAAAGGAAACTGCTTTCACCAACAAATATTGTGGATCTGAACTGTTCATAACTGCCAATACTGATAAACCCACACAATATAGATTTACTAGCTGAATACACAGAGTTTATGTAGCAACATTACCAGGGAACACAGAATTAAATCCCAGCTGGATCAGTATCCATAGTGCTGAAATACAAACAATTATTAAGAACTTTGGAAATCTTTAGGAGCTCAGTGTCTACACACATTCCCAGTTCATTAATGGACTTTTTGAATTATATCCTCACCTGGCTGCACTACCACTTCAGTTAGTTCACCTACTAATTTGTGTGCTACTGTCCCTGTTTAACAGCCTTTGTCTGGCTCTAAAGGGCAGATTTAGGTAGCTCCTCACTATTTAAAGTCTCTTTCTTAGGAGCAGTTCAAAGTGCCATCCCACAGTATTTATGTACCTGTTTTTCTGTACAATTTGATTATCGTCTTTTATAAAAAGAAGGATGTATGTAGTACTTCTAGATCTGACTTCTTTTGAAACATTTTTCCACCTTTACAGAAAATTACAATAGCTTCCATGAAAAGTTCAGACTGAAAAAAAAGCAAATTAAAAACCCCAAGCACTAAAGCACAAAACAGAAAAGAATTGCACTGACATGTGAAATGTGTTAAAAATTCTTCTTTGAATCAGTCATTTAGACATACAAAGATAATGATGATGATTATGATGACAATAATTATAATCAACTAAAATTTAAATTCATCCATTTTCTTCTATGCAAATACCAATTATATTTCTTTTCTTTAAAATGAATGTGACCATTTTAAGTAGTTACTCTTGCAAATCTCCCTAATAATCTGCCTCAACATTGACAACAGCACAGCATTCTTCTGAAGTGGGGGGGGAAATTCTGTCTCTTCTGGCTTAATGGAAGGGCCAAAATGAGGGGCTTTATATAGAATTAATATTTCCAGTGTAGGAGCTCCAGCCTATTCTTTATTTACTCCATCAAACAGGGGAGGAAGTGCTGCTCCTTGGGTGCTAAGGAGGTACAAAAAGGGGAGGGCAGTGGTGCTCCCAGCAGTTTTGCTCTCTGCAGTAAAGAGCCCAAATTCTCTTTGCTCCCTCAGAGGTTCTGTGCTGCAGAGTGCCTGAGAGAGGTGCCTGGAGTTCCAGGAATAACCGCTGTGCTCCTGGAGAAGTTGAGTTACCTTATGGAAAAGCTGTCCTGGGAGTGCTGCAGGGATCTGGGATCTGCTCAGCCAGCATCTTACCCTGAAAAAGATGATGCTGAGACTAAAACAAACAAACAACTTTCTAATGAGTACTGTGCATTATGATTTGTTACATTCAAACCTAAAATTCTCATTCAGACTATAAGATTTGACTTTTTATTATTTTATGTATTGTCAATCCAAGATCACACAGCCTGGAGAAAACCCTGTTATCAAGGCAATGGGGTTGAAATTCAGGTTGCAGATATTGCCCACTGAAAACAGATTAAAATGTAAACATCTTATAAACAAATTAAATACTTCAATGTAATTGGCCTACATATTGTTTACAGTAGGAGCGTTCTTTTCCTAGACATATAGTTTAATTAAAGTTTAATAAGTGCAATGGGGATGTCTTCTTTTCTGCAGAAGAAAAGGCAGCATTTAAACAGAGTGTACTATGTTTGGATTAATGAAAAATGGATGTTAAATCCTGAGAGTCCATCCTGAATTCTCAAAAGCATCACACATACATACAGTCTGGCACCAGTTCACAGCTTCTGAAAGAAAAACAAGAGCTTTTCTCATTTCTGTGAGCAAGCTGAGTATAATCTCATTTCAAATGCCTTAAAGATTTCAGTGCACCACTACTGCTACTCTCTGGCTTTAAAATCCTAAAGAGTGTTTTAAACACAAAACTTGCTTGAACTGTTATGTTGGGAAGGAAATGCTCAATAAGGAGGCCTTTGCTGTATATGAGTGTAGTAAATTCACTTATCAAAGAGGTGATTACACATACTCCTGGTTTATAAGCTGATAACTTTCTTTTTAGCCACAGCCCTTTCACAACTTCAATTTGTCCCCAAATCACCCTGCTGCAGCTGAGACAGTTTCATACATGGCCTTTCAGAGGAAACAGGAAGAGGGTCTGGCAGCCCCTCCCTGGCTGTGTGTACCCTCAGATAATGATAAATTTCCACCACTGCAGCAGCAAAGCCCAAACGAAATCTCTGCTCTCACACAGAGCTGCAAGTGGAGCCCTGACAGACCCAGCTCGGAACTGAGGCAAATCAGCCTCCAGCTGAGACTTTATCAAAGCAGGAGCAGTGTTTGCTTTATCATTTTTAGTCACCTGTTTCTGTAATTTCAAATGTAGTTGTTGTATTAATTTGTAGCAGTTATCACCAATAGCCTGATTTACCTGAAAGTCAGTCCCTGGCTGTTTCTCACTCCTCACTCCCAGCTGTCTCCTGGCTGCAGTTTGGTGCTGCAGTCCTTGGTGACACGTGTGTCTTCACAAGAATCCCAGCTGGCAAGAATTCATTTCAGCCTAGGCCTTTATAATCTTTTGTTTATGGTTTCTCTGGTGAAGTCTGGGCAAAAATATTGCATATGAGACACATCAATTCCTTTACTTTATGGACTACTTTAAACCCTTTTAATTATATGATAATATTTATGGGGAGTTTCCTAAGGGATCTTTATCAGTTTCAGAACTTTAAGTCTTGCTTTATCCTCTCTTTTCATTTCAGCCAGGTGCCAGTTATGATTTTCAGGACTGGAGAATGCTGCTGTTTAAAAATCACTCAATGATCTTGCACTTGTCATTCTCTTCAAATAAGAAATGCAAAACTTTCAACCTGTGGCTGGCTGATGCTATTTCATTTTCTGTATCATGCATCTCCCAGACTAATTCCTGGGTTTTTTTTCAGTATTTGTATGGGCATATTTTTAAATACATATATATCAATTAAGTGAAATAAAATAACTACTCCTATCTCCTGTTTAAGGCAATATACAGTTCACCTTCAGGTGTAATTATGGTTTGTTAATCAAACAGAAAGGACCAAGAGGGTGAGGCTGAGCTTTGCATGGTAAAACTCGTGCTGACTGTAATGAAGTAGGAATATGCACTAATGGCTGAAGGATCTGAATTCATAAACTGGCAACAAGTCAAAAGAGATGAATAAAGAAATGCAATATATAAAAGAACGGGAATATTTCCAGAGAAAAGAGATTATTTTCTTACCTAAGTTACAGTCTCCAGATGTGCTGGAAAAGGTACAGTTTTCCTAAACTCGGAGAACACAAGTCTGAAAACCTCACTATGCAATAAAACTGCTTCAAGTAATATTACAAATGAAGTAAGGCAGTAACTTAATGTCATTAGACACACTTGTCCATCTTGACTGAATCCTCCTTAAATCTTAATAAGCCATAATCCTAATGAATCTTCATTTACAACTATACAGCAGTCTTATATTTCCAATCTGTTTCTTTTTTCTTACTCTTTCTAAAGAATCCTAATTGACCAAGACTTTTAGATGCTGGAATGGACAAATAGTGGAACTGCCAGGACAGAAAGAATTGAACTCTGTTTTGTGGCATCCTGGACTTTGAACCAGCCTAGGAGCCAGCTATATTGAAGTATTTAATCTTGGGGCTGCTGCAAAGACTTTCTCCTTCTTCCTGGATACCTGTAGTTTTGGGAAACCCATTAAACTTATAGGTAATCCTTAATGTAGCTGTAGTGGAAATTTCTTTCCATACTCTGCCAGTTACACTGGGAGAGCAACATTATCAAAACTGTGATCCTGGGGTTTTTCTCCTTGGTGTTCATTTTGTACAAGGTAATTTTAACTGTCATGAGAGACCTACAGAATTTTTGCAGATTGTCATTAACTAAGGTTAAAAGTAAAAGTAAACTCTTTGCACTGCATCGTTACAGAAGTCAAGTGACAAGTAATTCTCTTTCCAGTCTCTGTAAGCAATCCCATAATTTACACACATCTTAGTAATCAAAAGGGCAACTTCAAAATGAGTTTCAATGCTCCTTAGGTAGAGAATGTGGGTTTAATTACTCAGAGTTTTTAAAATATATTCAGGCCTGATCTACCAAGGCCTGTATCACAAGAACATTCATACCATCCATGGGAACTCAGTGTCTGCATCCCACTGAGGATTTGCAGTACAGGGTCTAATGGCAAAAATGTCACAGAAGTTGTATGGGCATTACTGAGGCTGCAAGCTGTGACAGGAAGAGAAACTCAGATAAAGGCAAACAAGAGGAAGCTGGAATCAAGGTTGTCTGAGAGTTTGGAATAAATTTGGAAAGCAATAATTTTTTCCCAAACACGCCTGGCTGTGGCCAGGCTGTTCCTGTGGTTAATGAACAATCAGGGTGTGCACGCCTCAGTGGGTGCCAGTTGTGGAACTGCAAAATCCAGAGGAAAACCACACACAAGTGCAGCCCCAAGCACACCAACACTGCCCTGCTGCCTGAACTAATGAGCCATTTCCCTGGGATAAATCAGATTATTCACTGGATGCTTCAAGCAGCTGATGGGCCCGATCCTGCTGCTGATCCTCACTCAAACTGGTACTCAAGGAGAATGAAATTCTATATCCATTGAGGGAACAATAGAAAGAATAATGAGAATTCACACGTGAAATCACTGCAAGATACAGAGACTACATAACTCAAGAAAATTAAAATTCATCATAGCATTTGCTATTTGGTTTTGGAGGAAGAAGCAAAGATCAAATGGTGGGAGACCAGATCTTGAGATAACTACAAACTCCAGCATTCTAATGCTGATTCTTCCTAATTTTCTTTCAGACTTCAGTGTTCCTATCGGGGAAAATAAAAACACTTCCAAACCTTATGAGGTTTTGCTCAGATTACTGGACTTCTGAAAAGCATTTTGACAGAGTTAGGTATTAACTACTCAAACTTTAAAGTAACAAGGGTAGTTCTATGGACATGTGAAAATCCCAAATAAAAGTCAAAAAGTAAAACATCATGTTTTTATGAGAGATGTTTTGGTTGAGATCAAAGTTGGAAAAGTTGCTCACAGAAAAAGTATTTAGAACTGCTAAAAGTGGGATCTTAAAATTCTCTTTGTGTGTCTTTCTGAACTGCTATTGCTAAAAAATCTCTATAAATCCTCTGCAATATGTAGGATTACATATGTGGGAATTATTTCATAAAATATAGGGAAAAATGTATTTAATCCAAATGTTTAAAAAAATTGCATTCAGTTTTTCAGTATGCATTTTGGAATGCATTTTGGCAATCCTAATTGATGAGACCTAGTTTAAGAAAAATATAGGGAAATTCAGTAATCAGGGCACAGGATGTGCAGTTTAATTACGTTGGTGTGCATTTCTATTTGTTTCTAATGTAGAGGATCTATTGGTAAAATGAATGCCCATTTTGTGGTCTGTTATGCAGAAAATGTTTAATCCAGTGTTTGATTTACTCTGTTAAATCTTCTTTATTGAATGTGCTTATTCATCCATGCAGAATTGGGTATGCTGCTTTCTGTTAATATGACATTGCAATTAAATAGCTAAAGAGAAAAACATGGCAAGACATTTTCTCAAGGTCCATGAAATTCTCATAAAAATTATTCATACTTACATATTTCACTTCTACATTTGCTGATACTAAAACTGCAAACTACAGAGAAATATTTTGGTGTTGCGTGGGACTGACAAACCTTGCAGTTAAAGATCCTGAATAATCATTTTTGTCAAATAAAAAGTACTAAGGAGGATTTCTGGTCCAGTGGTTAATGACTGTCATCACGAAATAGGATTGCACTGATTGCATCCTATGAATGAAGCTAACAGGAACTCCCAGCACCAAACAACAGCATTCTGTGGTGGGATAAATACTGAAGCAAAACAGTGAGACATTGACAGTGGAATAGCTCTGCTCCAGTGCAGTCCTAGAATTATATTGAACAGCAACAAAAGGGTTTCGTGATGATGTTAGACCTTCCTGAGTGTGCCCTCCCTCAGTAGGAAAAGGGTGTGCAAGGGGAGTTTGTGTTATCTCATCTCACCAATATAGTGATGCTTTGTTCCTCAGCACAAGACATTTAGGTCAGGGATGATCCAGCACTGTGAGAACTCTGCAGCTTTATTTCTTTTTCATGTTAAAAAGTAGAAATGACAGCTCTGTCCCTGGAATTGCATGGGAGCTGGAAGTTTTAATCAAAATCGAACAATAACACAATGGAAGTTTTAATCAAAATCTCTCTGGGACAGTTGGAAACATAAATACAAGGAACATAAGACTTGATCATACTCTTTTTCTATCTGAACTCATAACTCCTCATCTTCTCTGTCACATATTTATCAGTGCAGTGAGCCAGTGCTGCTGTTTAAATCTCTGGGTTTTGTTCCTGCATGGTTGGAAGTTTCCTGCTGGACAGTTTTCTGTGCTGCACTCTGCTCCAGCACGTCTGGCAGTACCACAGGGGTAACGTGGCCTCTGGTTTCCATTAGGCACTTTTACTATTTTCACTATTCTTTTGCTATGTGCACAAGGAGCTTGTAATAAGGTGTTAACAGGCTGCTAGCTGGTTTATTGTTATTATTGATTTAAGGTGCTAAGACTTTAATATAATCATACACAATGAATAATATTAAGAGATTAGTTTAAAGCCATATAAGCCATTAAATGTAAAATAAAAAGAAAAACTTTCCAGAAGTTTCCAGCATATTCTGGCACAGGTGTTCTGTGCTGGGTTATTTTGCCTACATTGCTGTATCTGGCTTTTTCCAATCTGTGCTTTTCGTCCTGCTGTTCTTACACTCAGAATGGTGTTATGGAAGGGGCAATTCTGAAGCAGGAGATTCTGGATTTTATCGCTGATTCTCCCTTTTTTTCCTTGTAAGGTGAAAGAAGAGACTGAGCAAGACTAAAGCGTGGCTTTGGGCTCCAGAGGAAAGAGTTAATGAATGAGCTGAGAACAAAAGAAAAGGTTTTGCATGCAGAAAATGTAGTACAGACAAACATCTATCTGTTAATTAACAAGAAAGGACATGAAATTAATGACTGATAAAACTTTCTAGCTAACACTAATAACTTTCTTTTTAAATCTGTGTTTAACGTGCTGGCTAAAGGAAAAAAATGTGATTGGGGGTAAGGGAACTTTTTAAAAACAATGATGAAAATATTTTCTTGGATATATTAATAAGGAACAGTGAGCAACAAGATTGAAAAAAAACAATATAATTTGTTTTGGAAACAGTGAACATGCAGAGGAAATAATAAAAGTGAGATTTGTTGTTTCTGAGGAAATGGTCATCCAAGAAACTTCAGTGGCGTTCATAAAATAGTTTGGGTTGGAGGGGACCTTAAAGCCCATCCAGTGCCACCCCTGCCATGGCAGGGACACCTTGCACTGTCCCTGGGTGCTCCAAGCCCTGTCCAACCTTGGACATGTCGAGGGATCCAGGGGCAGCCACAGCTGCTCTGGGCACCTGCGCCAGGGCCTGCCCACCCTGCCAGGGAACAATTTATAATTTCTTCCTCAAATCGACCCGTAAGTCATTCAAAAACACACGTGCTTGCAATGAAGCGATTTGGCTCAGTAGGTGGAATGCCGCCATGTGACTGTAGTTAAGAAGTTTATTGATGGATGTAAGTGCTGTGTAGGTACATATATTCCCTGCTGCATCCCGCAGCATTGTTATATGCCAGGGCAGGCTCTGTGGATGAGTAGGACAGCGGAGCGCTGGAGGATGGTGGGGCCGGCGGGTTGGAAGGGGACGGACCCGGGACAACCCTCGGGCTCTCCCCGAACTCTCCGCTCCCTCAGGCGGGGCCGCCTCTCCGTCCCGGACCGCGCCGCTCCCTCAGCCACAGCCGCCCTTCTCTCCCCGAGCGCTCCGCGCCCTCAGGCGGGGCCATGGCTTCTTCAGGCGGGGCCGCCGCTCCCTCCCCGAGCGCTCCGCGCCCTCAGGCGGGGCCGCGCTCCGCTCCCTCCCTCCCGCCGCCGCCGGAACCGCCGCAGCCGCTCCCGCCCTTTCCGCCGGCGGCGCGCGCGTGACGGCGCCTCCCAAGATGGCGGACAACCTGCCCACAGAGTTCGATGTGGTGGTGGTGGGCACCGGTACGGGGCGGGACGGGCACGGGGGCAGCGCCGGCCCTGGCAGGGCCGAAGCTCCAAGGGGCGGCGGGGGGACGCGGATCCCCGGCTGAGGGGCGGCAGCGGCGTCTGGGGAGGGCAGGCAGGGTGTGCGAGTGGCTGCTGAGGTACCCGCGGGGACGTGGCCGTGACAGCGGCCGGGACGTTGTCCCCATGCCCCGGGCATGGCAGCCCGCTGCAGGGCTGCTGCTCACACTGCCGTGCCCGGGTTTGCTTAGAAATGGAGCTGTCACGGAGGGCCGTGTGCGGCTGGCCCTGAGGAGGATTTGCCCCGACCCCCGGCCCTGTGACCGGGCACAAACCTCACAAACCGCACCTGAGATCGGGGGCTCCTTTGGTGCCTCGGAAAGCTTTGTCTGACTGACTCTGCCTCCCCTGGCTGCCCTTTTCCCCGAAATCCCATCCTGCCGCTCAGGTTTGCTTTTGTGCAAGGAAAACAGCTCTGAAGAGCTGAACTTCTGTCTCCTTGCAGTATCTGTGCTACAGGCTGATAATATATTTTCTAATCATATCCTGCAATACAAGTAGTTTTGCATCTTCAAGGTCGTTTTTCTAATCTCTATGCCTGCTTTATAAATAACACAAACTCTTTGAGTCTTTCTCATTAAAGTGTGTTTTTCTGTCTGTGAATGATTACATAACCAGACACTTAATTCTCATCTTTCTGCACTTTCTGTATCCTGTATAACTTCATCCTGTTCAGGTGAATAATAATGGACACCTGAAGTGTCTCACTGTAACTTACTACAATGTAACTACAAGATAAATTTTAAATACTCCTTCAGAACTAAGATTCTTGGTGCTTGTGTAGCAAAATAATCTTGAATTATTGGAATAGATTTCTGTTGGTAAAACCCAGTGAGTGTGACCTGGTTCAGATTGGTCTTGATAAGCCTTAAATTCAGCATGGAGCTCTAGTCTTAAAGTGCAACACTGTTTATAGGTCCCAGATTTACAGTCAGATTTTGTTTACCTTTGTAAAGAGCTCAGAGTGTTGTTTGGAGCACACATGGGAAGGCACTTGTAGGTGTTACTGTTTTCCATGTGAAATTAGTAACTCTGGTTTTGGAGTTTGCTGATCTGTGAAATTATGTCCCTGGGAGTTAAGATTCCTAGCACTTTGAAATTGAATGAGTGAGTTTCTTAAGGAAATTGCTAATTTCAGTGCTCAGCAGAAAAAAGCAATCCCAGTGAATGTATAATTGTTTAAAAGATTTCTGATTTATATCTGGAGTTTTTGAGTAGTTATAAAACCATACTGCCCCCATTGTTTTGACCAAAACTGTGCTAAAAATGCATAATTTAAGTTCTTGAGCAAATTAAGAGGTCCCTTCTGTGTGTTAACTCTGTTCTATGGAGTGGTTTGCAGTAATGAATCTGACATTTTTTGTATGTGCTCAGATTTGAGAACATTTTAAGTGTGTGAGAAGGTTGGTTAATAATGAGAAGCTGAATAATCAAACTGTAAGGGTGAGATATTAAACATTGTGCAACTTCTGTGATTTTTGGGGATGATCCATTCTTTACTGCCATGAGGTAAATCTGCAGAAGCTCAGAGGTTTATGACAATGATATTAATGTTAAGCTGTTTACCATGCTAGCCATGGAGGGAGCAAGGACTGTCTGTGCCAGAGAGAGCAGGTGATGTGCAGCCAGCAAAGCCAATCTTCTGCTTTGGAGTGAGGGGTGATACTGCAGCTTTGGTGCTGCAGGAGGAGGTTCTCAGCTAAATTCTGAAATGTTGCTGTATTTGGGGGTGTTGATTTATATTCGAGGATCCTTTTTTGCCCACCTGTAGAGAGTACTGCTCTAACTAATTCAAGGTTCTCAGAGTTCTGCACTTCAGGAGTTGTTTTGTCTTTGCATTCCTTTTTACTGAGAGCATACACAAGTGGTGATTGGCACTGGTGAGTGACTGAGGGTTTTTAATCTCTATTACATTTCTCAGTATGGAAGATTGTTCAGAGTAGAACTTTCATCTGAATTCTCTTTGGGAAGTGGCTCCTGAGGGAATATTTTATCCCAGTCTTCAACTCTTATTTCTATTGCTGTCACCAGTGCTGAGTGTACCTATGAATATGCAATTGTCATACCATAATAATTGCAATGTTTGTGTTTAATGGTGTTTTTAATGCATAGTAATAATTGTATTAATTTCTGCATGTGTGGCCTTTTCCTGGTTTTATAACTTGTGCATCTATTAAATTTAGTAATTAGACTGAGTGGTAATATAAGATTTGAATTTGTTTTTATTTCAAGCTCACTTAACTGTTTCCCTGTAGTGAGCTTAGTGCAAATGGAGCCTCAACTAAATTTTAGTCATCAGTGCTTCAGTTAATGTCCAGGTTCAATTAATTCATCAATATTGCTATGGGAAAAGGAAGTTTTCTTTTAGAAGAAATTATTTTTCCTTAATTCAGGTTTTTTTTATTGCATGAGCAAGTTAAGAGCAAGGTGGATGTGGGTACAAAAATCCTCCTGGTGGGTACAGCAGCTGAAGTTTTGCTAAATCATGGAATTTATAGTTCTAAAGAAAACGGGATTATTTCATTACATGAAACTGATGAGCATAGCTGGAGGTTTTTCATGGCCAGCACAGTATGGGAATTAAAGCTGTTAGGACATTGTTTTGCTTTACTTTGTTTTCTGTTGCAGCCTTGAGGTCACTCTCCCCTCCCTGTCTGCCCCAGTCCCTGCTGTTTGAGCCCAGTGCTGTGCTCTGGGTACCCATCAGCCAGCAGGCTGCGTCTGTGGGACAGTTCCTGGCCAAAGCAGGGATTTGTGGTTCCTGGCCAAAGCAGGTATTTGTGGTTCCTGGCCAAAGCAGGTATTTGTGGTTCCTGGCCAAAGCAGGTATTTGTGGTTCCTGGCCAAAGCAGGTATTTGTGGCTCCTGGCCAAAGCAGGTATTTGTGGTTCCTGGCCAAAGCAGGTATTTGTGGTTCCTGACAAAGGCAGGTATTTGTGGTTCCTGGCCAAAGCAGGTTGTGCTGGTTTAGGGCAAATTTGTTAAAGAATCTGCAAAGGAGGGCCCCTCCAGAAAGCGAAACCCACACGGCCCCTCCCCTCAACCGGTTCGGGAAAAAATTCCTCGGAGAGAGGTGGAAAGAACCTGTTTATTTGACTGGCCCCGCACCCCCCCAGCACACAAAATGAACAATACCCGATGACACCGCTCTGAGAAAGATGGCAAAATCAGAAAGTCTCTGTCGGGGGTGGTTGCTCTGTTCTCAGTCCCTCCGGCGCTGGGGCAGCCGCTCCAGCCGAACCTTCGGTGTTCCCGGGTCCCAGTCCGGAGCAGGTTCGAGATGGTCACAGGAACAGGAGAGGAGAAACAGTCCAGGAAGCAATGTGGACTGTTTAGCTAGAACTAGCTAATAAGCAGAGGCAGAAAGCAGAGCAGAAGCAAGAGCAGAAAAAGGGAGCAAGCAAAAGCAGCAAGCAAAAGCAGCAAGCCCAAAGCTGGAAGTAAAAAACCAGCCCCATGTACTGCTTGTCTCTGTGTCCCTGATAAGAGAAACCCAAACAAAACTTCCACTCTTCAGTGCCGGTCTTAAAGGCACAGAACAGATGAATGGGGATATACAAGCATCATAACGTCACCCCAGGACACAGGTATTTGTGGTTCCTGACAAAAGCAGGTATTTGTGGTTCCTGGCCAAAGCAGATCTTCTCCAGGATCATCAGCCCTCAGAGCAGCTCTGCTCTTTGGGCAGGTCTCTTCTCTGTGGTTTTCATTGGTCTGGAAGCAGAACTGGGGGTCAGTGGCACACCTTTGTTTTGCCTGTGGATTTTCCTATTTGGCATTCAGCAGTGCTGAGTTTAGGGCAGAAACCCCTGTGAGTGCCAAGATTTGCAACTTTGTGGCTGTGCAGAGTGGTGTGGATACAGGTGCAGGGTCATGTTTACCTTGGAATTTCTGCAGTGAATTGAATTGTGTTCAGTCTGGCCCTCTTGTCTCTGACACTCCCCCAGACCTGTGTTAACTGCTGGGAAAGTTGTAAAGGATCTGGCTCTTTGAAAGGTGGTGTATTCACAAGTTTGTCTGCCAGTAATTCTATTTTTTTTTCTAAAAAAGAGTTATTCTTTATAAAAGCAGTCACAGTAAATATTCTAGTTCTATGCAATTTTCTTTCCATTCTGGTTTTCAGTGGTTATAAATAACACATGAAATGACTTTCAAGGTAGAAAGCAGGAATCCATTTTGAAATATTCTATAAAATAAGGAGTGATTTATGGTTTCATATGATTTTGGCTGAAAGCACTCGGGCTTTGCCAGGTCATCAAAGTCCTGTCAGGAGAATCTATTATTTATTGTTGGATATGCTGGGAGTGGTGTAAGTACTTCATGTTTATCTTATGGAAGTGTAGTGTGTTAGGGAAAATCACTTCCAGATACTAACACAATTTTAAAAATATACCTTACAGCTAAACTAACCCAAATATTACAGATGCCAATTTTAAAGTAAACACTGAAGATTGATACAAAAAAAAAAATTCCTAACAGTTTCATTGTTGCAGGATATTTTTAGAATGTGACAAAAATATTTTGTAATGCATCATTTGGGCTGGTATTTTGGTTGCATTATCTTATGTAACTGCACAGTCCTCAGTTTATATCAGCAGCTATTTAGAGTTGATGAAAGCTCAATGGAAAACCAGCTGAAGATGGATAATTTCTGACGTCAGTGGTCGCTGTGGGCCAACACAGTGGCACTGACTTGTGATGTTGGTGTCTGGAAGGAGGAATAGAGCCACGTTTTGTAATCAGTTGTAGATAAGTCATTGCCTGTCCATTTAAATGTCAAACAAAATGAACACTGACAGTCCTGTCCCATGTCCTCTCTCTGTGTCCCCCTTTCATTTTTACTCTCCCTCAGGACTGAGGTGTCACCGAGACCACCCTTGGGGGGCTCGGGAGTCCTGGAATGTTCCAGAAGTGTCTGGTGGCTGGACTTTGATCCTACACAGGAGACGACACCTGTATGAGGACAGGAGGGTTTCACCGGGGTGAATGGTGAAGGGATTGGTTAATTAGAGAGTGAAACACAGGGTTTAGGATTTCTGTACAGGGGGGTTTAGAGAAGTAAGATGGAGGAATTGGGGCGTGTCCTGTCCTTCTTCTTCTTCTTCTTCTCCTCCATCTTCTGTGGTGATGGTGGCACTTTGGGATTGGTCATTACTAAAAGTGCACCGGGCAATAAGGGTGAAAGGTATTGGGGAAAAATGATAAATATTGTACACGTAACCATGGGTATAAAGATAGGTGACCGCCCGGAGGGCAGGACAGTGTGCTCATGGCTGACTGCTGAGCAGAGCTCTGTCAGGCTGAGAGAAAATCTTTTAGATAAACAATTAATAAACACCGAGACCGAGAAAAGAACTGAAGCCTCTTCTCGTCCTTTGATACGCGGGCTGCCCCAAGGCCACCCTGGGCCTTTCCAGGCCATCCAAACAGCCGAAAACGGACATCTCCCCATGTAAATGCACCTTTATCTTCTTTACTGATGTTTTTAACCTGACTGAAGTGCAGGGGTTGTGTTCTGGCCTGGCTCCCGGTGTGGATGTTGGGGTGTAGCAGAGGTGCTGCCTGTGAGCTTCAGGCTCCCTCTGGTACCTCAGGCAGGTTCTTTGCCAGGTGCTGTGCAGTGTCCCTGGCTGCTCCCGTGGGAGCTCCTGTTCTCTGAACCCTTTGTTGTCCTTCTCAGCCTGTTTGTGTTCTGCAGCTTTTCCAGATCATATTGCTGATCCTACAGAATCAGAGCCTGTAGGACTCTACTGTGAAAAATACAGAGGAGGTCATCTGCATATCAAGGTGAAAAACTCCTTTAGAAAAGGCTTAGTAAGGTACTTGGAAATTCCAGTGTGAATGAGGAACAGTGCAAAGCCAGGTTTGTGCATCCCAGCAGGAGATGGATTCTGCTGCCTGGGGAATGGGTCCAGTCCTGCTGCAGGAGCTGCTCTGGGGCTGGGCCTGAGCACCCTGGGAGGGAGGGACGGAGGCCCTGGCGCTGCCCAGGCAGGGACAGAGGCCCTGGCGCTGCCCAGGCGGGGACGGAGGCCCTGGCGCTGCCCAGGCAGGGACAGAGGCCCTGGCGCTGCCCAGGCAGGGAGGAGGCCCCGGCGCTGCCCAGGCAGGGACGGAGCCCCTGGCGCTGCCCAGGCAGGGACAGAGGCCCTGGCGCTGCCCAGGCGGGGACGGAGGCCCTGGCGCTGCCCAGGCAGGGACAGAGGCCCTGGCGCTGCCCAGGCAGGGACGGAGGCCCTGGCGCTGCCCAGGGAGGGACGGAGGCCCTGGCGCTGCCCAGGCAGGGACGGAGGCCCTGGCGCTGCCCAGGCAGGGACAGAGGCCCTGGTGCTGCCCAGGGAGCTGCTGCAGGAGGAGGAGAAACTTCCTCAGTATCCTTCATTAAATGCTTACAAATGTAAGGAACAAGGAGAGCAAGCTCTTTGCCCGTGGGGAAGCAGAAAAGAAGTGAAAGTATTAGAAGCCTGGAGTGAGAATAAAGCTCAGCGTGTGTCTTGCTATACAGATCCTTTAATTCAAGTGCTTTGCTTTGTCTGCTGCTATTGCTTTAAACCCAAGATTAGGCTCTGAGCTGTAGTTTGTGCTGGAGAACATTGCTTGGTGTGAGTGTAATTTTTACTAATAAGTTAAATTTTTGTTTCAAGCCTAGGTGCTTGTATTCCTTTCCTAAATGTTCATTTACACCAGCTGTGAGATTGAATGGTTTTCATTGCCAAGCTCCTCTGGTGAGACACAGATAACTGTGTGCAATTTCACTTTTTACTTGTGGCTTCTTTCTTGACCAGTAACATGTTATCTCAGTGGGTTGGCATTTCTGTGCCATACTCTGGAATGCAGAAGTATTTTCTGATACTGCTCTGCAATATGAGCAAATATTAAAATTAAAAATTTTAATTATCTTTATCTTAAAATATTACATACAAGAAGTATTTTAATTTGCAATTAATTATGCCATTCTGTTAAAATTTCACATATACCAAAACCACACCATGAGTATTCTGTAGTGAGCTCCTCAAGAATCAGCTGCTCTTCTCTACTTCGAAGTTCAGATGCAAACAAAATGTATTGCAGCTGGTGAACTGTCTGACTCCAGAAGATTGTTTTGAAATTGTCTGTGTTCCAACATTTTTATATATTTCCCTTCAACATTTTATATTATGAAAAAGCCACTTGTGATTTATTTAGTAGATGGAGCGAAGCAAATTAAACATTTAAGCCTTTTCAAGATGGATCTTGTGTAATTCAGTAAAAACTTATCTGGCTGAGTGCAGAGCAGTTTGCAGCTCAGCACCAGGATGCTCCCAGAGATGTGGAGCTGCTGAGTTTGGAAATTGCCCAGGCAGTGGCTGAGCCCTTTTCAGGGCACTGCAAGAGGCACTGCAGCACCAGAGCTAAGCAGGAGACAGTGTGTAAGCCTAAAATTAATTTTTGGTCACACAGAGGTGAATTATAAGTTTTCATGATTTTGTGAGACTTCAGAAATTAATTGGCTTTAAAAACTGAATTAAAGTTTTCCACCTTAGCGTTTTTCTCAAACTCTAATTTTGTTGTATTGGAACTAAAAATAGAATTGGTTTTTGGATAACTAAATCATGTGTAGCTATTTCTTCTGTTTCTTTTTTACTTCTAAAACTGATACAAACCTCAGTTTCCTCTGTGTACTGAAGTGGCCATGCTGCCGTGTTTGTTAGTTAATTAGAGCTAATTAATGTTACAATTCAGTCTGCTTGCCACTTTGTTTCTTTCCAATGGGAAGCCAAAGCAGGAGGATGAGTGTGCCTTGCAGTGAGGATCTAAGCACATTTCACAACCTGAGTGTAATCCATTTTAGGGCTTTTGAGAAATCAAAGTTCAGCTCAGGAGGCTGTTTCCAAGTACGAACAGTTTCTAAAAACACATTTCTCTGTTACTGGATTATCTGAAGGGAACCTATTTTGCACAACTCTCTGAGCATCCTGTCAGAGGCAGTTCAGCTTTCCATGCTGTGATTTCATAAATTGCCATTTATGAAATAAATCCATCTGTGATTTCATAAATTGCCATTTCTCTAAGCAGGCTTTTCCAAGTTAGTTTTTTCCTAGCTAGAGAAGGACAATGCATAATTCTATTGTAATTGTCCAGAACCCTTTTTCTTGGAAAAGGCTGTTGTTCAGTAACCACCATGCAATACAGGTCACACATAGGAGTAACCTGCATTTGACAAAGCTGCCTCTTTTCTTTGTACCCTTGCTTCTGTTGGAGAGTTCAGAAATTGGTGCCATGTAACACTTATTTATTTCTTGGATTTCCTGAGGTGTTGTCCCCCAGAGCAAAGGCTGTCCTGTTCCAGGGGGTGTTGGGAGCCTCTCCCAAAGCTGGGATGTGCCAGCCATGCTCCACTCTCACCACTGGCTATGTGGGGGGCCACAGTGTCTTAGATCACAGGCTTGGTGAAGAAAATTGATGCCAGCTTTCAAGAGAGAGGAAGCTAATTCAGGGAACAATTTCATCCAAGGTTAATGGAAGAACAGACCTCCAGCACAGTATCAATTGGATCAAGCTTCCAGCAATCAGTTATGCCCTGGGAGCTATAACTCGGCCCAGGTCAGCCAGGCAGCACTGCTGATGTTTTACAACACTTTCTCAGTGGCTTTTATCAATAAGGAAGGAGAAACAAGTTTCTCAATTCCATTTCTAGAGTAATACTCTCTGTGCCCCAATGAGGGAAAGAAAAGCTTTGTTGGGAACTCCAAACACAGAGTAGTTGTAGATTCTATTCCAGATAGTTTATAGAGGGAGCAAAATGAACCATATATATAAACATGGGGGGCAGCTGAGTGTGGAGCTCTCAATAATGGCTGTGTGCAGCCAGGGTCTCATGGCATCCTGAAGTGTGTGCTGCACTTGGGTATTTTCTCCTTGGTCACACTGGTCTGTGTTATGAGGTCTTTTTCTAAAAATTCAACTCTGAGGAGTTTTGGCCTTTCTAGGCTGTGGAACAAACATCCCAGGCACTGCTGCAGCTGTTCATCCCTCCTTCTGGCCCTGGAGGTTAATTCTGTGTTAAACCTTCACTTGCTGTGAAAGGTCAGCAATGCAAAACTATTTCCACTTTTTCTGCTTTATCAATTCAAACCAGGGTTTTTTTAAAAATCCATTGAAAAAGTAATCATTAAAACCAGAAAATTTGCAGAGAAGTTGTAGCTGTTTTCCTGGAAAATTTGTCATGCCTGTCTTGCACTTCCTTCTTTGTATTGATATAAATATTTATACTTTTGGAACTGCTCTCCAAAAACTGACCATTTATTTGATTTGGAAGGAGGTCAGGGCAGAGGTTGCACATCTTTATTTTGATGATTCTGTTGGCCTTTGCTGGTTTGAAGAGTTGGTGGAGCTGTGGCCTGTGTACCCAGCTGCCAGGGGATGTTTCCTAAACTGCAAGGTTTATTTGTTGGTGGGGGCTCTGTTCTGTGTAAGGAACAGACAGCACAGGCCTGGAATTCTGCTGGAGATGAAGTTTGTCATGGAGTGAGCCTGTGTGGGTTGGGCCCTTCCACAGCTGCTTCTTCCCCCTCCAGTTCTGTCTCTGCAGCTGCTTCTGGTGCTGCTGGAAATCCTTTCACTTCCTTTCATCCCATCCCTTAATTGAATACATGGCCTAAGTGTCTTTAACACCAGTCCCTGGGATTTTAATTGCTGATCCAGAGTTACTTGCTTAAACAGCCAACAGATCATTGCAAAAGAGACTTGAGGGAAGTTAGTGCACAGAGCTTGTCCTGCTTTTCTGAACCTGCTCCAGAATCCAAGGCATGGAACTGGGCATGTGAAACCTGGTGGGTGGGAGCAGCCAGTGCAGAACAGCCCCATTTATTTACTGAGATCCAGTGGGATCCTGTGCCATTCCAAGCGTGTATTGCTGGCAGAGCTATCACAGCCTTTTGTTTTTTCTAGATATAGTGAAAACATACTGATTTGGTAGAGTGTAATTGTAAATGTGGGTGATTTTGATAGGGATACCACTCTTAAAGACAATCAGTCCTTTTGTTCACTTTGAAGTGAACAGAACCCTCAGGTAATACCTGGGAGCATTACCAAGGATGTGGGTACAGAGCACCCCACTGAGCTTTGGGTGTCATTGTGCTGGCAATTGCTCAGTGTGGTTATGAGAGCAGATGCTGGTGCCAGGCTTTAACTCTGCAGGGTTTGCAAGTGGGATGTGCCATACAATTACTAAAAAAAAAATAAAAATAAAGTTGCATTTAAGAGGGTCAGCAAAATGTTCAAGAGCACAGAATAGTGTTCATTATTTTAGTAGCATGAGGCTAAAAATTTCAGTGACTCACATTGTAAAATTTCTTTTGTTTGAGTTGCCTGCTTGTGACCAAGTTGTACCATTATTGCAATTTCTAACAGATCACTGCATGGTGAGTTCTGAAAGCTGCCTGTGTCATTGCAGGGCTGCCCGAGTCCATCATTGCAGCAGCGTGTGCCAGGAGTGGCCAGAGAGTTCTGCACGTGGATTCGTAAGTTCCTCCTGTCCCTTCCCCTTCTGGGCTGCCCTGACTGCAGGGCTTTCTGTGGCTCTGGCAGCGTGGGCAGCACTCCTGTCTCTTCCTCTGGCACAAGTAATGTTGTGTTTCTGTCTCTGCCTTGTTTTGGGGCTGGTATTTCCATCAATAGAGCAGGCAGTTTTTGTCAGCTGGCTCAGGGATTTGGAGCATGAGTGCTGTGATGGCTCCTGCTTTGCTCCAGGCAGCACTGGCTGCAGGTTTAGTGCCTTGGTTCTCATTCCTGACAGGAATTATCCCATTAGTCATTCTCACTTGTGTTGTTTCACTTTTTTGTTTACAAAGTCTGTGATAGTATTTGAGCACACTGTCCCCCCTCCGGGCAGTCACCTATCTTTATACCCAAAAGTTACGTGTACAATATTCATCATTTTTCCCCAATACCTTTCACCCTTATTGCCCAGTGCACTTTTAGTAATGACCAATCCCAAAGTGCCACCATCACCACAGAAGATGGAGGAGAAGAAGAAGAAGGACAGGACACGCCCCAATTCCTCCATCCTACTTCTCTAAACCCCCCTGTACAGAAATCCTAAACCCTGTGTCTCACCCTCTAATTAACCAATCCCTTCACCATTCACCCCGGTGAAACCCTCCTATCCTCATACAGGTGTGGTCTCCTGTGTAGGATCAAAGTCCAGCCACCAGACACTTCTGGAACATTCCAGGACTCCCGAGCCCCCCAAGGGTGCTCTCGGTGACACCTCAGTCCTGAGGTGCTGAGATCCCACAAGTATTGGCCACTGGAACTCTGATTTCTGTTATCCATGCCTGTTTTTAGCTATGATGAATATTACCTTTTAGCAAAGTAAATAGTTCCCTTCATTAATTACCAGAATTATTAATTAAATTTTTTCTCATAAAGAAATGAGGTTTGGGGTTACTGAAATAGCTGTGTTAGATGTGCTACTTTGATTGATTAATCTTTGCAGGGAACAAAGGCCTGAGTTAAGTCAGGCACCAGGTACTGCTCACATATATGCATAAAGTCTTTGTTTATAGTTTACCTGCTCTCATTACCTTGTGTACCTTGTTTTATTACTTTTAATCTCCAGCCATGTTTGCATTTATCATAATATACTGCATAGGTGATTATGGGAGATAGTTCTGAAGTGGCCTATTATAAAATACTGAGTTCTGAGTTTGATTTATAAACACTGTCCAAGCATTGCCATCAGCAGTAGCTAATCTTATTCAAAATAGTCACTTCACTGCAGTGTTGCCATAAATTGCTGTAGACTGATTTTAAACTGAAGTTAGCTTCTGCCAACTAGTAATTGAAGGAGCTCTATTTCTCTGTGCCAGCTATCTGTCTCAATAAACATAAAATCTGTGCTTCTTCTCAGAGAGCTACATTTGCTGTAGATATTAATGAGCTGTTGACATGTGAAATTTCAAGGATATTTGTTAAATGATTTAGAAAAGTAATTTGCAATTTAAAATGTGGAGATTGGCACTTAGTTTAAATTTGAAGCTGCTGGAGAAAGGTAGATCAAGACTAAAAGTGGATTACTTGAAGTGAATATGCTTCCTGTACTAATTGTGCACATGCAGGAGATTTTCTCCTGACCACTTGGTCAGGTTTCTGCTTTTGGTCCTTTGTTTATTTTTATTCTGTATCTGTAGTTATGCCCCAGTTTGGTTACTGGGCATGGGGCAGTTAGGGGTGAGGCATGTTTAGCTACATTTTGTATTTGATATTCAGCATCTGAAATACATTTTTATGCTGCAATTTTATTGTCTACATTCTTCCTCATTGGCTTATTTATCTTTCCACACAGAATTGAATTCAAAGGCAAAGGAGGGTCAAGATGCAGAATTTTAACTTCTGGGAGAAGTAGAGCAAACTGGGCTTGTTTTGCTTCTTGACACCTGTTACCTTTCCTATTTTGTGACTGTACTTTGCCTGTAGAGCACTTGAGTGTTCCTTATGTCCAAAATTTTCTATTTGAGCATCCAAAACTGTGCTGGGCCTTATTGCTGTACCTCCCCAGCCCAAGGTCCCTGGTTGTAGTTTGTTCCACGTCCTGCTAAACAATTTCTCTCACTTTTTTTTTTCAGAACTTGTAAAATATATTCTGTAATAGACCCTGTGTGTTCATAGGTCTCTCTTTTGGATCTTTAACTGCTGTGAAATGAGGGAGCTGTGGGAGTACAGCAGCCAGAGAGCAAAACAGGTGCTCTCTAAGCAGGTCAATTTCTTGCAAGAAAAACAAAGAAATTATTTAATTTCAATAAGGAAAACTAGGCAAAAAATTGTTAATTCTGGTATCTTTTGAGCTTTTTTGAACAAGTCTTTTTTTCTGTTTATTTTGGTTTAGGATACAATCTCACAGCACAGGTGTTAGAGAGTAAAACACGCTCTCAGCTGGGCCATGGTGATTCCCTTGGGTCATGTCCATATCCCAGGGTATAATGTGATGTGGCACAATCACTGCCACCATCACCCCCCCTATTGCTGGGCTGGAGGGTCTCAGGAGCTGTTTGGGTTAAATCCCTGCTCTTGAGGGCCAGGCAGCTCCTAAAGCCCATCCCTGGCCAGCCTGGCAATCCCTAACACATCTGCCTTGTCCGGTTTATCTCGGCTGTTTGAGGGGCCTGGAAAGGCCCGGGGTGGCCTTGGGGCAGCCCGCGTATCGAAGGACGAGAAGAGGCTTCAGTTCTTCTTTCGGTTTTTATGTTTATTAATTGTTTATCTAAAAGATGTTCTTTCAGCCAAACAAAGATCTGCTCAGCAGCCAGCCATGAGCACACTGTCTGCCCTCCCGGGCAGCCACGTATCTTTATACCCATTGTTACGTGTACAATATTTATCATTTTTCCCCAATACCATCTATTCTTATAACTCGGTGCACTCTCAGTAATAACCAATCCAAAGGTGCCACCGTGGCCAAAGAAGATGGAGGAGAAGAGGAAGAAGAAGGAGGACAGGACACACCCCAATTCCTCCATCTTACTCCTCTAAACCCCCCTGTACATAAATCCTAAACCCTGTGTCTCACCCTCTAATTAACTAATCCCTTCACCATTCATCCCGGTGAAGCCCTCATCCTTGTCGTCTCCTGTGTAGGATCAAAGTCCAGCCACCAGACACTTCTGGCAACATTCCAGGACTCCCGAGCCCCCCAAGGTGGTCTCGGAGGCTCAGCATCTCAGGACTGAGATCTTGAGATCCGACACTGCCTGAGCACCAATGGGTGCCACAGGAAACTTCATGGGCTTGAAACACAAATCATTTTGTGTTCAGATCCTTAAAATCGATGTGGCAGTAAGTTCCTGAGCAAAGGACAGCTGCTCTGATGGCTCAGGACTTCCTTCTGCAAGATCAGAGGCAGCACAGTCCCATTGAGGCAGCTCTGGGGAAATCCTGAGGCATCAGCAGCTTCTGGGCAGCAGCAGCAGCTCTGGGTGGCACCCTGGGGGCACATGAGATATTTCCTTCATTCAGATTCAGATTGGTAATCAGTCAGAAACAAATTGTGATTTCAGTGGTCCAGATTGGAATTTGCCAATTATTCCAGTCCTGGTAACTGAAGTGAAAAGGTAACCTAGGAGAAGAGACAAGGTATTGCAGAGGTAAAATTGTACTTTAGTTACATTTCCAAAAGTTTGCAAAACTTTTTCTGCTGTTAGCTCTGAACTGCAGATTAGAGATGTGAAAATTGTGAAGGGAAAGGAGCAGTGTTGTAATTCAGGTGAAATGCAGGTAACATGGGAGGAGCTGAGCAAATATAACTTAGGAAATAATGTCTGGTAGGGAGGGAAAACATCTGTGCTCTAACTTGGTAGAAAAAGTATTTTCCACCTGTGCTGTTGCACCTTCAAAATGATTCCTGTTCTTAGTTAGGGAATAATTGGGTTATAACCCTAAAAAAGGGAGAGAAAATCCATCTTTGTAGTTTGCTAATATGGCGAGAGAAGAGGGGAGCTTTGGCCTGGAGATTTTGGGACAATATTTTCGCTTTAATTAGGCTTTGATCTTGACCAGTACTTAAAGGAATTCCTCAGTTCATCTTCAGGGCAATTCTAACAGAAATATTTGGTTACAAAGGAGTCCTAATTGTAAAACCATTAGTCAGCTCTTCTCAGAATTCCTCTTCAAGACTTGCTATAAACTTTGCTCATTATGTCAGTAATCATGTCTGCTCTGTCTTCCTTCTCTAGTGTTTTCAGATGAGAAAATTAAGCAATCCTGATTCATCATTTAGTGCAGGGAAACTAATTAAAATTCCAGGATAAAAAAAAATCTGGAAGTTGCTGCTTGAGGAGATGAATATTTGAGGTGGCATCACAGAGCTTGGGAAGGGTGCTCAGACACCAGGCAAGCAGGGACAGCTGTGGCTCCTTTTCCTTTGGAGAGGGCTGTGCCAGCTCCTCAGGATGGATGGAGCTCCACAGCAGGGTCATGCAGTGCTTTGTTGAACCCTTTAAGTTGCCTCAACACTGGGTAAAACAAATAATTCCAAAGGAAAACCAAGCTGAATATTCACATCAAAGATGTCTGACAGCTCACAAACAACCTTTTGTAACTTTCTGTGAAAATATTGTTAATTTCTCTTACTGAAAGTTCTAACTTTAAATAGTCAAAATATGCATGAACTTAATATAGGTGGAGAATCAAGAAACCCACTCCTAATTTTAGGCAGATTTTTTCTGGGATTTCTGTGATCATGGCATTGCTTGCTCCAGCAGCTGTATATTGTATTCCAAATTCAAGAAACTTGCAACCTGAGCAGCACATTTCCTTAAAAAGAAATCTTCATGGTTTTTGGAAATCCCTGAAATGACAGTTGTCCGGTTTTTGGCTGTTTGGAGGGCCTGGAAAGGCCCGAGGTGGCCTTGGGGTAGCCCGCGTATCAAAGGACGAGAAGAGGCTTCAGTTCTTTTCTCGCTCTCGGTGTTTATTAATTGTTTATCTAAAAGATTTTCTCTCGGCCCGACAGAGCTCTGCTCAGCAGCCAGCCATGAGCACACTCCCTGCCCTCCGGGCGGTCACCTATCTTTATACCCATGGTTACGTGTACAATATTTATCATTTTTCCCCAATACCTTTTACCCTTATTGTCCGGTGCACTTTTAGTAACAACCAACCTCAAAGTGCCACCATCACCACAGAAGATGGAGGAGAAGAAGAAGAAGAAGAAGGACAGGACACGCCCCAATTCCTCCATCTTACTTCTCTAAACCCCCCTGTACAGAAATCCTAAACCCTGTGTCTCACCCTCTAATTAACCAATCCCTTCACCATTCACCCCGGTGAAACCCTCCTGTCCTCATACAGGTGTCGTCTCCTGTGTAGGATCAAAGTCCAGCCACCAGACACTTCTGGAACATTCCAGGACTCCCGAGCTCCCCAAGGGTGGTCTCAGTGCCTCGGCACCTCAGTCCTGAGCTGCTGAGATCCCAAAGACAGTAATACATGGATATTGAATTTTTTATTCTGTAGAATCTGAAGAAACCTGAAAAAAATGCCTTGCACCATTGACAGCTTAAACAAAGCTTGAAGTTACCATCACATGTAACTGTCAGTGTCTTTTACAGACTGAAATTTGACAGAGTTGGGCATTTTGTAGATTGAATCCCCATTGCTTTGGGGTCTGTGTGATACCATACAGGAATAGCTGTGGAACTCCCCATGTCAGTCACATGGAGTCAGGGTGAGCTCCTGGTCCAGAGGATTGGAGCTCCTGCTTGGGAGCATCTGCAGCAGGAGCTGTGCTGCTCAGATTTCATCCCCATTGCTTTGTGTTCTGGGTGTATCCACCTGCAGCAGGAGCTGTGCTGCCCAGGGCATGGATTTAATCCCCATTGCTTTCAATTCTGTGTGTTACCCACCTGCAGGAGGAGCTGTGCTGCTCAGATTTAATCCCCATTGCTGTGCTCTGGGTGTACCCATCTGCAGGAGGAGCTGTGCTGCTCAGGGCATGGATTTAATCCCCATTGCTTTCAGTTCTGTGTGTTACCCATCTGCAGGAGGAGCTGTGCTGCCCAGGGCATAGATTTAATCCCTATTGCTTTCAATTCTGTGTGTTACCCACCTGCAGGAGGAGCTGTGCTGCTCAGGGCATGGATTTAATCCCCATTGCTGTGTTCTGTGTGTTACCCATCTGCAGCAGGAGCTGTGCTGCCCACTGTGCATGGATTGAATCCCCATTGCTTTCAGTTCTGTGTGTTACCCACCTGCAGGAGGAGCTGTGCTGCTCAGGGCATGGCTTGAATCCCCATTGCTTTGTGTTCTGTGTGTTACCCATCTGCAGGAGGAGCTGTGCTGCCCAGGGCATAGATTTAATCCCCATTGCTGTGTTCTGTGTGTTACCCACCTGCAGCAGGAGCTGTGCTGCTCAGATTGAATCCCCATTGCTTTGAGTTCTGTGTGGTACCAATCTGCAGCAGGAGCTGTGCTGCCCAGTGCTGCCCACTCTGCAGGGCAGGGCCTGCACCACCACCATCCCTTCTTGGAGCCACCTTTATTCATTCAGTGAACGCTGCATTCTGTTGTCTTTGCAAAAGATGTCCCATTTATGTTCTTCACTATTGCCTTGCAGGAGCTGAAAGACTTTTTTAGGTCAGTTTGTAGTCAGCAGCAATTAGGAGTGCTCAGCAGACATCTGTCCTTCATATGCTCAGTAAGCAGCGAGGTGCAGGGCAGAGCCCCTGGTGCTGAGCGGGGCTGACACTCCTGGGAAGGCTCTGTCAGTGCAGATCAGCCCTGTCAAAAGCAGCCCATTGTCAATCCAGGCAGGAGAATCTAACCTGAATTTAGCTTTTCACTGGTATCACACTGATCTCTACAATTTAAAAGTGGAGGAGGTTATGATAAGATTGATTTAACAGCCTTCACATTATTCTTTAAAATGCAAACCCTATCTTCCTCCCTATAGCTATCTGTTCTGGAGGGTATTTTTGGTATCTTTGAGGCTTCTGAAGTGCCAGTACACATTGCCAGAAAACAGAGTTAAATCCTGAAATAATTTAATTTTGCAAGAATTGGTGACTTTTAAAAATGTAATTACTCTTATTATTTTTCTTCTCAGAGTTGTTAAGTATTTAAGATGTGCTATGCCATCTGACAACAAAAGCCAACTAATCCAACAGATGTTTAGAGAAATATTGGTAGAGAAATTTTAAAAAGAGAGAGCGGAGACTTTCTTTGCTTAACAGCAGAACTATTAATTTTCTGTGATTTAAAAGCAGTAAATAATCTTTTTGCAAGCAAGAAGGTGACAAATAGAAACTGGGAAGTGCTCAGGGAGGGATGATCATTTTGTACAAATCAGTTCCTTTGGCTCCACCTGCAGTACATGCAGTTCAGTGAGTGTTTTGCCAGAGCAGCTTCACTGTCAAAATATATTGTGTAAGCAGTAGATAAACAATAAACTGCACTGTCCTGTATTTGACATCATGGATAAGAGAGCCAGTCTTGGCCAAAAAGCAGTATTATCTCTATTTTCCTTTTCTTCACACCATCACATGTGTTGTTGTCAGCATTATCCATTTACCCTGCAAATAATTTGATTTTGGGCTGTAGTGTGCTTGGTCACAGATGCATGGAAGGAGGAAAATGGAAATTTTGCAAAATACTAATTTTTATCTATTCTGCATCTGAAAAATCTTGCCATGTAAAATGTTTTGAATGTATCACACTTGGTTGGTTTTTTTTTTTTCTTTAAATCTGGGAAAGTTGTTTTACCTGTCCAACAGGTTTTCCTTTTGTTTTTTCTTTACAGGAGAAATTACTATGGTGGAAACTGGGCCAGCTTTAGTTTTTCAGGATTATTATCTTGGATTAAAGAAAATCAGGTAAAAATTTCCCAAATTGTTTCTTTTAGGCCTCCTTACCATTGAATCTCTGTTGTTTGCATGATTTATTTCAAGACAGATCACCTCCCTGCTTTTGCTCTTTGGTGATCTGACAGATCAAAGAGGTTTGTGGTTCCCAGCTTTGCTGCTTGAGCCTCACCCATCTGGCCTGGCAGTGTGGGCTCTGCTGTGCTGCCTTGTCAGTCTGACTGAGGCCAGCCTGCTGCTCAGCCACACTTCTGCCTTCTTGAGCTTAAAGAGAAGCAGCTACACCATTGTTTCAGTTCCTTTAGGATCATCTGCTCTTTTCCATTCCCTCTTGGATTATTTTCCTCTCTCTGTTTCAGCCCTTTTGTTTGTCTCGTTTGTATTCAGCTGATTCTTCCTTACAGGCAGAGAAGTGGGTGCTGGATCCTCCCATTGAAATGTCCTGGAACCAGGACAAAAAGATGAATGCTGATAGTGGATTTTTCAGTGACCAAAGTTTATCTGATTCATGGCAGTCCCCTAGAGATCATCCAGGGAGGAGATTTATTCAGGAGCTGGAGCCCCAGGGCTGGATTAGCAGGGGCTGCTCTGTTATTTACAGAAATGCTCAGAGCCTGTGGGCTGGAGAAGATGGAAGTTCCTCAGCTCAGTCTCACCCTGCTTTTACACTGTGCTGCCTCCTGGCATCAGCAGGGCACTTGCTCAGTGCCACAGCTCCATGTTCTGTGAGTTGTTGTATGATTTAGGGATTCCTACACAGATTAATACAATCCCCCAGATCACCAGGGTTTTCCATATGGTTTCCATTCCAAGGGTTTTGTCACAGAATCTGGAACTACCCTGGCTGTGGCAAACCTGTCTTTTAGGAGATTGCATTCCAAGTTACATTCAGCTCTCTACTGAAGCCTTTATTTCATTTAACACTTTATTTCAGATTGATAGAGCCAGTGCTGTAGTGCAAATGTTGGCTTGGTGTGATAAAGTAATCAGCTCCAAGTGTTTTAACTCAAAAACATTAATAGAAAAAAACATTAGGACAGTTATCAGGGTTTATTTTTCCCTTCTATTATTAGATGGTACATATTATTTGTGTCTAGAGAGATTTATAGTTCAAGAACAGCTTGCACAGTACAATATGTAATTTCATACTTGTTCTTTTAAGCAAAAGGCAGATCTCAGTGATGAATGTGAGGACTGGAGAAAACTGATCCTTGAGGATGAAGAAGCAATTCCTCTTAGCAGCAAGGATAAAACTATTCAACATGTAGAAGATTTCTGTTTTGGAGAGTAAGTAGAAAAGTAGAAATTCATGAGCAATTTTGCATGCCCAGAGTAAATGATTATATTGTGCTTTGGTTTGAAGGGTTTCACCATGCTGCCATATTACACAGTCTCAAAATGCAACCCTGGCCTCTGAAATGTTCTCATGTCCTTGTGCTTTGTTGAAATCAATTCACTGAAACAACCTGATCCTAAATGGCATCTCTGGGTGCAGTGTAATTTGTTGGCCAACTTTGTGAGTTTGTGATTTACTTCTGAGCAGAAAACACAAGTGTTGTGTTTAGATATTGGTAGTAGTAGGCAGCTGTGCACTGCCATCAATTAAATTTTTCCATTCTTAATTTGCCTAAAAGCTGCTGTTCTCATTATCAAAAATGAAACCCCTAAATCCATGTAAAATGAACCACATACAAAAGAACAACAACACAAATGGGCAGCAGTACTGTAACTGTGAAATGCTTGTGGTGAAATGATAAAGCAATATTTCCCTTTGTCCTTTTTATGTGCAATGAATTTAACTTACTGAAGTTAAATCCACTGAGTATAAATTTAACTAACTGAACTGTGTATTTATTTATTTATTATTTTTTCTCTTCTGGATTTTTTACTGAACTGAACATTCTCCAGAATTACTGAGAGGAAATTCTTTGAGATAGTTCTGTAAACTTAACCTTGAATCCCTTAGAAAGTACCATGGGTAGCTAAATGAAATGCTGACACATACTCATAAAGAAATACAGATTTCTGTCTGAAAACACCATAAGTAGGGGAAAAAAGGTGTGAATTACATAAATACAATGTGAAGGTCACAGACTGAGACTCTTCCAAGGTTCAGTGCTGCACAGTAATGGTGCTTGACTGGATTGCAGAGAAAATGCAATGCTTATTTTAAAGCAATAGCACTTGGATATTGTAATTGTCATCCTGTTGTCATAATAAATAATGTTCAGAACCAGGATTAAATCAGATGGAAAGGTTTTGTAGTCTTTTAACTTTGTGTGTAATTTCTGAGTGATAGCTGGCTCCCAAATGAGTCCCCTGGCACTGAGATTTCACACTTAGTGAGATTATACTTGGGTAAAATTAAGCTTTTAAGCATTCAACTTAGCTCAGTACAGTGCTGTCTGTCCTGGTCATCACCAAAAAAACCCCATTTCTCCCAAGGAACAAGGATAAATTAATAAACCTGGCAAAGAAGAAGTTCTCCAAAAGAACTTGAAACTTTCTGAGAGTCAATTACTGTGTTTCTGACAATTTACATGTTCTGCCTAGATTCTGTTGTTTTTGCTTAACTTTTTAACTCCTATGAAGTAACCATGAAACATTTATTTTGAAAGAATAAACAGCTGGGTAGCAGTATAATATACACAGTGCAAATCTGAAATGAATGGCCTCAGAACAAAGTGCATCCATCAAAGGGAAAGAATACTGTGTCTACAACAAGCTGGATTGAAAAAAGGCAAATGGCTGAAAAATAAATAGTGAACACCTGTGCTGAATAAATTAACCAGCTGGTTGGCAATTTTTCATTTGACCTATCTGAAGGGGTTGCTGTTACAAGGCATTAATAAGACACATTCATTTTAAGATATTCCTTTGTTAGTACCATTAATTGATGAATGGTGGAAGATAATATTCTAAATTTACACAACAATTTGTCTGCAGATGTATTATATTTTTCTGAATTAGGAGAAGAATTGTCTGTACAGAAGTTCAATTTGAGTCATTTTTATAGACAGTTCTTACATTATTCAGGGATATTTGGTCCTATAGGAAGGATGTCATGAATTTAGATTATATACAGTTTTTGGGCTCTCATTATAAAAACTGTGGAGCTGCAAATCATGGAGATTTACCTATTCTTTAATGGGCAGTGAATAGAGATTTAAAATATGTAAATATTTCTGTTACTGCTTCTCAGAGTGATATAGAAAATAGAGTGTATTATGATATGAATCCAAGTTTATTTTGATTTTAAAAAGTAATAATCAAGTATGTTTAAAATAAGATTAACTGTTCATTGAGATTGGGAGAAGTTAGAAAGAAAACCTTATTCTGAAATTTTGTTTTATAAAGGATGAGTTAAATAAAAGCTTCATTTTAGTTACTGAATTACTGGTAAGAGCTTCTGCACTTTTCACAAACACTGTGTTCCAAAATCCTAAAAAAACCCCAAAATCCAAATAGAACCCCAAAATTTAATGGACTTTCATTTTTATTTGTAGCAGAGATTGCTTTTTTGAACAACATTTGACAAAGTACTTATCTCTCTTTGATATTTTATAGTTACTTAATGCTGGCAATCTGAAGCAAAAAGACATAATTAATGTACAGAAACAGCCTTCTCTCATTAGCGCTTCCTTAGAGCAGTTCCTGCATTTCCCAGGGCAATATTTTACCCAGTCATGAGCTAAGTGCTTCCTGGTGACTGTGCCCAAGCTGGGAGATCACTTCCAAACTTTTCCTGAGTCCATGTGAGCTCCACCAGTTCATAAATGAGGAGCAATCTTTAAAGGATCCCAGGTTTTTGTTCCTTTTTGAACAGAAATCCTGCTCCTGCTTCCATCTGCAGGTGTGTGAGGGAGCATTTTGGTGTTGGTGCTGAGTAATTCCTTGCTGTTCTGGGAATTTTAACCATCCTGTTAATTCTCTGTTTGCAGGTCACCTTTAAAATCATAGTTCATTAGTTTCCAGGCAAGATTAAATAGTTTATTCAGTGCATTAATGGCTTGTGGTAGAAAGATAAAAAGATAGTTTGGAATTATTGCTGAACTCCTTTCACTTGCAGTGACACTGATTTGATTCATCTCAGTGGTAGTGTAAACTAAACCAAGTTCAAAAGTCCTGCTTTCTCAGGGAGGTGTCCCTGAAGTTCAGCATAAAACAAGAAGATGAGATTAAAAGTGGAGGGCTGCTTTATGAGGGGAATTTTAAAGAAATGTTGTGTGTCCGGTTTTCGGCTGTTTGGAGGGCCTGGAAAGGCCCGGGGTGGCCTTGGGGCAGCCGCGTATCAAAGGACGAGAAGAGGCTTCAGTTCTTTTCTCGGTCTCGGTGTTTATTAATTGTTTATCTAAAAGATTTTCTTTCGGCCCGACAGAGCTCTGCTCAGCAGCCAGCCATGAGCACACTCACCTATCTTTATACCCAAAGTTACGTGTACAATATTTATCATTTTTCCCCAATACCTTTTATTCTTATTGCCCAGTGCACTTTTAGTAATGACCAATCCCAAAGTGCCACCATCACCACAGAAGATGGAGAAGAAGAAGAAGAAGAAGGATAGGACACACCCCAATTCCTCCATCTTACTTCTCTAAACCCCCCTGTACAGAAATCCTAAACCCTGTGTCTCTCCCTCTAATTAACCAATCCCTTCACCATTCACCCCGGTGAAGTCCTCGTATCCTCATACAGGTGTCGTCTCCTGTGTAGGATCAAAGTCCAGCCCCCAGACACTTCTGGAACATTCCAGGACTCCCGAGCCCCCCAAGGGTGGTCTCGGTGACACCTCAGTGCTGAGGCGCTGAGATCCCACAGTTGTGGACAGGAAATGAAGTGTGCAGAGTGAATGTTCTGTGGGCATGTCCCTCCTGTGGCTGCTGCCTTCATGCCCTGTGCATGGATTTGGAGCACTTGCATAAGAGCACTGCTGCTTGCACAGCTCGTTAGAATGCAAGGGCAGAGTGAAAACAGGAGTTTGGAAGTTTTGCTGAAGCTTTGGGTCCAATGGTCTGGTTCTCAATGGCCCTGCTGGGATCATGGCTGCTTGTTGTGTAAAGCTTGTCTCTTTCCTTCAGGACAGTATCTCAGCTTAATGACCTTAATGCATATTTGCTTTTCAATTTCATGGGTTTTAATCCACAGGGAACACCTGATCAAGTTACTGTTTTTATTGCAAAATAGTCCATTTCTGTTGTTTATGTAGCTGTGTATTGTTTCACCATGAGTGCCTTGATTTTCATTTTGAAATCCTTCTATCTTTTCAGTATATGTAAAGTAAAAACTCAAATTTTTGTTGGTGTTTTTTGTCCTCAATAAAAATAGTCTCTTGAATTCTAGCTTTGCAGCCAAAGAACCAGAGTTTGTTAGTGGGTGGAATACCTGAATGGGCCAGGATAAAGAAATTCTAATGCTTTTCCTAGAAATGCTTGAGGTTTCTGCTCTGGCACTGACTCAAAATTTAAACAAGTTTTTAAGACTCTTCAAAAAAACTTTTCCCCTCTCTTTTTCCCTTCTGTGTTTTTAATCAGTCAGGATTCAGCTGAAGGTGTTGAAGAAGCTGGTGCTCTGCCAAAGCTGCGTGTGCTTGGAGCCCTTGCTGCCCAGGGGGAGTCCCCAGGGCCCCACAAGGAGAGTCCAGCAGAGATGGGGATTGCTTTGGGATCACAGCAGAGTCCAGCAGAGATGGGGATTGCTCTGGGATCACAGCAGAGTCCTGCAGAGATGGGGATTGCTCTGGGATCACAGGAGAGCCCTGCAGAGATGGGGATTGCTCTGGGATCACAGCAGAGTCCTGCAGAGATGGGGATTGCTCTGGGATCACAGCAGAGTCCTGCAGAGATGGGGATTGCTCTGGGATCACAGGAGAGTCCTGCAGAGATGGGGATTGCTCTGGGATCACAGCAGAGTCCTGCAGAGATGGGGATTGCTCTGGGATCACAGCAGAGTCCAGCAGAGATGGGGATTGCTCTGGGATCACAGCAGAGTCCTGCAGAGATGGGGATTGCTCTGGGATCACAGGAGAGTCCTGCAGAGATGGGGATTGCTCTGGGATCACAGGAGAGTCCAGCAGAGATGGGGATTGCTCTGGGATCACAGCAGAGTCCAGCAGAGATGGGGATTGCTCTGGGATCACAGCAGAGTCCTGCAGAGATGGGGATTGCTCTGGGATCACAGCAGAGTCCTGCAGAGATGGGGATTCCTTTGGGATCACAGGAGAGTCCAGCAGAGATGGGGATTGCTCTGGGATCACAGCAGAGTCCTGCAGAGATGGGGATTGCTCTGGGATCACAGCAGAGTCCTGCAGAGATGGGGATTGCTCTGGGATCACAGCAGAGTCCTGCAGCAGCAGAGGTTTCCCCAGGGTCTGAGAAAGAGACTGCAGCAGTGGAGAGCCCTGGATGCTCTGAGGCAGCCTGGGCAGCTGCAGGGGACGGGGCAGGAGCAGCCCCTGGCCCTGGAGCCGCTCCCAGCACGGCCGACGGCGACTCCGCTCCGCAACCGGCAAAGACAGAAACTGCACCCTCTGAAAATGCTGCCCAAGAACCAAAGAAAATCACCTATTCCCAAATTGTTAGAGAAGGCAGAAGGTTTAATATTGATTTGGTTTCTAAGGTAGGAACTGAATGACTTTATTTTGTGTAAGTACATTTGCTTTGCTTAAAATGCTGACATTTGTTTTAAAGCACCTTTGAGGGAAAATAGCCACTCTTGAGAAGTAAGAATTGTTAGCACTAAAACAAACATGAGTTATTTAATATGTGACCTTAAGTGTTTTATAACCAAAGAGATCAAAAAACACAGCTCAGAAATATTGCCTTGAAATAAATGTCATGGAATATAGCACTTGGGTATTACCAGCAAAATGTCTCATTTTAAATAGTGCCATTAAAAACTTGTATTTTTAAACAAGAAAGAGCAATCTGCATGCAGATTGCTCTATCTTTTTAAAAAGATAAAAAATGTTTTTTACAGCACAGGGAAGTTTTTTCCAAGTTGAATGCTTCACTTTACATATTGTGCCTAAAAAGATTTTTCAAACCTTTGGAAACCAAAAAAGAAACTCTCTTCACTAATTCATTCAATTCTTTGTGAAGACACTGTGAAATCATTATTGCAAATTTCATGTTCCAGATGTGAATCCCACTCCAAGCATCCTTACAATGACATCTTGAGCACCAGTCAGTGGGTGGTGGTTAAGCAGATAATGCTGTTTTGTTTCCTTTTTTTCCTCAGTGGGACTTTGTGTTAACTGCAGCAAATGCCAGAAATTCAGCCCCAGGAGTGTCAGCAGGGCAGGGCCGGGAGTTTGTGCTGGGCTTTCCCTGGCAGGGGAGCATCAGCTTCCCTGCAGTGTCCTGTGGGTGGCCCAGGAAACCTTCATCCAGAAAGTCCCTGTGTGCTCTTGCAAAGGCTGTTCCTCAGGACCATGAGACTTTTCAATCCAGACAAACATTTTCAGTTCATAGTCACATTTCTGGCCCTTCTGTATTTCATATTTGTAGCTTTAGAAAGATGATTCAATTATATATGACTCAATTTTAGCTTGGGAGTCATGGAACTGACCTGTGGAAAAGGCGCCTCTTGGTTCAGGGGATTTGGGGAGCAGCTGGTGAGGATTTTGGTGGGTGCTTCACTGATCCTCTTCACCCAGCAGTTCCTTTCTGCTCCTGTGCAGCTGCTCTACTCCCGGGGCCTGTTAATTGACCTCCTCATCAAGTCCAACGTGAGCAGATACGCCGAGTTCAAAAACGCCACGCGGGTTCTCGCCTTCCGCGAGGGCAGAGTGGAGCAGGTACCAGGAACTCGTGTTTGTGTTTGTGTTGCATCTCAGCTCCTGAAAGTCAAGAAGCTTGCAATTGGTTTTTTGAGTGTTTTTTTCCTTAATTATGATTCCAATTTAATTTCTGGAAGAAAAGATTTTTTGTATGTGTTATCTAGAAATATGAAAATAAAATCAAACCAAACTAAAATAAGGTTGTGCAGTCCAGCGCCTTGACATAAATCTTAACCTCAGGCTAAATGTTTAGGCCATGACTGATTGGCAGATAATTCTTGAAGATTCAAATATTTTAGGTTTTAAAGATTTCAAAATTCAAAGATTTAGGTTTTAGTCTGACATGGACTTGATTTGTCTTTGTTACATACAAGAGAAATCAGTGTGATAACGGCAACAGGAGATATTGGCACAGTGAATACAAACTCAAGTGATTATCTCTGCAATTAGAGATGCAAGTGAAATTGAAGGGAAATAAAAAAAAGATTTTTGAATATTCTTATTGTGGAAAATTAGTAACTTTAGCTACAATAGAAATTAGGGGAAATAAATATATAAGAAAATAGCTGTAATTGAAAACAATAATTTGAAATATTTGTTATTTTATCAGACTATTGTTGCTTGATGCTTTTACATTCAGAGTATGGAAAGTATCTGAAATTATTAAAAATACTTTGCAGGTGCCTTGTTCTAGAGCAGATGTCTTCAACAGCAGACAGCTGACCATGGTGGAGAAGAGAATGCTCATGAAATTTCTGACATTTTGTCTGGACTATGAACAGCACCCTGAGGAATACCAAGGTAGTGTCTCATTGCACAAGGCACACTCCCTGCTCAGGATTTCCTTCAGGGAGGACAGTTCTGAGAGCTCTCCTGTGTTTTCACGTGGTTTATTTTTACAGATTCATTTTTAAAGTATGCTTTGACCTTTTTGTGACCTTTTCACTTCAGTGTTAAATTCTTCTACTTAAGCACTTGCTCTTCTAGTTCCCACATCATTTATTATTTACATTTTTCTTTAACAGCAAAATTATATATTACAGCAAGGTTGCAAAATGCTTTTTGTCATTTTTAAGTGTTTTCCTCCCTTCCCCCAGGTATTTTTTAAAAGAATGTGATGTATCTGAATTTTCTGTCTGTTTTTTTGGATTACTAGGTAAACCTTCACAATGCTTTACAACAAATCAGAAATGGAGAAAATGGAATTTTTTAACTATGAAAGTAAATGTAATTTAATGCTCTTTAGTTGTAAAGGGCAAGTTCAAAGTGCTTTTATCAAGTGTTGGCTTATTTAGATGAGAGGAAATCAGAAGAGATTTGAGCTGTAATGTGTGAAGAATAACGAGCTGTGGGTCAAAGAGGGAAATCAGCTCAACAGGAGGAAAGGGCTTTGGGTTTGTGCTCCTCAGGGTACAGAGAATGAAGTGGTGTCCTCAGTTCTTGCAGTCTAAAAGTAAATTAAGGCAAAGAGAAAAAAATCTGTCAAAAAGAAATAGTGAGGAATAAGGAGTACGAACATCAGAGAAAATTATTGAACACATGCAGGAGAAGAACAGTCGGTATCAAGATCTGGTGAGATTAAGAAAAGGAGAGTTTGTAATGAACTCCAGAAAATCCTGAAGGGGAAAAACTCATTAGGCTGAAGTGGTTTATTGATTACAGGTGATCTCAGTTTGCTGCTGCTGGAAGAAATGGAGGTGCTCAGAGTGAGGAGATTGGTGGTATTTAGAAAATTTATTAAGTAAAAAAAAGGAGATGCCACATCAATTTTAAATGAATCCATTGATTCATGTACCTAAATAACATTAGATTTATTTTACTTACAGAGACAGTTAAACAGTTTTTGTTCCTACATTTTAAAATAGCCTGAGAAGTAATTGAGAATATTTTGAGTCAGATTAGGCTAATGTAAAAACTTAAGAAATTTAAAATTGCTCTTGATGAGATCATTGCATTCGTGGGAAGGCAGACTTTTAATAGGACGAGTTCATGAGCGTGAAGAATTTTTCAAAGCTTTTTTCTGTAAAATATGGAATTATATAAGAAGTTTGAAGTGAGGAAAACTTGAGAATTTTTTTAGAATGATAAAACAAAAAAAAACCCTGTCATTTTATGACTTTGTGCATGGCTGTACAAAGAGCATTAAGATACATTTGTAATAGAGCAGTGGTTGAATCTTGAACAGAATGTATAGCTTGATAATATTGGGCTCTGAACTAGTTAGGAATTTATCCAGGACTGAAATAAGAGCAGATCTCTGAATGGTATGGAAGCCTGCTATTGCTTAAATACAATCTTTTCCTGGCAAAAAGCTTTCAGTTATGAAGATGACTAAAGTTTTTCAGAGATGTATCAATGCCAACATGCTTTAAACATCTCCCAGAGGACTTGTGTTTCTTTGAATTTCAGAATGTGCCAGCAATAATATTATTTTAAAGGGAAGATGGAGTCCTTGATCCCTTTCTGCTCTGTCTCATCCACATTTGTTTGTTGCCAGCAAGTGATCAAATTGAAATAAATATTGCCCCTTCTCATCTCTGGGTTGTGGCAGTGTGTGAGGGGCTGCTCTGAGCACAGATACCCAGTCTGGCATGGCAGTGTGGGTGCAGCAGTCCTGCTCTGGAGGGGCTGCAATCTGGGGTGGTATTTTGGGTCCTTTACAGGAACAGCATCCCATGGCACTTCAGTGGAGTTTAGTCCACAGTTTGTCACTTTTCTCTCAGGCCTGGGAAATGGAGTAAGATCAAGTCTAGCAATGAATAGGTGATGGCATTGGAGACCCATAATGTGAATTTGTGATATTTTGAAATATTTTAATGGAGTGCTATTTGTTTTCTGAGAACTCACTTTCTGGGAGTATTTATCTAACTTTCATTGATTGTGTGATCCATTTTCAGTAAGGATTTTGTTGAAAAACTCACTTGTTTTTGTTGACTGGAATCCAGAGCACTTGTCTGAGCTGAAGTGCAGATGTTGGAGTGTGCTCAGTGCCTCGTGTGCTTTTCCCTCAGAGCACGAGTCCAGCACGTTTGCTGAGTTCCTGCAGACACGGAAGCTGACCCCCAGCCTGCAGCACTTCATCCTTCACTCCATTGCAATGGTGGCAGAGACTGACAGCAGCACTCTGGAAGGGCTTCAGGCAACAAAAAAATTCCTGCAGTGCCTTGGCCGCTACGGCAACACCCCGTTCCTGTTCCCTCTGTACGGGCAGGGAGAGATCCCCCAGTGCTTCTGCAGGTAAGCCTCGCTCACCCACACACATCCCAAACAGGAACCCCTTGTCATGTAAGAGCTGGCACTCACTAGGACACTTTGCAACATTTTTCATTGTTTTACAAATGCAGCTTGTAGTAGCTGCTGGCTGTGGTGGCTGCTGTAAGTTAATAAGGGCTAGGAAATGAGAAAGCCATCATTAAACCCATATGTAGCTGCCCCTTTTTAAATCTGACAGAGGAGACTCAGGGGTATCTGTCCAAAAGGGTGACTGTGCATTTGAGTAGGTTAAAAATTTTGTATGTGAGTCTTCCCTAAAGCTGCAGGAAGATCCATGTTGTCAATTTGTGTTATTAATTAATGCTGAGAATTCATCTACCATTCACAGGTATATATTTAATAATGAACTGGATTGTTCTGAAAGAGAAGAATAGTGCCCTGTATCCAGTTTACAATTACATTTAAAACAAACCTTTCTACATCACAGACTCTAGACAAACAGGGCAGTTGCTGTGAAATCATGACATTATTCTGTAGCTCTCTCTAGACTGAAGGTTCCAGCTCCTATGAACTGAACAGCAGAGGAGATCCCATGCAGCTCTGTCTCACTGAGCCACTGCTACATTCTGACATCCCAAACAGCAGCCATATGTTCTCCACTCCTTGAGCCTTGGAAAGCAAGAAAAACAAAGAGCCCAGGATTCCAGGATAGCCCAAGATCCCCTTGAGTGGCAGTGGCAGTGCAGTCCCTGCCCTGGCTCCTGAGGTGTCCCTGCCCGTGGTTCTGGCACAGAGCTGGTGCTTGGTGCTTTTGGGGGCAGAGGGTGGGTGGTTTTCATTTCAGTTGTTTCCAACAGTTCAACTGCCTTTTAAAAGGCTGAGGGGTTTTTTTTCATCTTTGCTTTTGCTGGCAAGCAGCCTTTCCATCTGCTCAATGTGGGTTTAATGTTGTAACCTGGAGGTCTAAAGTAAACATTAGCTCTGTTTAAAAAAAGCAGCTTTGCCTGGTGAGGCCAGTTTGTCTGAGTGATATATTTGTACATCAGTCCCTTAAATAGCAGTGCAGGGTCTTACCTGCTTTGTTTGGTGCTGGACAAGTTCTGCTTTTTACATGTGTGCTACTATGAAATTGTGGTTTACAGCAGGTTGTTGGGTGTTCCTGTTTGTCTGTGTGATGGATTCCATTCCTCTTCTCCAGAGCAGTCCCTAAATTACTGCCAGAGGAATGGCCTTAGCAGCTTGGTCCTGCTGGGCTGGGTAAAGGATGGATGCAGTTATGTGTTGATAGAAACATTCTGGAATAATTGTGCTCCATTGAATAGAAATGTTATTTGCTACCATCTTTTGTCAGAACCTTTCATCTGCTCCTTGAGCTGTATTTATATGGAGATTTAAAGTGCAGACCTGTGTAATTAGGGGATTGGACAGATAATTTGTGAGAATTGGGGTTAGGTAACTACTCTGCATACAGTCATGCAACAGAACTTGTGTTTCTGGATTTTATGGATGTCTTTGTGTCTTTATAGGATTTCATGTGAGGCCAGGTATCTGTATGTGACCAGAGATTAATAAATCACAATGTTATCAGAGCCATTGAAGTAGTACAATTTTGGCAGTTCAACCTTCCTTGGCTTCAAATACCTGGGGGAAATAGTAAATTTAATAATTAAAATTAAAATTTTGCTTGCTTTTTTTCCTCTGTAGATTCTTATCCGTGTAATTTTTCTTGCATTCTCAAAATCCCTTTAGCTTAATTATTTTTTATTTAATAACCAGCACATGCAGTTTTCTGATCTGTAACAGCAGTATATTTCAAGTCAGCAGTAGAGGTGTCTAGAAGTATTATAAATATTCTTATCAGAAAATCATTCTGTGATGACAGGAGTTCTTCAGACAGCCTGAACTTTCTATTTCAGATCACTGGTTGCTGCATTTTAGAGTTTTTTTGCTAAAATGTATAACTTCTACAACAAAGAGGGTATTTTACTGGATGGAGCAAATTAATCTGTCAAACCAAAAAGTAATTCCACTCTTAAAAGGTTTGTATTGCAAACATTCTAATACAAAACTTTTTAAACATTATCTGTTCTTTTTAAGTGAACAATTTAAGAGGCAACCATAATATTTTTTGAGATTAATCACAATTTTTAAAGGTGTTGTGCCCTCAGGATTGTGTCTTGCTCAGAGTGAGCTGTATGTGAAGAATGCTGCTGGGGCTGTGGAGTGAGGAGGCAGCAGCAGAGCCTATAGATCACAGGCTGCAGCTTTTATCACCAGCTTATCAGGGGAAGGTGTCACCTGGCCTGTGATTTCTAACCACTGCTCTATATTCTGCTTTAATGTAAACCTCTTAAGCGTTTCTTGCAGCCAGTTACACTGTGTGTTCTCATCAAGGCTACTGTTATAAATGGCACACATGCATATTGATGGGAATGAGTCAAAGACATTTGGAAGTCACATCCTTGCATCCCAAATGAGTCCTGCATAAACACCACAACCTTTTGGAGCTGCTGACGACACTCCAGCGAGCAGAAGCCTCTTCCTTCTTTATTGGTTTAAGCAGGGATGGTTTAGGAGAGAAAATGAAACTTTTATATCGCTGTAATGTACATCCCAGTGTGGTGAGGTACAGATGGGAGGTTTCTGTCTCCATCAGCTGCAGTTGTGGAACAAGGAAGGTCATTGGGAGCCTCCTGCTCTCCTGAGCTGACAAAAAAAACCAAAACTTTACTGGCCCTTAACAGCTTCCTTTGATACAAAACTGTTCTGACTCTCCTTTCTAATGATGTAGCAATAGTCTGATGTTAAGTACAAGTGAATATAATAATATCTCATTCTTGAGGAAAACCCAAACAAGCTTTTACATCTGCTGCTGTTTGCTTTGTGAGCACACTGAACTGGGGCAGAGCAGGCAGAGTTTCACTTCAGTTTGGTTTCAGATCCTTTCCTCTGGACTCATGCAAATATGGACATGCAAATAGAATTGACTTTCTAGAAGCAGTAGTTTTTCCCCATGTGAACTTTCAGAGGGAATTGGTGACTGTCCCCTGTGCCATATCACAAAGGTTTCACAGGACACGTTCTCTCTTCTTTGGATAACCAAGACACAATTATCCAAAAGCTGACAGATGGCAGTAGGTGCTGGAATATCCTTTGTCACAGACATTTTTTCATAGAAATCTTTTCTTTCACATTTGTCCATCTTCTGGGAAGCAGAGCCCCAGAAGAAGAATGTAAACAATTGTTATCAGCTGCTGTGAAATGTAGCAGGTGCCCCTGTGATTGGCTCATCTTCCATGTGTACCATTAAAGGCCAATCACAGGAGCAGCTCAGGGACAGATTCCCTGCACACAGAACTTTGTTATTCATTCTTTCTATTCTATTCTTTGCTGAGCAGCTCTCTGCAACTTCTCTTCTTTTTCTTTTTAGTATAGTTATAATGTACTATATGTCTTATATAAATAAATCAAGCCTTCTAATCAAAGAACAAAATTCTCGTCCTTCTCTCACCACAGTGACCGTCTAAAGTCGCTGTAATAATCCTTGGCTGCTTGGCCAGAGGAGTTGGTGAGTCCCTGACTCTCATGGGAAGTTGGTTAATAATGTACATTTCCTATAAACAGACCTGCAGCTTTCCCATTGTGTATTTGGTGGGCAGTGTCACCCTTTGTAGGAGTTCCCACAGATTCTGGCTGAAATTGTAATTTCTGTCTCCGTGACAGTGACAGCAGTAATTTAGTGATGGAGGAAAGATCTGATTAAGATAGTTCCATCTCTTTCAGTGCCCATATTTACAGGAAGATTAAGAGGCCAGGCTGAGATAAGATGGATAGAGTGATTGATTCTGAGGGTTCCTGTATATATTTAAAAATGAATAGTCAGTTTTACCTTTACATGTGCACTATTACCTGCTGCAGATGTCAGAGCTTCTCGGGTAGTCTCAGGTCCTTTAAAATTCCCAATTATGTCCCTGTTACAATCTAGGAAGTTTTTAGTGGTCTGAAATCAAGACTGGATTTCAGGAAACCTGACTGCAGTAATTTATTAAAAATTGGGCACACCATGTTTTTCAGCAAATCTATGCATGAGTATTATGTTTCTGCATGTTAGCAAGATGCAGAACTTTTCTGTGTGTAAATTGTATGATTTAGCACGTTAATGAGAAATTAATGAGAAATTCAATCAATGTGAATTCCTGGTGGCAATCAGGTGTGACAGATTTGAGTGTCAGCACATGTGAAACAATCTCAGGTGATTTAAAAATCATAGTGAGATATGAGTTCAGTCCTCCATTTCAAAATACTTAATTTTCATATTTATCTCTTATCACTTATAATTATTCAATTTCTTTGGATCAGAACATGTAATTGGAATTACTGACAACTTATCACTATTCCTTGAGTTGTACTAAAATACTGAATAGTACCAGTAGCTGCAGTGCTGCTTTCCTCTTCATTGTTTTCACTTGCATTTCAGGGAAATAATAAAACTTCAAATGTAGTTTGGCCTTTAAAGACAAACTTGATATATTTCTTCTCACTTTGTTGGCAGATGAATGCAAAATGGGCAAGCAGAGTTAGCAGGATTGTTTGTAGGAACAGTTGTTTGTTTTTCCCTCTAAGGAGAAACTCTTGGGATAAACATGAGGGAAGTGAGATAATCCATCATTCTGAGACCTGTTCACTCGTGATGGATGGATAGATTGGTAAAGTAACTCAATAATCTTCATTTTTTTCAGGTTATTCACAGATCAGTGAGCCTTGTCGTTAATACAGCTGTGGAATGCTTTTGTGTCCTTGCCCACAGTATTTCTCAGAATTTGACAGGAAAAGACTTTTAATTTGGAAATAACCTTTGTTGTAAAATGCATTAAGTGGATGAAACTAGAGAATACCTTCTCATTTTAGATTTTATCTTCTGAGTGTTTGTCAATTCTTTGTTTTAAAAATTACTTGCTAGCGTGAGAGCTGTTCTGCTCCTTGTTCTTTCTGACTAGAAATTGTGTTCTGCAGGAGTTTATACCTGGTGAAGGCCTTCAGCCACGAGGATCCATCACATGGGATGCCCTGAATCATGGGGATGCTGTCAGTGTATTGATTTCCCACCCCTAACTAGGCAGGGAAAAGTTTTCAGTCAAGAAATTGTATTGAGGGGTCAGACTTAGTGTCCTACTCTCATTCTTGATCATCTTGGTTCATTTTAAAAGCATATTTGGAACCTAAAAGCACAAAATAAAATGCTGTTGTGAGATGACTTTTTCAGGGTTTAATAATTAGGGTAACGATGATAATAGGAGGGTGTGGGATCTCAGCACCTCAGGACTGAGGTGTCACCGAGAGCACCCTTGGGGGGCTCGGGAGTCCTGGAATGTTCCAGAAGTGTCTGGTGGCTGGACTTTGATCCCACACAGGAGACGACACCTGTATGAGGATAGGAGGGTTTCACCGGGGTGAATGGTGAAGGGATTGGTTAATTAGAGAGTGAAACACAGGGTTTAGGATTTCTGTACAGGGGGGTTTAGAGAAGTAAGATGGAGGAATTGGGGCGTGTCCTGTCCTTCTTCTTCTTCTTCTTCTCCTCCATCTTCTGTGGTGATGGTGGCACTTTGAGATTGGTCATTACTAAAAGTGCACTGGGCAATAAGGGTGAAAGGTATTGGGGAAAAATGATAAATATTGTACACGCAACTTTGGGTATAAAGATAGGTGAGTGTGCTCATGGCTGGCTGCTGAGCAGAGCTCTGTCGGGCCGAGAGAAAATCTTTTAGATAAACAATTAATAAACACCGAGACCGAGAAAAGAACTGAAGCCTCTTCTCGTCCTTTGATACGCGGGCTGCCCCAAGGCCACCCCGGGCCTTTCCAGGCCATCCAAACAGCCGAAAACCGGACAGGAGGGAAATGTATCTTGATGTATTATTTGGTATTACCTTTACCAGCCCCTTAGCAAGGCAGTTGCTCCCTGTTGTGTGGGGATGTGCAGGCTGTGCCTTACAGGGCCTCCCTGGGAACTCTGGCTCAGACATGTGGATATTTGCAGCATTATCAGGAGAGCTGTGCAAGTGACAGGATTGTTTATTACTGGAGCAAATCGGAGATGAGGAGGGAAATTGCATTTAGCAGAGTCCTTTTTCATTAAAGCAGAAGACAGAGAAAGGTACCTTCCTAAACATGGCAGAATTAGTAAAATAGCCCTTGAATTTCATTGAGGGTTAAGAGAATTGGAATTTGTGGCTTTTCTGGAGGCAGAGAACACAAATGGGTTCTGTAGATGAGCTGATGTTCAGTGACTGCTGCTGGTGCTGCCTTTTGTGCCTTGCCCTGCAGTCCTGCTCCCCCAGCCCCTCTGGGGGGCAGAGCTGTGGAACTGCAGCTGGGTGACCTTGGCTGAGGAGCAGCAGCTTCTGCAATGTCTGTGGGGTTTGGTCCTTCCCCCTCCCCAGAGAGGAGCCTTGGGAGTGCCTCTGCTCTTCCCTGCCCTCCCAGCAGCACAGAAACAGCTCAATTCTATTTCCTTTTCCTTTTTTCCCTCTCCAGCTCTGTGGCAATTTCTTACAGTTGCCACAGTGCTTTAACCATAATTTCTAGGCCACTTAAACACATTGCCTGATGGTTTCTCACCTAACCTTCATAGAAATCATCTGTTTCTTGAGTTTAGAATCCCAGAGAATGACTCTTAACCTTGATTCACTAAGAAGTAGTGTTAATTGCAATATCCTTGAAAAAATTAGGTTGATAATGTGGTTAATTTTAAGAAACAGCACTTTTATTTTGTGACAGAGTCACTTTTATCAGCAATAAGCTGCTGGTACTGCAGTTGTTTAAATTACTAATTACTAGTTGAAATGAAAAGACAGATTAAACATGGTCTTATTTTTGTCAACAGAATTTCCTCAGGTTTAGAAACACCCTAAGAAATCTACACTGGCACAAAGCAAGTACAGAAACATAAAAATATATGATGAAATTTAAGATTTTTATTGCATTCTCTTCTTACATTTGAGTTTGGGAAATGGAATTGGAATCTTGGGCCTGTAAAAGGCAGCAGTGACTTCCCCAACCCCAAAACTTGTACATCACATAATGGGAACTCAAATGTTAAAACTCCTGAAATAGTTGTACTTGAGTGCAGTGTGGTTGCTCAGAATCCATGACCAATAAACACCAACCCTTGCCAGACTCTGATGAAATAGAGTTAAATTACCCCAATTTTGTAATTATGGAGAGAGGTGCACAGAGGGTCTGTGTAGGGTCAGGGATAAGTAGCTGGAGCTTTGTGCTCTAACCCAAACCAAGCCCAGCAGTTTTTATCTTGTCTGTTTTCCTGGCAGTGCTCACTGCTGGAATGTTTCATGAATGGATATTTCTGTATATGCAGTCTAAACTCCACACAACCAAAAGGAGCAATTTCTTAGTTTTAAAGTTAAATTTGGTACCCCAGCTCCTCTTCCTGCAGCATTCCCAGTCCCAGCCTGGCTTTCCAGAAGGGAGATCTGGGGAAGGAAATTCTCTTTTCTGGGGCTGCAGGCTCCAGGTGCTGTGTGTGAGTGAGCTGGGGGCTGCTGGGGAGTGCAGAGCTTTGTGAGTGGTGCAGAATTGTCATGTTGCTGATGGATTTAGAGCATAGGCTGCTTCTCTGATCCTACAGGACCTTTTCAAATTTCACAGGAATAATGAACACAGCCTGCAGGAAAAAGTCAAAATATTTGACTCTTCATCTGCTTCCCTAAGCATTTCTGTCACATATTTTCCTTTCCATAGCTCTCCAAATGCCAGGACAGTTCAGGGTGACATAGATTATTTTCTTCATTAGTTTTTGGGTGCTGTTTTTTTTGGGGGGGTGGATTTTTGGTGTTACCCAGATGGATGCACACACCAAGTTTTGACTTTGATATGGGAACCATGTGTTGGAAAGATAAACCATCATTTTTTGTAGCTGTAGCTATTTTATTTATTTGATTTGTGTCAACTCTACCTGTTAATGTTTTTGGAACACAGCAACATTGGAGGAAAGGCTGATGTTCTAGGGGCCTTTCAGGAAACAGACTTTAACATAAGAACCAGGTCACAGCTTGCTCTGTGTGTAAAAATAAACTGAAAGAGAGCAATTCATTATCTCAGCACTTGCCATGTTTTTCTTTGATCTTTCTCTAAAGCTTGCAGTGCTGTACATGGAGTATTCAGCTTTAAGGAGAGAGGCAAGTAGTTTTTATTATAGAAAAAATGCACAGTTAAAAATTAGCCAATTTTTAAATTAATCACAACATGCATTGTAGAAAGCAGAGGACAAATTACATGCTAGAAATAAAAACTAGATTTTGGTGTAAAATTATTTGATACAGTTTTAAAATTCTTTCAGAGTGAACTAAGGCTAAGTGTGTAATGTGTTTTTGTGGTATCTCAGTGTTGGAAATCGAGATGTCAAATGGAGAGACATTCTATTTTTGTTCAATTAATATCACAGAGCATTACATCAAAGCAGTAAACTCCTCTTGTATCAACAGATGCAGCAACCCTGAAGCCTATTTTCTCTCTTGTTACATTAGTGTTTAATTAAAGAAAACAACTAGTTGGAGGCAGTTACTTTCTGTGAAATGTAATGAAGATTTATTTTGTAAGTGACCTTCACTGTATTAGCTGAATCAGTAATCAGTAAAATTAATAGAATAATCAAATTAAATACAAACTCATAAATCACTGGGAATATGCTGTCAAAAATGCAGCTTTTAATATGTCCTATTGTTCCACAGCTGTATTAAAAATTGCAACTGCTGATTTCTGCCTTGATGGGGTCTGAAATGGCATTTAAAGGCTGTGGATGATGGAAGGCTACCAGGCCAAAAATTTTCACAACTGTTAATTTAGCTGTAATATGATTTGATGTCAGCAGGGCAGAGTTGAAGCTGAGTACAGTGTTGTTGCTATCTTTCAGCAAAACTTGAATTATTGGTGGAGGCAGTCGCCAGTTAATTAGAGTAATATCAGTTTAAATGTCTGTCATTTAGGGTTAATGCTATCAAAGAGTTGCCTTGTACTTCAAGTGCAGTCAAATCATCTTGAATAGTCCATTGTATGAAAGTAATGCCAGCACAATGATTTTACTTTATCATAAATTATTGGGGTGCCATTTAGTTGAATATTTCAGTTTCTGTATTTAAATAATTTTGGCAAGTCCTTCCTAGCTGTGTCATTTTTCATGCTAGGCTGTTCTAATAGGTGTTTTGGCTGTTTGTGATTGTTCAGCAACACAATCAAAATTCCTTTCCATTTTCATTTTAAAAGAGAACTTTTCTGCTGGCCTATGAAAACTGGTCATGCCCTCATCCCCTGGATAGCAGGCTACTCTTGGAAAGAAATAATTCACATTTTTGTGCAGCCAAGCAGCAAACTTCTTTCAAAGCACGCCGGAAAAATAAAGTGCATATATCAAAACTCCCTGGCTGTGGTTGAAGGAAAACTGTAATTAATGTTTTTAACTAAGGAATCCAGTTGTAGTTAAGTTAATAGTGCTATTCTTAAATGCAAGATATGAAATCAGCTCCTCTGAGTTGGTTTGAGATGCTGATAGCTGCTGTCAGGCAGGAGGCTGTGGATTGCAGCATTAGGGATAATAAACCCATAGCTCTGGGTTCTCTCAGTTCTTCAGTGGATGTTTAACCTTTGTGGCATCTTCAACAACCTCCAAACAGCCAAGGCTGGGATTTTTGGGATGAATCTCTGGTTTTCCATAGGAGCAGGGGTGTTTTTAGGGAGCTGGGTGTTCCAGGTGTCCCATGGTGGTGCTGGCAGCTCCTTGGGCTGCCCCTGTCCTGCAGGTCAGGGGGTTGTGGGACTGCTGTCCTGGAACTGCTCATCTGGCATCACAATTACAGAATAGTGCCATTCTTGGAAGGCAGGTTTGCAAAGTGAAGGTTTTCAAGTTTGTCATCTGTGAAGAGAAATCAAAATGCTTTCACTTCAAAGTCACAGAATCAGAGACTGGTTTGGATTGAAGAGACCTTAAAGCTCATCCAGTTTCACCCCTGCCATGGGCAGGGACACCTCCCACTGTCCCTGGGTGCTCCCAGCCCTGTCCAGCCTGGCCTTGGGCACTGCCAGGGATCCAGGGGCAGCCCCAGCTGCTCTGGGCACCTGTGCCAGGGCCTGCCCACCCTCCCAGGGAGGGATGTCTTCCATATATCCAATCTAAACCTACCCTCCTTCAGTTTAAGGCTGTTCCCCTTGTCCCCAGTCCCTCTCCAGCTCTCCTGGAGCCCCTTCAGGCCCTGCCAGGGCTCTGAGCTCTGCCTGGAGCTTCTCCTCTCCAGGTGAGCACCCCCAGCTCTGCCAGCCTGGCTCCAGCCCTGTGACAGCTCCGTCACCTCCTCTGCACTCCAACAGCTCCACATCTTGCTTCTGTCAGTAAACCAGCGTTACCAACACCTCAGAGCTTTGCCCTGCTCAGCACTCAGGCTGATTGCAATTAGCAGAGCTGCACTAATGACCTGTGTTTCCCTGTTGCAGGCTGTGTGCTGTGTTTGGGGGGATCTACTGCCTCCGTCACGCCGTGCGCTGCCTGGTGCTGGACAGAGCCTCGGGCCGGTAAGGGGCACCAGCAACTTCTGTTTATACACCAAACACAGGTGAAAAATGCCTCAAGTCAATTGAAAAAAAAATGATTCTTCAGAGATCCTCCTTGGTATTAATAACACATCAACCTTGATTAAAAGTAATTTGTGTATAGGACCTCCAGAACAAGGAAAGTGGGTCTAGAATATAGAAACTAAATTAATTTCCCTGTGATATTACTACAGCTCCTGATCACCCAAGCTTGGAAGACAAATCATTTCAGCTGCCGGGGGGCTGGTGATGAGTGATGTTAGTTTTCCTTGTGGCCTTACCTACTCTAATTGATTTTCATCAGATGACAACAAAGCCCTCTGTTATTGCATTTTTAAAAATGGAGCTCACCTAAAGACTCATCAGATTAATCTTTGCTGATAATGCATGTCACTCCAAGAGAAAAGACTTTAATGAGTTTTTAGGTAGATTGTTGTCATAAACTATGCTGCTCTCTTATTCCAGAATAAATTCTTTTACAACAATATCAGGCCTGTAGGCAGGTTGAAAGTTGAGCTAAGAAAAATCAACACAGAGTTTTTTCCATAGTGGCATTTTTCACACCTCTGTAAATTGTCATATTTCTGTTATACACATTTTATCAGATATTAGTCTAACTGCACTTTGGCTGTCTTAAAGACTCTGTTTGCAGGTTAGTGCTTATAATTGAAAAGTTCCAGATGTTTTGTAGAAAATTTAGAGAATTAATTTAGAAATGGTGTAGTACCAATGTATTAGGAGAATGAGTAGTTAAATGAGGGGGTGTGAGTTTATTTCCCAGCCCCTTTGCAATTCCTGGAGCACAGTCCTTGTAGCTGCATTTGCCATGACATGGTCCAGTAGTAGCTGTTTTCCCTGAAACTGGATAAATTCCAGATTTTACCTTTCTGCCAGTTCCTCAAGATTCTGGAGCTCACTGCACAGTTGTAGACTTTGAGGTGTAAATGTGTTTTATCAGGTGTGTTCTTCCAAGTGCACAATTCATGTGCAAATTAAACTGTGCCCCTTTCAGGAACTGTCGTTTATTTTAACACTGATACTTGAACTGTTGCTGTAGGATGTTTTATATTCCAATAATGTTTAAATTCTTAAACTGCTCTTGCAGGGGGACAAAGCTTTTAGTTGGTAGCAAATTCCAAACCCCACTCTGTCTTTACTGGTCTATGGCACTGCTTGCCCCAGTTTCCAGCTTCTTCTGCACATCCTGAAGACCTTTGAAATCAATGTTTTCTTTATAAGGTGATGTGTGTTCCACAAGCTGGAGTGCTGCTTTTCCATTAACCTGACTTTGTTTTGAATACAGTTTAAAAAAAAAAGCAGCACAAATGTCTTTTTTTAGGCTGCTTTTGGGGTTCACTTGTGCCATTTTAGAATGATAGATTTTTGAGGAGCAGAATTATTGAAATACTTCTAAAGATTTTACCAGACTTTCATTATTCCAAAAACACTGAGCTTTTAATCATGCCATTATCTGATAGTGAATATGAAGAAGCACAACACATCCAAGATATCCATTTCCTTTATCTTCTGTTTTGTTCTTGCTGTTATCTCCTTCCTCACTGTGTATTCCCCCCCTGCACCAGCTTGTATTTCCTCTTGACTTTGGGCTTCAGTGTTTTGCCTAATAAAAATCAGCTATCAAGTTGTTAATGAGGCTATTTATGAGTTACTGAGCTTTTGAGTCAACAGACCATTAATAGTAATTGGTAAGAGGCAAATTCATATCTGGTTGTCAGTGCAGCTGGCTGTGTGCTGCAGAGCAGCTTCCCCAGGTTACAGATGGCTCACTCAGCACTGCAGAAATGCATTGTGCAGTGCTCATTACCCCTCTATGGCTCCTTTCACAGCTCTCCAGGCTGCATCCATGCCTTAAGGCAGGGAGTTTGTCTCTATTTTTAATATTCCTGGTTTAGTACCCATAAGGAAAATGCATACTTCTAGCTACAGCCTTGATTTTCTTCGAAATTTTTTTGTTAGAGTTTAATTAAAAGTCTCAGAATATCACTAAAGTTTGTTCCAGCATTTTTCTAGATGTGACTAACATTGCTTTTTCACATTTTCCTACCCATGCCTGTATATACAGAGAACAGTAGATTTCATACCCAGCTCTACAATTATTTTTAACCTTTTTCTGTAGGTCTTTTTATAATTTTTGAAAATAAGATTCAGGCAAGACAGGGTGAAAGAACAGAAATTTTAGACATCCCTATTTTAAGATTTTAGTAATGCACTTGAAAATATCTAGTTTTCATGTATGGTACGAGATCTGCTGTTTTAATAAGTTTGTAGGACATCCTGAGTTCTTGATAGAACTGTGGTGCTCTGTTAGAAAATAAAAACCACATTGTATTTCTGAGGCTGTGGAACATGGTATTTCTGAGGCTAAGGAAAAAACCCACATTTAATGTATGATAATCTTGTTTTTCTCTGTGTTTATTGTGTGTCACTTTTTTGGGTACATGCAAAATTTCATCGTAATGGTGGGCATTTTCTATTGATCACACTTCACATATGTTTCCAATTGCATAATTCTGTCTCAGAATGGAAGAGATGTGATGAATGGCCATTTATACATCTGTGATAAGAAGATAGAGCAAACAGGCAGTAATTTCCATATCTGCTGAAATACTGCAGCCTGGCTTTGGCAGTGCTGCTGAGTCCATTTCAAGGATGTCGCCCTTAGTCCATTAGTTTGGATAATGAGCCCTATAAAGTACATTTATAACTCGTGGCACTGCAAGGAGATGGATTCTAATTTTCATCCTTTTATCCAGACACATTGAAAGAAGGTCAATGGAGGGTTGGCTGTGATTCATTGTCGCAACACAGATCAGATGACAGAGACCTGATAATGTCAGTGCAGGAGTGTTTGCTGCATGTGGAAGCACTGCTTGAAAGAAATTTTCTCAGCATCACCCTTTGAAGTGAAGTGGGACTGAAATGAAAAGCTCTCTCTCTCTCTCAGTTTAAAATCTTATCACACATATGACCTGCTGCTATTCCTGAACAAAGGAGAGGAAACAACACTTAGCAGCAAAATAAAATGTGTCGTTGCTTTTGCTGGCTTTGAGTGATGCAACATGACATTTAATCAACCTTTCCCCTTCCAGAATGGTTGGGGGGTGGTGGGGAAATTGTTTCATAAACAATAAGAAAGGTTATAATTAGAAATGAGCTGCAGCAGCTCGACTTCCTTGTTTATTTGCAGTATTCAAATGAGAGCTCCAGGATGAAATCACTGGGATTAACAGTTAGGAGAACTCGTTAAAGTTGCAAGTGAAACAGGCATGGGATAGGATTTGAAACTGAGCAATGTTGGATGTCAAACAGTGCTTGTACTGCTGTCAGGTACCTGTTGAATTTGAAAACAGGAATATATGTAGGGACCAGATGCCTGGGAGGTCAGCATTAGAAGTCAGTGTTACAAAAACATGTTTAATAGTCACAAACCTCTTACATTACAGATGAGGACTGTGTGTCACCTTTTTTCAATTCTCATCTCAGGTTATAGGAACAGCTGGTTTACCAGAGCTGGTGGAGCTGATTGCTATTACTTATTGAGATTTGGGGTTGTAGATCATTATAATCACAGAAGCTGACAAATAGCTTGAAGTTACAGAAATGTTGTTCATTCCTAAGGCATAACTTGCAGATATTCCACAGATAAAGTTGCACTATGATAAAAGGGTAAATCTGCACATATCTCTGGCTCAGGCATTGTGTTCCTTTGGATGTTTCCCTGTGCATGCACACTTGTGTAAGTGTGTGTGAGAAAATTCACTGCTTTAAGTGAATTAAATCACTGTGTGTTAAATTGTTGAAACACTGATAAAGTTATTCAGAAAGCTTAGTTTTAAAAAAGGTGATTTTCATACCCCAAGCAAAAGTCCAGTAAAGCTAATTTGCTTTATTTATTTATGAACTAAATGTTCTGACAGTGTAGAAGAGAGCACAGATCATGGATATAGAATCAGCAGCAGAGGTGGCTTCACTGAATATCTGTGTGCAGCCTCCTTTTTCTTTGTCTCGTGTATATGATGCAGCTTCGTATGTCATACATAAGTGAAGCTTGTCCTTTCACAGAGAATTTTCCCCCTTAGAATCTGAAATTTGTATTCTCATTTAAGCTCACTGAATGGGTTCATTTCTGTGGTTTGCATTTCTGTCCCACTTCTATTTCTGTCCTTGTTTTGTGGAGAACCTTTGTGTTGTTCTTACAGCCCCAGGACTCAGTTAATCCCTTTGTGTGTCACACAGAGATAAAGGGTGTATTTAGTTATAGACAGAGCAACTCACTCTTGGAACACTGATGCACTCATTTGTCAGGGAGCTTTCCCAAATCTCCTGAGTTAATTTGCTATTTAATTTGTCAAATATTATTGTCAAAACAAACTTGGTTTTTGTGAAGGTGTCTTTCTGAGAAAGAAATCCCACTCCAAAATAATTCACAGATTTATATTTACATATTATGAGGTAAGAAATGTAGAGCTAAATGCCAGTGCTGTAAGCTTACATTTTCTGTAAAAAGTGATCAGTTTATTAAAGTTGGGATGTCATTATCTGTATTGGCACTGCATGTGTAAACTTCATATACACCAGCTAGAATGTGTCAGTCTAGGTTTTGGTGATGAGTTGAATTGGTTTAGGGGTTCACATGTTCAAGAAATACAATGAATTTAATGAAAGATACAAATATTGTGCTGTATAACTCAATTTTAACAACTTATGCATGCTTTTGTTACCTTTAATCAAAATTTCTTACTGTAGTTTGTTTTTTTTTTAAACAGGTGCAAAGCTATTGTGGATCAATTTGGACAAAGAATAAGTGCCAACTATTTTATTGTGGAAGACAGTTACCTCTCAGAGAGCACATGCACCAATGTGTGTTACAGGTATGTGGCAAAACAAAAAACACAATTTCTTTAAATCATAGTGTGTAAAGTACCCTGCAAGTTAAATTGAGGAGCCATTTTTGCAGTTCAATATTGAGGAAAGTATTTCTCTGTTAACTGGAGGATATCCTGTGTGCTTTCTATAGTCAGGTTTTCTTCAGTTGTCATTGAAATTAGATTTCCCCTTTCCATATACCAAATCCAAGAGCTCTAAATGTGTTGGGAATTTCATATTTGCTAAAATGTGTTTGGGAGGTGAAGGTGCCAGTTGCTGTCCCTGCTTTAAATTTCCTCAGCTTTAGACAAGTCCTAGAGTTCCTTGATTTCTGTGATTTGCTCGTTGCTGCAGAAGCCCTGGGCATGTCCTGCCTGTGTCAGAGCAGGGCAGGGGAGGATCAGCAGATCCTCTGCTTCAGCAACAGGCAAAATATCCCACTAAGAATCATAGTAATAAAGGTTACAGAGTGACATGGCCCTGGTATTACCAAAACTAAGATTCTAAATTGCTATTTTTACATCTTTGTTTTCATTTTGCATAATTAAATGAATTATATCATAATTCTTTTATTGAATTGTAGGCAGATCTCCAGGGCAGTCCTCATTACAGATCAGTCTGTATTGAACACAGACTCAGAGCAGCAGGTACACACCAATTCTGTATCACTTGTCTCATGTGTTAATGTTTAGTTGTTGGTAGGAATTAAGTCTCCTTAATTCAGTTTTGTTTGTGCTTGAATCAAGATCTTTACTCAGCTCTCTGTACTGGTAATTGTTTAATTTGTTTTAGTGTATATAAAACTATTAAAAATTTTAGTTAAGTTTAGTTCAATGGCTGGGATTTTTCTTGCTTGGTTCACACTATAATTAATATAATTTCTAAGTTGCTCTCTTTAATCTTAATTTTGCTTGCTTTTTAACAAACTGTTACCCTTACTATTCTGTTAATTATTTATCTTGTCTGAACTTTGTTCCAAGTTCCTTTGTTTTTCTTAAACATTCCTTTTTCTGTTTGAAGTTCTCGTTCACTTTAAAATGCACCTTTAGATCTGCTTTGTCAGTCTTTGCAGTCCTTCATTTTAGAGCATATTAATCAGAGTTGTGTTTGTTCTGTCTTAATAAACTAGAAAACAAAACTGTAATTGCAGTTCCTTTTGACCTGTAGCGAGGATGCTGCTGCTGTCACACCCCCAGGCCCTGTGCTGTCCCTCAGGCCCTGTTTCTGTCCCAGGTGTCCCTGTGCTGTCCCTCAGGCCCTGTTTCTGTCCCAGGCCCTGTTTCTGTCCCAGGTGTCCCTGTGCTGTCCCTCAGGCCCTGTTTCTGTCCCAGGTGTCCCCGTGCTGTCCCAGGTGTCCCTGTGCTGTCCCTCAGGCCCTGTTTCTGTCCCAGGTGTCCCTGTGCTGTCCCTCAGGCCCTGTTTCTGTCCCAGGCTCTGTTTCTGTCCCAGGTGTCCCCGTGCTGTCCCTCAGGCCCTGTTTCTGTCCCAGGTGTCCCTGTGCTGTCCCTCAGGCCCTGTTTCTGTCCCAGGTGTCCCCGTGCTGTCCCTCAGGCCCTGTTTCTGTCCCAGGTGTCCCTGTGCTGTCCCTCAGGCCCTGTTTCTGTCCCAGGTGTCCCCGTGCTGTCCCTCAGGCCCTGTTTCTGTCCCAGGTGTCCCTGTGCTGTCCCTCAGGCCCTGTTTCTGTCCCAGGTGTCCCTGTGCTGTCCCTCAGGCCCTGTTTCTGTCCCAGGTGTCCCTGTGCTGTCCCTCAGGCCCTGTTTCTGTCCCAGGTGTCCCTGTGCTGTCCCTCAGGCCCTGTTTCTGTCCCAGGTGTCCATCCTGACGGTGCCTCCCCTGGAGCCGGGCAGAGCAGCCGTTCGTGTCATCGAGCTCTGCTCCTCCACCATGACGTGCATGAAGGACACCTGTAAGTAAAGGAGATTTTCCCTCTGGCTCTGGCAGCTCTGGAGCACAACTGAAAACCTCTGGGTGTTGTTCCTCTGCTGCACAGAACACAGGGAGCCCTGGCTGCCTGCTGTCATGGGGCTTCATGGGCTCATTTTCACTTACACAGGAATAAATCCTCCTTCAGGAGATAAAAATAATAATCCAAAGCACATGGATCTTTCTGGTAATCTGTCATTTGGTTTTTTTTGAAAATGGGCTCCCTTAGCTGAACTACTAAATGGAAATACCTGAACTACAGTATCTTTGGGAGCCTTTTACCTTTTGAAAGGATTTTGTTGGTGGTGTTTTATGTGAACTTGAAATAATTGAGCAGTAAAATATTCGTTTGGGATATTTATTAAAATAGAGTTAGAAGTTACCTTACCTGGTTCTTTTTAACAAGAAAGAAGTAACTGTAATAATAATAAATTTATTTTGCTGTTAAATAGGGTTGAACTAAGTTCTTTGAGTATGAAAGAAGAGTAAAGGCTTAAGTCATTCAAAGTTATATCTCCTACTAAATAATAGTAAAAAATATAGACATGTAATTAATTAATACCTTAGTGCTATAAAACATATTGTTAATATTTATCATTTAAATAGCTGATTTCTTTTTATGAAGGGTTCATAAGATATATACAGCAAGAAGTGGAACTAATGAAAGATTGATGTTCCATGGATCTAAAGTATTAGTTTCAGGAGGATTTTTATGGTGCTGAAATATTAAGGTTTCTGTTATTTACTTTTCTCCATCAATTCCTTTCATTTCAGAAGAGTAGGTACTGCCTTCCTTAATGAAATTTGTCTTCATATATTGAAATAATAAAGTTCTATATTAAGCATAGCTGAGTTCCAGTTATGGGACATATTTCATAATTTTTTAAAAAACTTTTACATCATTATCTGTAAATGGGTTTTAACCTGACTGATTTCTCCTTGGAACAATTATTTAAGATAAGTATACAAATACATCTACTCTTTGATCACAGTGCACAAATGACAGGCACATCATCTGTATTGCCACTTGAGTGGAACCAAACTCCTTCACTTGCCCTAAAAATGGAGACTGTAATGATGAAATCAGGAACTGAGCTCATCGTTCTTCCTGCTGGGAGAATTACTTGAAGACAAATGTTGGCAACCACTGTAACTAATGCAGTTATACCTGAGTAAATCAAATATAATCAAAATATAAACTGATGACTGTGACTCATAACCATAACCCTAAAGATAATAAAAAAGATTTTATAGAAAGTAAATGATGTGAACTTTAGTGATTTATAGCTGGGTTTTTTGAGGAAAGAAGAGATTTTATATTATAGTGTTTGGGATTGGAAGCATCTAGTTAAGGTTAGGGGGAGACTTTGATTATCACCACCCTTTTCCTTATTTTTGTATATATTCCTTCAGACAGAAGGTTTGGTCTGGACTGAATAAAAAAATGAATATTAATGTTTGAATAGAATCTGTATGTGTGCAACCTGAAAGCAGAGGAGCAGGAAGGGTTAAATCTCTGTTCCTGACAGAGCCAGGGTCAAGATCTGAGTGAGGTACTGGGAAATAATGACAACAAATACAGCCAGACTTCAGGGAGAAGAGACAAAAATGTCATCTAGGTTTAAAATAACACCAGAGCTGGGCACTGCTTTTAAATGGATCAGAAATTTACAGTACTGAAGAAAAATCAGTTTAAACTTTGTACAGTGTTAAATTCTTTCAGGATTCTTTGATGGAGACTTCTCTGGTGAGAAGTTTCCAGGAGCAAATGAGTCCAGCAAGGTGATTTTATGAAAAGCTTTAAGGTGAAGCTTTTAAATGAATGAATGGCTGGAAAATCAGGTGGGGTGAAGCAGCTGGTTCTGGATCTGAGCAGGGAAACAGAACAAATAAAGGAATAGTTCAGCAATAGTTCCTCCCATCTAAGAAGTGGATGAATAAAATGTTGTACAAAGGATTGCACAGTCATAGTGTGCATCATGGGAGTGACTTGGAGAGTTCTCAGGTGTTCCCAGAGAATTTCTCTGTGTGCTGTACATGCACTGTATGTCCATGGTACTTCCCTGGCTTAAAGGAAGGGGTTTTGTGAAGAATTGTGATTTCTAAAAGCCTGCTGTGCCTTTTGAAAGTTGTAAATGTTGTTTATCTGTCTGTGTGTTGGTGATTGGAATTAGTTTGTGTTCTCTTTTCCCAGATTTAGTCCATCTAACCTGTCCATCAACTAAAACTGCAAGGGAAGATTTAGAGCCTGTTGTACAGAAGTTATTCAATCTAAATACAGAAAAAGGTAAAAATAAATAAATTAGATATTATGATACAATCTTTCATAAATACAATTCACTGTAGTAGCTGTTACTGACTGCTTCAGCTGTGGTTTGACTTCTGTATCCAAGGACATGACCATAAGTGTCTGGGACCTTTTTCTTTTTCACACTTTCTTCTTTCCATGGAACATATTTGCTGTTCAGCACATTGTTGAAAGGTGCAGTAGGGAAATTTAATATTTTGAAATTGTGGAAGCTTCTTGGGTTGTTTTTGTCCCTTATTTTCAGGCTGTTGCTCAGCCTCTTGTCTTCAAGTGTTTCCTTGTTTGCTGTTTGAATTGAAATTTTTCTGGATTCTGCTGTAAGCAGTGGAACCATCAAGTTGTTCTAGATTGAAATCACAAAGATAGATTTCCAATAATGAACTCCTTGGCCCTAAATTCAAGGAAACCTTGGCTACTTTTTGAACTTTGGCCTTGAGATGGACAATCCCACACCCCAGAGGAGAGCAGCTGCTGCTGGAGCTGAAGGAAATTGTTCCTGAAATACCTGGGCTAATTCCACAAAAGTTTTTGAAATTTAATCCTGAGATCTGACTGGACCCATATTTGTGGTAAATATTCACAGAGTGGGTGATGTGCATGTGGGAGATGCTGCTGTGCTCCAACCCTGGCAAACACAGTTCCAATCCAGTGTGCCCCTGCTGCAAGGCAATAAATCACATTTCTGAGAGAAAACAGTGCTCTGCTCCCACTGACAGGGGTAAATGCAAGTTACTGAGACATGGGAGTACTTTATAATACTCATAATTGGTTTGCTTGTAATATTTAGAAAACAACTTAGATTTGTAAATAGAAAACTTTATTAGACTGGAGAGTTGCAAACATTTCTCATTCGTAGATGTGTTAACTTAAAGCCTTCTAATTTTCACCTTTTAATATTTCACTCCCCTCTTCAATTTTCAAGACAGTGCCATGTGTTTCAAAGACCTGGTGAAGAGAAGATCAGCTTAGTGTCTCTAATCATTTGGGGAGGGGTAGCATTAATCTTCATGTTTGAAGTGATCCAGGTTGGAAATGATAGATTGTTTAGAGGCTGACTGAAATTCTTCTGTAGGAACTCTGTGATCATTGGGGTCCTCAGGTGCACTGAGGCACTGAGAAGCCACTTTTCCCTGACACATAGGCCTTTTTATCATCAGGATGAGGTAGTGGTCGTATTTTAATTAAAATGTCAGAACAAATACTGTTGGAGTTATTGAAAATGAATCACCAGATAAAGTGAGCACTGGGCCATGGCAGGTCAAAGAGGCAAAGTCACCTGGAGAAGAGGACTCCATTCATTTTCCTGCCTAAATGAGGAAGAAGTAACTTTTATGAGCAATGTGAACTTTTAAATATATTAAAGAGCATCTTGCCCTGTATTAAGGCTCAGACTTTCACAGGCTGATGAATTTAATTTATATTTCAAACTGTTCAGTATGGGTAGCACCTATTTTTTTTCAACTATTTGACAGTTATAAAAAGATACTGAAGGAATAGCATAGATTTATCTCTTTTTTGTAATTCAGCTGCTTTAAAATACTGTTTTGAATGCCATAGTTATCAAGAAGTTTTTTTCCTTGGAAAGAAGTAAATCTCACAAGGTCTTTTACAAGCTTCATTTACTTTAGAGGAGGTAAAATACAAGAAAGGGGACAGCAAATATTCCAAACAAATAGTATCTATTAAGCCCAGATTCTGTGTTGTGTGTTCCCCCAGTGCACTGTTCAAAAGTGACCTTCATATTTCCAGAGGTTTTTCTGCCTCTGTGTGCAGAGGGATCACAGGAATGTGCAAAGTACAGCAGGGAGGGACAGAGCATGAGCAAGGAAGTTGAGTTTGTGATAATTCTGTATTCTTGATGAGTATTGCAGCACAGTACCAGCCTCAGTAAGTGTAGATAAATACACATTAGACATTTATTTTCATTCAGCAGCACTGCCACAATTACAGATTCTCTGTAGAAAGATAAAATATGAACCCATCAGAATATCTGTGCACAGGGATGCAGTGCCTGTGAGCTGGCAGAGCCCAGGCAGGACTTGCTGTCTGTCAGTGCTCTGGCAGTTTATCCCAGTGAAGGAGATCATGTGAAAGGTGTTAAATTTAAACCAGGCTTAAATTTAAACCAGGCAGGGTGCTGGCAGTGACAGCTGCTGCTGGTGTGGTGGAGGGTGTGCAGAGAGTAGAGTGTGCATAGCTGTGCTTGGAAAGGAAAGGGAAAGAATGATGGAGGAGAATCTCACAAAGTTAAATTATTGACTTTTTGAAGAACAAAAATACTTTATTGCAGTAATTCCGTGGTAAAAATTTGATTTCCGGTGTGCTAAATGACATATGTACCTTATCACAGAACAACACTGATTACTGCAAACACTCCTTTTCCTTTTCAGAGACTGAAAATGAAGAACTGCAGAAACCCAGAGTCCTCTGGGCAGTCTACTTCAACATGAGAGATTCCTCAGGAGTGGAGAGGAGTTCCTATGCTGGCTTGCCCTCCAATGTTTATGTCTGCTCTGGGCCAGACTCTGCTTTGGGGAATGACTGTGCTGTCAAACAGGTTGGGCAGAGCAGATTTTGGTTGCAGAACTTTAATTCTAAAGAAATAAGTCCAATACAGTCTGGGTTATTTTGCTGTACAAAAATTTACATGATAACTCTGCTAAAATTATAAAACTAGGTAGATGGAGACATCAGGAAATAGTCACAGTCTTCAACTGGAAGGTAAAAGAGGAGGTACAGTACAAGTCAAAGCCAGAAAATCCTGTCTGCAGTTCACGTGGGAAGGATCACCAAAGAGGTTCAGTACTTGCAGGACACAATCCCAAACCAGAAACTTACTGGGGAAAAACCCAGCACAATTCCTAATGAGGTAGATCAGGCCTGCTGCCTCAGCTTTCCTTCTCTTTGCCTTGGTATCACTGCATTAAAGGATTTTCCTTTCAGAGACCCCCTGGATAAGGAAGGAACAAATTCCTGGGCAGAGCTGCCCCAGCAGCCCCTGTGCTGTCAGGGCACTGCCAGACAGGAGAACACTTCACAGCTTTGGAGGATTAAGTGGCACTAGGCATTTTTAAAGCTGTGTTTTTAATAGCCATGTTCAGACAATGTGCATGCCATCTTCCAGCCAGTTGCAGGATTTTTTATGACTAAGTCATAAACCTCTTAAAAATAAGGTTTTGAAGTGGAAAGGCTGACATAGCCTGAACTGCAGGGTCAGAACAGTGTCATTAAGGGCTAATAGTATCCTTCATTTTGCTTTACAAGGCAATAATTTGCCTCTCAGAGGGATAAAGACCTGTAAAGACAAAAAATAATGCAAGACAATTATTATGGTAGCAGTTTTAAATTGTAAATGAGTTCCTTTCTAAATTTAATTTTTTCAGACTGTTATTTAAAACAGGGCTTGGTCTGATTTTAACATTTCTAACATTCAGGTTTGTCTTCCCTTAAGAAGTTTTCTTCTTACCAATGAACAATGATGGGATAGATCAGGTCCTGTTTAAGTATTTTTGGTGCTTTATTCAGCCTTTATGTTCAATCTGTTGGCCATCAGTGAGGGAGATGCTGAGCAGATCTCTGAGGAGGAGCCATGAAGAGCCTGAATCACTTTTTAGCCAAACTAGGGAGAGGCTGCATTTCTTTGAACCTGACTTAAATTTTGTAACAAATGGTCACAAACCAAGTTAAAGTGGAAAATACTTCAGAGTAACCATGTTTATAATTGGAAGTGGTGTGTGAGAGCAAAGTGAAGAGGAGGCTGAGGATGAAGCAGGAGTCACACCATGCAGGACCTTGTAGACAAGAGGAGGAGGGAAATAGCTCCAAGTTGGTGTGTCCTCCACTCCCAAATCACTCTCACCCTCCCAGGAATGGGATGGCAATCTCCAAACAGGAGATATTTGCAAACTCATGGATCAGAACAGCTTAAAAAACACCCAGTGTGTGTATTAGTCTTAAAGATAGCTTGGGGAATTATATCTGATTTCTCTAATCATTTTGGGATTAGTGTTTTAGTGATACTTGCTGTGATTTATTTTCTTCATTACCATCAGTATTACTGAATTTGTTTGTCATGCTGTGTGATTGCACTGCTGGTCCATTGTTGGCAGGGCAGGACCACAGACAACTCTCCATCCACACCTCATTTCCAAATCACTGCCCTCTTGTTTTATTGCAGTTCTGTGTCCAGTTCCTGGAGTGATACTGAATTCATGCTGATGGTTGCATTTACTTGCCCTGAGGACAGGCTAAATGAAATGAAGATGCCATTTATGATCTTTTCAAACTCTTATGTGTGGATCTAGTAAAGCATCTGGCTTCCAGTTTTCTGTTTTCACTGCTGCAACCTGACATGAATTATTAGGAGCTAGAGTAATATATTCCCTGACATATTTCAGACTTCTGAGGCATCTTCATGGTCAGGAGAGGATGTACTAAAACTGTCAGGCCAATATTTGTCCTTTAACCTGTTTATTTTCTATATCTGGAAGGATTTCAGAGTTAAGCAGGTGTTGGTGCTTTGGTCGTGGTCCCTGTAGAAGTTGCTGTGAAAGTCCCCACAGTTTATCCACAAGTTGGGATGCAGAAAAACAGGAACAGAATTGAGTTTTATTCAGCTCCAACTTACTGGAGTTGCCATGCAAGGGCTTTACATGCCTGTGTCTTAATGCTGGGTTCAACTGGACACACATTTCTCAGTTGATGCTACTAAATATTGAAGAAACTATTGTCTAATACCTTGGAATTATAGACAGGAGTTTTAAATAAACCACAGATGTATGGGGATGTATTTTCAGTGGTAATGTTTCACTGGATAAGAGTAGTTCTGAGCTGGGCAATGTTTAAGCTGTTCAGAAAAGGGGAAATAGAAATTTTTTGCAGTTTTTTTAATTTAATAAGGAAACCCAACTAGCCATGATATGGATTGTACATGTGTACAATTCCCTGGGTTCCTTTGAAATGGATTCCTCTCTCTGGAAAGAGCCAAGACCTTTCCCATGCTTTGCCTTGGACTGCAGCTAGGGATGGTTTTATAGTGCAAGAGATCAGTTTGCTTCCAGAAAAATCCTCTTTCTTGTTCTCAGTGCAACACAGAATGGCCAGCATTTTTTACAAAGCCCTATGCTGTGACTTCCTAGTAGAACAATGTAAAAAGATAAATTGCTTTTTCTCTTTCGAGGTCTGCAAGAAGGAATGGATTTCCCATGTGTTTACAATACTGTCAAAGCACTAAATCACTATTGATTTGAAAGAACGCAGGTTAATCTTAAATATCTGTAAAATATTGCCTCAGGCTGTAACATTTCAAGGTAAAGTTTATGTTATTCTTCTTTTTCCTGAATAGGCTGAGACTATTTTCAGAGAAATGTTTCCAGCAGAGGAGTTTTGCCCCCCACCACCGAATCCAGAAGATATTATTTATGATGAAGATGAGATTGAGCCAGAAGAGTCTGGATTGAATAATTCACCAGAGACAAAGCCTGAAACCTCAGCTGAGGAGAGCAGTAGTGAGGGTGGTGCTGCTGTTACAAAGGAAGAATGAATGAATGAGTGAATGAATGAATGAATGAATGAACAGTGTTCTCTTAGGAGAAGAGCAGGTAGACCCAAACTAGGACATAAGGGAGGAAGGGTAAGAAAAAGAGGTTTAAAACCCCCAGAGATGTGTTATTTGACATTGCCTTACTTTCCTTAGCTTGGATCATTTTTTAAAGTTGTTTCATTAGTAGCTGAGACACTTCTAAACAGTCACAGGTCCACCAGATCCAGTGGGGTTTGTAGCTAAACAAAAAAAATACAGAATGAATCATCTGAATTGAAAGTGCTAAAATAGGATTCATGATTTATTGAGATAATTTGGTTTTGTTTTACATCTTGGAAAGAATCCTCCATCTTTTAAAGAAGAAGTCAAAACTAAGCAAAAAGAAAAAAGTGCAAGTTTGTTTGCCAGTTAGAAAATGATTTCTACTAAAAATCCTTGGATCTCTGCTAATTAAACAGCTGAAGGTGAGGCTCACCATCTGTCCTTCACAGTGGCCTTATGAATGGAATTTAAAGGCAATAATATTGACAGTTCTGCAGTGGCTTTATTGTATGGTTTGGAAACTGATGCCATAATCAAGTAGGAAATATAATCCAGCAGATGTTCCTCACATGGGATTATTTTACATTCAGTTTTTTTTAGTAAGACCTAACAGATGACACATTTTCTCCAGTGATTTCATTTACTGGAGTCAGGAAAATGGCAGAATTTAAACTTAATGCCAGATTTCCCAGCAGAATTCAGTCATAAATGGAGCATTCCTGTTCTTAGTCTCCCTGGATTTGTTGCACAGTTTGGGCTTTTAGTAAGCCAATGGTTACTTTTTGAAGTTTAGGGTCTGAGAAGTTTAAATGACCATCAGCTGAGGGGGTGTGTGGTGGAGAGAAGGTTCAACTGATAATTCCAAAGGTTTGTATTGATCCCAGTTAATAGATTAAAGTTAGTGTAAACTATGCATTTTGTAATGATAAACCATGAAGCATTTATACAATAAAATGTATTGAACTATTTATAAACCTAGTTTGTATGAAAAAAACTACCAAATGAGAAAGCTGCTGTAAATGACCATGTTTAACTTGCACTTCTTCTGAACCATGCTTGAAATCAGATCTGAAAAGTATTTCTCATGTACTTAATTATTTACTTTAAAATGCACACCCAGTAGATCAGTAGTATCTCTAGAGCTGATGAGTTGGGGTTTAAACTTCTCCATGAGGGTAGAGCCAGTTCCAGGAGTGCTTAAATACTGTAAGTAAATCAAAAATGCCATTGAGTCCTGAACATTGAGCTCTGCCTGGCCCTGCCACAGCCAGGCTGCTGTACAGCCCTGTGGTGCCTGTGCCTGCCCTGAGCCTGGCTCCAGGCCAGCAAGGGGAATTGATTTATTTTTTTACAGCATAACTGATACTGTTCTCTTTGTCCTGCATGGTGCCCACTGTCCAGTCTGCATTTCAGGGTTAGTGTTTGCTCCTGTGTTGGGTAGGTACTGGTGTGTGTGTGTGTCTGTGTGTGCATAATCCAGAGTGCTGACACAAACACGTGGCTGGAATGGTCCCAGTGTTCAGCAGCTGTAACCTCTGGATGCTTGTGACTGAGCAGTTATTTATATATATAAATATATCTATTAATGAGCAGGCTGCCTCTTCATTTAGCTGTAATTTCTCTGTATTGGGAAGCATGGGGGTGTATGATTTTATTTAACATCTGCAGATCTGTAAAAGAGCTGACTGGAGGGACCCATCCCTGTCTCACAAAAACAGGGATCATAGCTGAATCTCTCATCTGTGTTTACAAGGAAATCTCTTGATGAAAATTAAAGGTTTGCTTGCAAGTTCGTGGTCCTGTGTTTTCTTTCAACTTTTTTTCAAAGCAAACCAGTTCACTTTTAGCTGGGGTTTCCTGAGGATTCTCTGGGCTGCTCCCAGCACAAGGACATGTAATTGCCAATATGGGTACCTGGTTATCAAGTTCTATCAATTCATGTCTGAGTGCTCTTGTCCATGTGAAGCCAGGTTTGGGAATGGCTCAGGTTTGATCTGAGATCTGATGGAATGATGAACACATTGCAGGTATGACTTTCCACTACATTGATTGCTTAAAAACTGTTTTCATGTCTCTTTCCTAGGGTGAATGGAAACATTAAATGTTTTTCCTATGGTACTTGGGTACCCAATAGCTCACTTGCAGGAGCAGTAGATCAGACTGTTGATGCTGGTATTTTACAGAAATCATGCTCTGAACTGCATTTTGTTCTTTCTTTAAATGATGTAAGCATGCAAAGTGAGGGTTAGGCTGATTTGAAGTCGTTTTTAAGGCTTGTCATACAGGATGTATTCAAAAGATAACATGACTTTTTAAAAACTGGCAATTTATCTGTAGGATTATTAATAAATCAAGTTAAAGAAAGATAAGGTTAATTGAATTTTTAAACAAGTAGCTGTATTATCCTTCAAGCACCTTGGAGCTCATACAATATTCACACCTTTTTTTTCCTAAGGAGTGCTTTGATATGTTTGAATTCCTTTTTTAATGAGTACTTTCTTTTTAAGTTGGTTAATTGGATTAACCCTTCATGTTCAAAGAGTCCATTTGATGCCATTTTCCCTCCTGTGGCATTGCCTGGGCTGTGGGAGTGCAGGTGGTTACTGCTCCTTTGGAGGCATTTCCAGCCTGGAAGCTGCTTCGTCTGCTTTTTGTGCTGCTGATGATGCTTAGGGCCATTTGACAGGTAATCATTAGAACCTGGATCCTTGCAGACTATGGGGTCTTTTCTCCCATCATTGCAGGGGGATTTATGTGGGCAACTCCTATTAATGTTAATGGGACTTGCATGTGTAAATCCTCCTTGCATCAATGGGAAAATTGACCCCTGAAACAAAATATCTGCCTGTTGGACTTGCTGATTCAGAAACATGCAGGCACTGCCTCTGCCCTGTGTGCTGGGGCATGTGCTGCTTCCCTGGAATGCTCTGGGGGAGTTTTCAGCATTTTCTCTTTTACATTGTATTTTATATTTTCCATGGACTGAATCTTGTCAGAGTTGCCCCAGTGATTCTCTTTGTGTAGCTGGGAAATGCAATTTCCTATTCCATCCTGAGCAGCTTGCACAGCTCCTTGGATTGGATCTCATTTTATTTCAGCCCCTTCTAAATCTTTTTGCTTCAGCAGTGTGAGTTGCAACAGCTTAATTTCAAGAATAATTTGCTACTGATGTATTGATTAATGACAAGTCAGAAGTATTAATGTACTGTTTTCTCACAATAAGAGACTGGGTCACTTACAATCCATAATCTCTTCTGCAGAAAGGATAAAATTAATTTCCTCAACACTCATATATGTGCTTCAATAGCTAGGCAGCACAAATGAGAAAGTATTTTATCTGTGGATAAGTTTATTCATTCTGCATTGTGTATGGTGTCGTTCACACAGTTATTTATATAGATATTTTATATAATCTCTGCAGTGCATTTTTGGGTTTTACTTATCTGGTGATTTTATAGCAGTACCAAGTCATCCCTTGGATGTAAGAAGTCTGGTGTGGAACTACAACTAAACTAAACTGCCCCAGAGATCTCTCCTGGCTTTTCTGCCCCAGTGAGTGCTCTCTTCAGCCTTTAACTATCAATAAGCTCTGCAGATTCTGGTGGGTTGACTTCTATTCCTGTTCCTTTTCAATTTTTTCTGAGGATATTTTGCCTGCTATTAATGCAGTTGCTGATTTTCCAGCAAGGTCAGCAGTTTGCTGAGATCACATCATGCCACAGTTGATCTCTGTGTTCTACAATTCCTAACAATTGTTCTCCAATGGGTGTATATATGAGTATTGTATGACAAAATTATCAATTTGTGAAACTTCAACTTTTGCAGAAACCAACCACTACAGAACTTCCAAAAGTTAGAATTGCCTGTGGTGCTATAATTGTCAGAAATACATGGGAGAGTTGTGGTGGCAGAGCAGTTGCCTGCATTCCCTGGGTAAGCAATAATGCCAAGTACCTGTGGTAAGGTGGAGAAGTGCTTGTGACACTGCAAGTTCCAGCCACTGATATAAAACATTCATTTATTGCAACCCAATTTAATAATAAGCTTGCTGCAATGATCAGATGGAAATTTAACTTAGGTGTGTGATTTCAAGAACTTTAATGGGATCAAAAGTTGCCACAGAAGGATTCTTTGAGCTGCAGATGAGTGGTGGGAAATGGTCAGCCATGTGGAATTCATGTTGAAAACAGCTCATGGTGGAAACAGAGCTTATTAGCAATTCCACCATTATGTTTATTTACAGGCTGCCAGCTCCTGTTTGTGAGAGTGAATGGTTCTTCAGAATCTGGCTGGGGAGCCCAGCAGGAATGCTGTAAATCTCACTGACATCTGAGATTTAGAAAGTTGACAGCCGAGTATCAGGAAGATGCAGTTGTTGACTGCATGGGAGTTCTGATCAGAGGGGACTTTAATAGAAAATACTCTTCCTGTCACAATTCCAACAGACAATTTATTTTACACTACTTGCATGCATTGACAAAAGAGATGGAAAGTATCAACCTGAGTGTACATCAGACCCAGATGGATTTGACTAACAAGTCAGGGAGTCTCAGAACACCCCCAATTTTAGATGGAGATTTTCAGGATCTCATGCTTCCTTCTGAAGTGCCACCCCATAATTCATTGTCTATCTGGGGTCTGGAGAAAGCCTTAGTGCTGTTCCTGCATTCTGTAGGGTTCAGACTTCAGGAGGTGGGGCAGGCCAAGCCTGTGGGCCCTCCTGAACCAGCACAGGCTTTGCTGGTGTCAAACAAATGCTCCTCTGGCTTCGAGAGTGCTCTTGGGCTGCTCCAGCTTCAGGAAACCTCTCTTGAGCTCTCTCACTCTTTTGGGGTGAGCATGAAGCTGCTGTGGGAGATGCTCTGTGGGAGCAGTTGTTGGCTGGATCCTGGAGCTGAGGTCAGTGATGATAAAACATCTGGGTGATGCTGCTCCAGACTGCAGCTCACCAGCACCTCAAAAACAGCTCACAGCCCATAAACCAGTGTGGGTAATTGTACCTGAGCTGGTCATTGTGCCTGAGCTGCATGCCCAGAGTGAGGAACAAGTGTTTAATCACTGGAAATTGGAGTCTGAGAAAGGACACAAGAGTCTTCTCTGAAAAACCCAAATTTTCATAATCCCAGATCCAAACCCTGCAGGGCTGTTCTAGACTCTGTGTGCACAAGAAACTCAGTGAGAGCTGATGTGGGATTCTGCATCTATTGTGCCTCAAACCAGCAGATTTTGGAGCTCACCCAAGGGAAAGCCATTGAATGATGAGGAGAGAGCAGCTGTCAGCCCAGAGCAGGCAAACAGCTCCTGCTCTGGGAGCCTCTCCCTGGCGTGAAAGTCACTGCAAGCCATGCTGGATTCCTTTGTTGGGAATAAATTACCCAGTGAATTCAGCCTTTTTTTCTTGTGCAAAAATCTATGTAAGCCCCAGCTAAGTCCCTTCAGTGAATCATTTTAGACCATAGATTATCCAGGGAGAATCCACTACAGGATTCTTACAGCAATTTATTAGCTTAAGTCATGGGATATTTCCCTGCTCTGTGTTTGGATGCTAAAATAATGCATAATAATGAATACACCATTTTTAAAATCACATCAGACATTTTTAAGAAAGAAAAAATGGCTTTATGAAAAATATAAAAAATAATTTTAAGGAAGCTGCTGTAAAAAAAAAAAAAAAGCCACCCTCTTATTTTGGTGACATTTGTACATGATGTATTTTCTTTCCATGGAAGTTTTAAGCCAGGAAACATTTGATTCCTTGCCAGACTCTCAGTCTGATTGCAGAGTGAAAACATGAGCATGGTAAAAGCCAGCAGCCTCTCAGTGAGGATATTCCTGTCTGCTTGGGAGCACTGGGCATGCACAGGTCTGACAACACGTGCACAAGTCATGAGGGGCACAGAGCAGGACTCACATGGGGGATAACACCACCAGTGGATTATGGATCCACCTGGGACTCTCAAAAAATGGATATATTTTTTTGGCTCTGGCACTGCTTTCCTCACTGAATGTGGTTGAGTCATTTCCCTTTAATGCTGTAGTAAAAAGGTGTAAAATAGCGACAGGAATTTCCTGAAGCTTTTTAGGAGGTCAGTGAAATATAAAAGTAAATGTATTTGGGAAAGAAAATGAACAGTGGTGATGATAACTGTGAAAATGGATAGATTATTTGAATAGAGGGGCAAATGATCTGAGGAAAAAATCCATGTAACTCCTGTAAGGTGCCTGGGATAGCAGAGGTTTTGTTATTCAAGTCCCTCCTCCCAGCCCTGACATTTCCCATGTTTCTCAAGTGAGGTTTCACCAATCAGCACAAACTCTTTGTTTACTGCTTAATAAAAATAACCAAATTATCCTTATTTTATGAAATCTTTTTCTGATTATGCATATTTTGCTGGCAGATTGTAATGCATATTGCTTCATTGTTTAATTAGGACTTAATGCTAATGTCATTAACATTCTGCTCGATAATTCAGCAGGTTCCCTATTTATAGACATAATGAAAGTCGTAACTTTTTGTGGTGCAGTGCTTCTGCCTGTTCTATTAAATTAAAAATAAACTTACTCTAACCTGACATTAGCTTTCAGTTTCATTGTGCATGGTCCAGTGAGTCTGAAAAATGCTGCTGCATGCAGTAAACATGGGAGTTTTTAATTATTATATTTATTTTTGGTTGAGTCTAAGTCATCCTTTCCCTTGAGGGAAAAAAAAAAAAAAAGAAATAGACCAAACTAAGCAAGAATCTCAGAAAACTGATCTGAAGTTTGAAATATTGTCCTTGAAGACAATTGGGATTTGGAACACTGAATTTAAGTAACTGGAATCTTCAAATTTTCTTCACCGCTTCTAAATCAAGTAATTGGACAGCACTTGACCTCTCAGTTTCTTACCACAAATATGGATGTGTGCTTTATTTGGGATTATAAAGTGCAAAATAACTGCTGGGTTTTGTACTCCACACAATCCCTTTAGCAGGGATAATGAATTCTATGCATTCCTTTCTTTATGGCATTTCCCTAAGCATTTGTAAAATATTATTTGCATAAATTATCTTTTCTAGGGAGATGCTCAAATAAAAGCAGTGGGTTGGATCCCTGTCACAAGACTCAGTAAGCACAGCCCTGTTTTGGATATTTCACTGTTGTCCTTAAGCACTTAACTTCTAAATGCATTTTCTATTCAGTGACCAGACCATGCACATTCTTATTTTAATTCACCTTTTTACAGCTTGAATTCTGCATATTTGTAGGGCTCATTTTGTAAAATTTGTAACATGTCCCAGTTTAATTAAAAGGATCTTTTTATTGTGTGCTTTGCACTCTTTAATCTTTGAGTCAAGGAGGTTTCATGGTGCCAGGCCAAGAATAACACTGGAGGGGCAAGTGGGAAGAAAAGAGAAAGCAAAGAGAAATGTAAGTCCTGCTGGTGCTCCCTCCTTTATGTGCACACAGGAGTGCTTGGTGAGGGGGAGGCAAATTTTGGGAGGTGCTGAAACAATTCCTGAATTTGAGAGGTGCTGAAACAATTCCTGAATTTGGGAGGTGCTGACACAATTGCAGCTGGCAGCTTTGCAGTTCTGGTGATTCTCTCTGGGCACTGCTGGGAAGGGGCTGTGGGCACAGCCCAGCTCATCCCTCCCCGGGCCAGCTGGAGGCAGCTCTGGGTGGATTCACAATTCTGGGCAGCTCAGAGGAACACCAGGTGAGTCTGGAGCTCCTCGGGCATTTTGCAGGGAAGCACAACCCCAAAAGGGTGCGGAGGTTTCTGTCTGTCCTTGCTGCTGGGGCTCTGCTGGCTTCACCCTGCACAGCTTCAACCTCTTCCTCCTGACACCAACACACACTGCACTTCAAAAGCCACTTGGAAAGGTTTTTAAAGGATTATTGGAATTTTTGGATTACCACAGATGAATTCATTCTTTTTGACAGAATTGAATTACAGCATCTTATCTGTTGCTACTATTAATGAAATGTCTGAGGCCAGCCTTAAAGCACAGCTCCCTTGTGGAGAGACTGAGCAGGAAGGATTTTTCCAAGCTGCATGTTTTTCTGAGTAATGTTGCATACAGACTGGAGATTGCTTCTTCTATTGAATTGCATAATGAAAAATCAATCAGTTTAATGGTTGACAAACTTTGACATTCAAATAAAAATGTTGCTGGTATTTTCATAAAGACCTGTAGGCATGACTAGATTCAGCAACTTTAATTTATGCAATAGTGAGTGTCTGCCAAAACATTGTACAAACGACTGTATAATGAGGCAATAATAACCATGAGGAAAGGAAGGAAAGCAAACAGAGGCCAAATCTCTCAGTTTTTACGGATTATATAATTTCACAAAGCCTTTCAATGTAAAATATGTTCCTATGGCTTCCTTTTCAACACCATGTTCTGTTGTGAAAGCAATTGCTCAAAATCATCAAAACAGATTTATCTGAGGCTGTTGTGTGGCACCAGATGACAGAGTTTGTGCAGTGTGGTGGTTCTGATGCTCAGGGATTTTTATTCTCCTTGATTCAGAGGGGAGAGAAATCCCAGTAAGGGAAGAGGACGCCTTCATTCCTCACTGGATTCTGCTGGTTGTTGTGTTGGGCACAGCCCAGGGAGTGCTGAGCTGAGCTGCCTTTAGGCTCTGCCTGCCCTCGGCACCAGCCTGGCCTAAGAAATCCCGGCAGCTTTTGCCCAGGCCTTGTTTGGGCACAGGATTCCCAGTGTCCCTCAGCCCAAGATGGATTTTCTTTCATTTTCTTTCATGGGAAAATCCATGAAAGAAAATGAAAAAAATCCATCCATTCATTCTTCACCTGGCTCTTTCCTTGCCCTACATCCTCCTTGGAAACTTTCTCTCTTGTGTGAAGAAGTCTCAAATTGTGACATTCAGGAGAAACAAAAATTGAATTAAGAACTGGTGTCTTGGATATGCTGCCGTTGTCTTGAATTTAACACAACTGGAGCAGAATTCTGTTCACCAAAATTGATTCTTTTCCACCCACACCCTTGGGATCCCAAGCATGGCTGGCGAGGAGGATGCTGAGGTTGGGCTGGATCAGCTTCTCAGGCTCTTTTGTTGTCTTGTGACTGTGTCTCTTTCTGTTTCACTACTGTCCTATAAATATTATATTAAATAATGTGCCAGGACTTGCACATTATCCCTCCTTAATCTTGCCTTTTCATGTCATGAGAGAATTCCCCTTTCTTTCCATGGGATTCATGATAATTTTGCTTCTTTGCCACCTTTAACACTCTTCTGATTTTTGGTTTGATATGATGACTGATATTTAGTATCTCTGTTTTATAACTGGCAAAAACAAATTGAAGAAGATAATTGATTTCCTTATGGAATAAACAATGGAGCACAGATTAAAGCATTGTTCCCATTTTATCCTTCCAGCTCAAATTAGACATAAGTTACTCTATACCTTTGATTTTTATAGTCATTTGTGTGGTGAACTGCCAGCATTTCTCTGTCAAGAAGTCTGCAGTATATTTTATTCAAGAACTTTCCATTCTCAGGGATGTGAATGCCTAGATGGAATCTAGAATGGCAATTCCCAAGTGTAAAAAGGTTTGGATTGGTTTTTGTTTTGTTTAAATATAACTGCCTGTATATTTGTGGGGACAGGATTTCTTTCCCTGTTCAACATATGAATGAACTCTTAAATTGTGATTTAGAGAAGAGATCAGTGTCAAATTCCTGCTTCTGCCTTTGAAAATTATCCCTAAAACTGTTCTGTCAAATGAAGTGATAAACACCAGATAAATTCTGGCTTTTTTAGTGGACTCAGAGCTGCTCAGTTGCAGATGTTCTTCTGCAGAAAATTGGTGAGGAAAGCCTTTTATACCTCATGGTGGATCTCCTAAATGTCTTTTATATCTCATGGTGGATCTCCTGAACTCAGGGAACCAACAGCCACAGAATACAAAAATACCAATCAATAGTAAATGTGGTGATTTGCATGGTCCTGTAGTTTACATTAAATACCAAGCACTGAATGAGGAGCTGAGGTAACTCAGAAATAAGATTGATCCTGCTGATACACAAAATGAGTCCATTCCATGGATGTTTTGTAAAATAGGAGTGAACTGAGGCTGTTGCTGGCTTTAAATTTATAAAATACCCACTGCACCAACAAATCAGCAGTGAGTGTTTCAGATATTTCAGATAATGGATGAGTTACTGGCTACTTCCCCTTAGTGCTGGAGTTGTAGGTGGACTCAGTAAGATTTCTGTAGTGTCAAACAGTGATTAGTTATGTGAAAAATGAGTTCCAGTGGGTTTTTTGCATATCACCATCTTTTTTTGTTCATTGCTCAAATGTCAACTTAATTTTCATATAAAAAACACATCCTAATTGCATTTTCGGTCTAATGGGCTCCTAGGTGAAGCTTGCCTGTAAAGAATTGCTTGGTTTTACTCCCAATTTACTTTGGCTAAAATTAATATTTTATTTATTGAAAATTCAGAGACCTGTGGGGGAAGGACTCAAGCTTTAAAATTCTGCCAGAAGATATACAGAATTTTTATTTTTTTTCTAAACACAGCATCAATTTTGGCAAGCCAGCCTAGGCTGCCCTGGAGGTAACATTGAAGCTGGAGCTCCATAACTAAAGAACCAAGTAATTAAAAATGAAGCCACAAAACTTCCTCACTTCTCTACTCCCCAGCAGTAGAACTCAAACAGTTTGCTAACCTCCAGCACTTGTGTCAGCAGCAAAATTGAAAGTATTTTTTGTCACCTGCACTGCTGTCAGCAGAAAGAAAAAAAAAAAAAAAGAAAGTAGAGGAACATAATTTCAGCACTAACATAAGTATCAGAATGATTTACCTGTCTGTTCTGCTTCACTTTCATCTCAGCTTTCAGGGCTTCATTCATCAATCTTTTATTTACACACTCATATCTCATTTTTACACAATTCTCTCTCCCTGCCCAGATGGCTCTGGGTGCTCATCAAAGGCAGGCTCAGCACACACGGAGCCCTCGTGGCTGCAGGAGCACTGGGGGGCTCTGCTCTGCAATTCTGCAATATTCACATCAGGGAAAAGAAAATCCCACCTTTCAGGAAAGTACCACAAAATTCTCAGCCTTTAAAATGCACTGCTGACTCTTATCTAGGGGAAAATGTTCTCTGTCAGCCAAGGCAGAGGTTTGCTCCATCACTCCCAGCCTTTTCAGGGGCAGGAACTTTGCAGGGCTAATATAAAACAGAAATCTGCTCAAAGAAGCAAAGTACATCTTAAATAAAATTAATTATTTTAATTTTTAAAAATTTGTTAATATTAATTCAAATATTATAAACAAGTGCTGTAGTAATTCCATTTATAGCTCACTTATAGTGCCCATTTTATCTTCATACAATTCTGGTTTTAGCACAAGCTCAGCTTTGTTTCCAATGAGCTTTCCTTGAAATGCGTGCAAATCTTCAGGAACAAGCTTGTTGTAGTCATAAAATGCTTTCAGATCTTCCTCTAACTTTTTACCAAATTCCTCTTGCTTAATTTCACACAGCCTGTCCTGTCTGCAGTATTTCTAACAATATTTATTGCATTCTTAGCTTCTTAAGTGCTATTCCCATAAAAGCTCAGCCTATGGAATTTAGCTTTAGTGGGATCCATTCAGTTTTGCAGCTTGTTCAAAGTTTAACAGATACAGAGAAATGCATATTAGGAACCATGTTGACATTTTTTATGGGCCTGATTGCTCCAAGTGTGTGTTTGCTCTTTTTCTACCAGACTCAATTTCTAGCTTTTATTTGATAGTAGGGTTTGTGATAATTACTTGTAGGCTGATTAACTTCAGGAATCCCAGGCAAAGAATAGAAAAGGAAAGGTTTGTAGGGAATTCCAGTCCTTTTGCCAGTCAGCATTGTATTATGGATGACAGGGATCATTAGATGAATTTTATCTCATTCTTCAAAATTCATGTTCATGAAGCCATTTGCACAGATGTGTATTTTAGGTGCACAACAAATGAGCAGAGGATTAGGAAGCGAGTAAAATGTAAAATAAAATGGATCTGAGCCCTCCCACAGCAGCCAACAATAGGAAATACCCTTGGAAAAGCAGCTTTTCTGCCAGGGTGGAAAAGTCTAATGCCTTCAATATTCTTATCAATAATGTAACATAAATATTGCAATACCACTCTGAACATTTGCCAGTGACAAGATGATTATGGCTTAATCAGCATTGACAGGCCCAGGGCCATTATGCTCAGTAATGCAGCTGAAATGGGAGCAGAGCCATCGTAATGAGCTGTGTGTTAATGCTGCTGCAGCCCAGGCAAAGGAGCTCCCACCTCTGCATGGACACTGGAAAATCACTAAATGACCCAACAGAACCTCCCAGCAAATGCTGTGCAATGTGGGATAAATTTAATAATAATAACATAAAAATTGGGGTGTGCCCTGCTGAGGCCAGGGAGGTTTAATTTCTGACTGCACAGTGTTTTCTCATTAATTCTGGTGTTCAAATTGTAAACAGTGCTGGAGAACTTAGAGGATGTAGAGAAGAGCTTCAAGTGTAAGTCAGGCTAATGGAACACCTGTGCATCTAAAAAAGAACTTAATAGGATGAACTGTTTGCCTACAAATAACTTCATTGGATCAAGTTTTGTTTGCTAAAGCCCCTTTAATGCAAGCCCAGCAAGGAGCAGAACCTCCAGCAATGTCAGCACTGAAAACTGTGAAGAAAGCAACCAGGGAAAGTGATGGCTTTTCTTCCTCAAAAATCCTCAAAATTTGAATTTTGCCCTATGGTGAGTCCTGACAAGGCAGTAACTGCTGCAGTTAAACTGAAATCCTATGACTACAATATAGAATCAGAGTAGTTCATTTAAAGGGATGTTTTGCTCTTAAAGTTCAAAATGTGTGGTGATTTTTGGATATTAGTGCTGTGATTAGAGACCTGTTTTAATTGGTTAAATTACTACCAAGTAATGAAAGGAACAGAGCCTCCAGAGGGGTCCTGGGAGAAGCTGGAGGGGTGAAGGGAAAATGCCCAAACTGTTTGTGCTGAGGTGATTTAATCTCTTTCCCAACAACCTATAAATGGTTTTACTTAGACTGGGAAGAGCTGATGGACATAAAAGAGGGCAAGAGACTGAGAGCACTGAGAGAGATTTGATGTTAAATGAGAACCAGGAGTCACTGAAGTGAAGCTAAACTGAAACACAGCCCTGTGCTCCCCTTGTCCTTCCCTGAGCCCACCAAAAGGAGCAAGCTCTGCTGGAACTGCAATGTAAGAGAAACATGCATTTATATTATTTATTGGATTAAGATTTTTAGCAGTTTTTTATCTACTGCTGACAATGACTTTTGGCTCTGAGGACTACTTTGCCATTTTATACTATTTAATTTGTATTTCCAGAGGGAAAAAAAATTTAAATGCTGAAATGTTGTCAAACCTGAAGTGAATACATAAAAACTTATGGCTCAGGGCTGAAACTTAGAGAGAAATACAAAGTTCTCTGAATATGAAACAATGGGAGAATAGAGGCTGCAATTGGCCAGAGTCAGGTATGCCAATTTCCTTTTCTTTAATGCTGGAACCAGGAGTGCTTAGTTTGGCCTTTCTGTACAAGCCCTTTTAAAGTTCAAAATTGAAAAAAACAAAACCAAAAAACCACCAACAACAAAAACCACAACAACAAAAAACACCAACCACTGCAGCTCTAGTTGTAGATAATCACAAGATCCAATTGTGACGTCTTCACTGCATCTATTTATCTATTTTTTTTTTTACATTCTTCCCATGGGAAGACTGCTTTTAAAATTATTAGAACTAACAAAAAAAACTCCTTAAAAACAAAACAAAATAAAACAACAAAAAAAAAGACCAAAAACCCCCAAAAAACCAAACAAAAAAAAAAAAAAACCCACAAGTTTTTTGTTGGAGAAATTAATTTTTCTTTCCTGCTGCTGCCAGAAGTGAATAGTAACAGTAATGCACAGGTTTTGGAGTAAAGGTATAAGAATTTGGAACACTTTAAAAGGCTTTTTCTGCCAGCAGAGATGTCAGAGCCCACTGCAGATTCCTGCTGCTCCCCTGTCCGCAGAGAACACTGCCATCTGCAGAAAGAAGGGGAGCTGTGTTGCACCTGATGGCAGCGAGCGGCTGAAAATTCCAAATTCCCCAGGTGACAAGGGACACATTTCCCAGGGCCGGTGTAATGGGCTCGGGGACAGCAGGGCATCACTTACAGCAGCAGCAGAGCTGTGATTTCCTTGATGGAGTGGCCCCGGCCGGGCAGCCGGGGCCAGGGATGCTGCATGCTCACAATAACAATCTCTCTGAGGCTCTCAAGTGCCCTGGAAATGAACACCAGCCCTTGCAGCATAGAAATGAGGAACTTCAATTTCTGCTGAATCATTTTTCTATGTCCTGCAGGAGAATGGCTGTGACAGATGCACTGCAGTGAAAGAGCAGGAGCTCCTGGAGTTCCATGCATATCAACAAGTTCCACGACGGCCAGCCCTCCATCTTTGTTATGATAGAAAAGCCATCAACCCCCAGATCTCTCCTCTCCCACCTCCTTCCAGCATTTTGGGGTTTAATTCATGGCCTGGTCCTTGGTTTGATGGGGGTTCTGTAAAGCTGCTCTTGGCACAGCTGGTGCATCCTTGGGAACCTCACAAACAGGGCTGATGTCCCATTTTGGGGGCAAACAAAACTCCCCCAGGAGGCCCAAAATCCCAAATGAGATTTAGGAATCTTCCTGGGGATCAGATTTATCACTGCACAGCCCATGGAATGAGGAGCTCTCAAGGCAAAAGTATTGGGAGTAAAATGTCCCAAAAATTGGGAGTAAAATGTCCCAATAGGACACAAGATGAGCGACACACACTGAAATGTCCAAGGTAAAAAGGGAGCAGTTTATTTCTGAACTCTAATATTTATAGACTTTTAAAAGTGACTGTGGATTGGAGGATGAAATTGCCACCTCTCTAGCTACACTGATCAAACCAACAGTCCATCAATTCTCTCCTCCTCCACAAAGGAATGGAAAACAATCATTATTTACATGGAAAGTGCCTGAGAAACTCCATTACAAAAATGTAAACATCGGAAGATGTTTTACTGTCCTACATAAAGTTTTACTGTCACCCTTCTAAGAACTTAGAAGAACAGGGTGACAGTAAAACTTTATGTGGGAGGGAAAACTGAGGGAATGTTCTGGAAGGTGGCTGCACCTCAGGTCTGAGCATCGAGGCAGGGATTTCACCCTGCTCTGAAAGCAGAAATTTCCAGAAATATCCTGTCCAGGATGACATTTCTCTGTTAGGGGAAGACAAAAAGGATTTCAGCTGGAATCCAAGCCCAGTCAGGGGTGCAAGGCTGCATCTCATTTCTGCAGGCAGTTGCCATGACTGTGGATGTGCATTGGAAAATTGCAGCACCAATGGCTGCTGGCATTTGCACACACATTTATCCAATTAGGATGTGCAATCAAAGTAATTTCATGCACAAATTAGCTGCACAATTGTGCATGCCTCCTGCACATGTAATTGTTATGCCTAATTGGTCTGAAAGTCTTGTTCACAATGTGCGTCTTGATTTTTATTGTAATATGACATAAAAAACATTTGTAGAAATTCAAATTTTGTATAATGTTAGCATTTAGAAATAACTTCCAGTTCTCTTTATAGATTTTAAAAACTAAACATTTCTCTGTCTGTTACCTGTAGGCAATGTGAGCTCACAATCCACAAATTATTGACAGTTGAAAATTTAACTTTGTTTTTGGTTTTTGATAATTATAGCCTTAATAAGTCCTATAAATAGTCTATCCTTGGTGTAGAAATAGGGCCACAAAATTGCATAGTTTTGTTTCTTCTATGCTACGTATAAAGAAAAATAATACTATGGTAGGAATCCTTGCGTGGGCACATTGTTAAAATATTGCCATGGTTTTTTTATATTAAAAGAAAATGTATTAAGCAATATATTTAGTTCATATAAACATGAAAACCCTATAGAAAAAAATGTGGAATCAGTGAAGGCATAATTTCATTTGGTGTAATAATCCAACATCTGGTGATGTGCTTGAACTCACTTTGTTAGAAGTGAGTTTATTTGGTTTATAACCACATTTACTGAAATCATGGGGGTTTATTCTTGTTTATAACAAGGAAACCAAAAGCTTGAGAAGGGAGCCCTATTTATCTGCTTTTTCCTGATCTCTGTTGTTCTCCTTCCTCCAGAGGTGAGTTCTGACCAGACCTTTCCCTGTCCCTCCAGCCCTGTCCAGCCTGGCCTGGGACACTCCAGGGCTGGGAAACGCCAAACCCTCCTGCTCTGGCTCCTCACTGTGCTCTCTGCCCACAAATGAACCCCAAAACAATGGGAATTCCCATGTCAGGCTCTCTTTGCTTCCTGGAGGATGGTGAGCAGCTCTCTGTTCCCTGCACTTAAAGCACCAAAGCCTCGGGCAGGGTGGGGTTGAGATTTTGGCTCCTCTGGGACCACAGCGGGATTTAAAATGTTCTCACTCTGTAAAGCATTCTTGCAGCACCCAGATAAAGTTTAGTTGCTGACTTTCTGTTGTCATTCACTTTTTAAATTATATAAAGCAGGAACCTCCCAGCCATCCAGAGGTGGAGTTTTGCTTATTTGGAGCAGAAAATCCCAACAAGAGCCGCCTCCATCTCTGCTGGAGTTTCTCCAAATGAATCATCTCCCTCCCTGCAAGGTACAGAGCAAATCCCATTTCTTTTTGCTTCATTTTAAAGTTCTTTGGGGAGTGCCTGTGCCAGGAAAACCCTGGTGCAGCTGAGAGCATTTAATAGCTGCATTTGGCCAAATTCTGGTTTTTTGTAGCAGCACTGGGGAGCTGCGGCTGCACCGGGGGCAGCTCGGAGCGGGGCTGCCCTGCGTTATCCCGGGTTTATTTCTGCTCCAGCAGGATTTTCCAGGCCAGCACCAGCAGAGAGAGCTCTTCTCTCACTTTCCACAGCGGCCATCTGACATCACCCCTGGAAATCGGGATTTGCTCAGGATTTGGTGAATTTCTGACTCCAGCAGAGCTCTGCACGTTTTGTGTCTGAAAAGCAGAGCGCTGTAAATGTCCCGGACGCTCAGCATTTGCTGCAGGACTCAATTTGAACGCATCTACTCAGACATTTGGAGGTTTTTTGTACATTCAAAGGCAGAAATTCTGCTTGTGTAAATTCAAATAATCCCACCAAGACTGACTTTAAGACATATATTTTAATGAAAGTAATTTTAGCATGTTTTATGGATTTTGCTTATCTTGAGAAATGTGATGCTTGTGATTATTTTAAAATTTACTTTGGAAGGTCAGGTTAATTTTTAAAACATAATTCCAAATTCTGACATCCTTGCAGCTTCTTAGGGCTGGTTTCTGTGTACTCCTACAAATCAGGATGTACTGAGCTGCAGTTTCTTATCCTCTTTATTACTCTCCTGTTCTGCTTCCTTTTTTATTTGCTGTCCCAGCAACCCAGCACATCCTTTCCCTCCACCTGCTCACACTCTCTTCTCTCCAGTCTCCCTGCATTTTTCTGCATGTGGTTTTTCCTTTTGGACCTTCCTTGTGTCAGGGCTCAGTCCCTGCCCTCTGTGCCGTTTCCCACCCACCAGGATCCTTGATTTTATATTTTATATTTTATATTTTATATTTTATATTTTATATTTTATATTTTATATTTTATATTTTATATTTTATATTTTATGTTATATTTTATATTTTATATTTTATATTTTATATTTTATGTTATATTATATTTTATAGTTTATGCTATTTTATGCTTTATATTTTATCTCCACTCCCATACCCAGCTCCTGTTCCTCCCTGCCCTCCCCTTGCCACATTTCCTAAGTGACTTTTCCATTCACTTCAGTAAAAATCCACAGTCAGTCATGCCAAGAGTGAATGTTTGCTGCTTTAGAATGAGCATTGCACTATTTTATTCTAAAAACCAGCAGAAAGCCACCCATGATGCTGGTTGCTGACAGGTGAACAAGAGATATGAAATACCAGAAGTATATTTTCATGGAATTCTCATGTTCAGTTATTTAATTTAGGATTGTAGTTACTGTGTCTGTTTGTGTCAGGCCATGTAATTGCATTATACAGATCCACGTTCAGACACAAGTTTATTTGCATCCAGAAAGAAAATGTCATTAGGGAAAATAATTTCAGATCACCTATTTCTGCATGTCTTGCTGGCGCATAAGTGTCATTTGGCTGGTATGGAAAATCTGCTAATGAGCAGAGCAGCATCAAAGTTGGCATTAAAAATCCACCCCCTAGAAGGAGTAGCAAGGATGGAAATGATGGAAACTGAACTGCTGGGGGTTGTCTGGAGTGTAATCAGTGAATTTATTGTTCATTTCTCTGAGAGTTCTATGGAATCTAAAAATTGGTCGGTTTCTTAGAGGAAAAGTTATCAAGAACTGAGATTTAACTGTGCCTCTCCCTAGTCCCTGATAAATGGGATTATGTGTGACTTTCAGAGCTCTTCATTTTAGATTTAGTGAGGACCATGATGTGAAATCATGGGGGAGTGAGCTCAAGAACAAATGCTCCCTGCCCAGGGGAGGCTTCTTGATCTCAGAGCTTCTTAAGGAGAAAAACCATCTGGAATTTGTGTGTAGCACCCTGGAGTGGTCCTGAAGGACAGCAGAACCATAAAACCTCCATGGAATGAGCAGCTTCAGCTCCTTCTCCATTCCTGTGGCTGTGCCTGTGCAGTGAATGGCTCCAGGTGGAATTATCCTCAAATCCTCGCTCCAAATTCACAACCTGACCAAGGGTGAGCACTGCACCAGAAAACCCTGCACAATTCAAAACAGCAAAGAAAAAAGCGATGACACCAACCCCAACATCAGCTGTGTGAGAGCTCTGGAAGGGCCTGGCACAGGTTTGTCCCCACGTCTGTCAGATCTCAGTGTGGCTTTGTGATGTCAGCAGAACGTGTCATTGAAGTGTTGATTTTTAGGGAGTAAACATTAGAAACTGAACAGGCTTGCTGCTTGCACAGTGTGCTTGAATGACAGCTGCTCTGTTTTCCTAAATTTCAGCAAGCAAAGTAGCTTGAAGTGTTCAGGAGCTAAATCTGTCAGCTTTCTGATACAAAGGAAATTTTGTGGGGTTGGAGAACTGACAGAAGTGGGGGTGGAAGCACAGTGACAGAACAAAAATCAGAAATAAATACAGCTTTACTTTGCACTTTAATTTACATTCTTGCCATATTTTAGAGCCTGAAGCAGACACACTTTAGGCCACAGCTGGTGAAAACTATTTCTGAAGGGCTGTGGGTGTTGGTAATCTCCCTTTCCTGGACATCCAGGGCAGCCAGAGCCAGGGCAGGGCTGGGAATGTGAGCCTGAGCTCAGGGAGACCCAGCCAGACCCTCCCCTGCACTTTCCATGGCTTTATTACACCTGGCAATAAATGAAAATAATGGCATAACCCCTCACCACTCAAACTCTCAGGATCTGGTGCATGGTTAGAAATGAATAATGCTTTGGGTATCGTGCCTTTGTTTCTGCAACTGCTGCTACTGGAAGCTCTCTGTGTGCAGATTTTATTCAAATTCTCCTTTTCTTTTGATGTCTCTGTCAGCATTTGAAGTTGACAGATATTTATCACAGAGTGCTCGGTGCCTGCCCTGCTTTCCCCAGTGCATACCCCATGGCCCTCTTGCTAAATGCTGAACTGGCAGAGATGCTGGCAAGCCTCAGACACACAGAATAATGACTGGGCTGGCTGCTCAGCCTAAAGCTTGGGCCATTTTGGTTGAGGCATTTTATTTGTTTCTTTGGTTTTTATTTGGTGGCTGTTGGTTTGTTTTTGCGGTTTTTGTTCGGTTGGTTTTTGTTTTTTGGTGGTTTTTTCCTTGTTTTTTTATTTTGGTTTGATTTTTTTATTTATTTGGGTTTTTTGTTGTTGTTGTTTTTTGTTTTTATTTTCTCTGCAGAAGGTAAGTGGGTGTTACCCCCCAAAAAACTTCTTTGTGTGGAAGCAGCTTCTGAGTTAGTTCTGACAAACTGGGTTTGATGCTTGGTGAGCATTCAATGATCCATCCTGGAGGCCCTGAGTGAGTGAAAGAAGAAGTTTAATTCATAGTTCTCAGTGTATTTCTCCTGCTGGTGGGTTACTCACTTGAAAAGTGGCCATATTTTACTGTCAGTGCCATTGGAAAAGAAATAGTGCTGGTTTCAGTAGAAATGAGAGAGAAGTGTTACCATAAGACAAATTTTTGACGAGTGTTCTTCTGTTGGTACAGATGGCATCTGTGTATTTTTATCACTATAAATCACTCACAGTTGGAGTCATGCTTAGTCCAATATCTTGCTTTATGTTTATTGACATAATCACAGTTTTAGAGATGATATTAATCACTCAGTTCTTTGGAAACATTTGGATTGGTAGATGAAAAAGCATATTTATTTTGAGAAAGCAAATGGTACAATTAATTTTCGCATATTTGTACATTTGCAAATAACAAACAAACTGTATTGCAAAGCAGTGAATTAGTGCATTGAAACATTGATTTGTAAGCCTTGTTTTCCTCCTACAACCCACTGCAGGTGTGTGATAAATCAGGACATCAGGGAATGCACTGGGGAGAGTTGCCTACATTTAAATGCAAACTGGATTTTTGCAGTTTTCCCCAAAAGTCCCAGCATGCTGGTAAGATTTCTCAAGAAGCCTTGAATTTGTTTTTTATAACGCTATAATTTTTTTTATTCCTGCTGACCACAGCAGCATGAGCTGGGAGGGGAGGGTGGGAGGATTACACAGCATCAAACCAACTTTCCCTTCCCTGCTTTGGGGTTTGTGCTGCCTTGTTTGGCCGGAGCAGACCCAGAGCAGTTCCTGCCCCCAAGCAGGGTGGGAGCATCTCCAGGGGGCAGAGCAGAGCCGAGGGCAGCAGGGATTGTGTGGATGGAGCCCGGACGTCCCCATGGATGGGATCCCCATGGATGGGATCCCCATGGATGGGACCCCCATGGATGGGATCCCCATGGCAGCGCTGGAATCCCTGAGGAGCTGCTGGGAATGCCCCAGCACAGCAGCAAGGATGTGATGGGACATCTCTGGGCTCTGCCCCCCGGCCCTGCAGGAGGATGAGGAGGGAGCAGCTTTAAAGCTCCCTCCAGGCTCTGCAAACAACAGCCTGAAGGAAAGCAAGAGCAATGATTTCTTCATTTTCTCAATGAAAACCATTTCATTTGTGCCCTGCTCTCCAGGCTGTGGGAGGGGAGCTGGCCCCATGCACAGCAGGTGTGGGGTGATGCCAGCTGGTTGTACAACCCTGGAGCTGATCAAGATAGACAACTCCTTATTCACAGGTTTTTCACAATTAATGCAGCCTTCCTCTTCTGAACCTCAGCAATTACCCAGCTGAATTAACACTGGAAGAATGGTATTCAAACTATGAATTACTTAAATTCAGCTAAGATGTAGCCAGATAATTTTGCACCAGTAACATTCATTGAAAACTGTAAGAAAATGTGTGTTTCTATAGGCAGACACACCCAACCCAACCAGTTTCAAATTTGTACACACTTGCATTAGCAAATTGAAGCTTGCTTTGCTCAACTGAAACATGAGTCATAAAGATATCAAAGAAAATAGCATCCAAAATTCCACCTGAAGAGTAACACATAATTAAAAAATTGGTTGACTCAAAGGAGCAGCCGTGTTCATAAGCAGAATTATCTTCAATGACCTTGTCCCTATCTAAATGTGCCTGCACACAAAGGGGCAGCACTCTGTGCCTGGGAGCCCTCCCAGCACAATTGTTCCAAGGAGTCAGGACAGCTCTGGCACTGCTGAGCTGCTGGAATGTGGGAGGTGGGATTGGTCTTTGGTGGGATTGGTCTTTGGTTCTGGTTTTTGTAGCATTTTATCAGCTCTGGTTCAGTGTTGATGACTCTGGGTGGAGCAGGAGGACACAGCATTTGTGTTCCTGGTATGAAATCTAATCCAAAACCATTCCCTGCCTTCTCTGGATCTGAGAAATTCAGTTGTCACTGTAAAGGAGAAGGGGAAAAAACTTCTGTTTTTCTGAGGGGAGTAATTCCATTAATTCCAGGGCATTTGCTCTGTATTTGCTGCCCTGTGACTGAGGTCACCCTGTACCCCCCCAGTCTGGGAGCTCTCAGAAAAAAGCTGTGAGAGGATCATGCTCTGGAGCTGTAAGGGGGAGAAAGGAATATTGCAGAAACTGATTTGCCTAATCCATTCTGTAAATCCATATTCACACATCCATACATTTATATTTAGGTATTTACACATCATAGCAAAAGGGACATCAAAAGTTCCCCAGCTGAAGCTGGAGCAGCTTTGCCTGGAGCCCCTGACGTGAGAAGGGATTGTTCTCTGCAAGGACCTGGAATTCTGCACCAGGGCAGGCAGGAGGTGGAGATGGTTCACCTTGGATAACCCAAAATTCACAACAGAACCAGGGAGAAAAAAGCCTGACCCCAAATAAACACATTTCCTGTCAGCTGAGAATCTTCACATGATGGTTCTGGCACACCAGGTAGTGGGGTTTGGTGTGGGAATGTCTAATAATAATTAATATATTGAAATGTTAATAATGTTTAGGAGAAGCCCAGTATTAAAACCATGTTTGTAAACAGAAATTCCTGCCATAATTGGGTGTATTTGTAATTAAGTAACATTCTCTAGTGGAAATGACATGCATTATAGTTCCTACATTGATTTATATGTCATTAATATTATATAAAAGACAGACTTTCTTCCAAGAAACCCCAGGCAGCTGCAGAAAACCTTAATTTTATAAAAAACAGTGAAGTCTGCAGTGGAGTTACTTTCCTGACTCAAACATTGTGTAGCTTTGTGTACCTGCAGGGAGCTGGGAAGGAAGCGCTGGAGCTGTAAGAGCTCAGAACTCAGGTATTTAAGTGCAATTCTTTGGGAATTTCCCTGTGGGAGGTTAAATGTCAGACGTGTCTGTAATGCCCTGACAACCCCAGTGACCTCAGCAAGGTCTTCAGTTCTTTATTTATTTCCTCTTTCCTCTGTGTCAGAGGTACCAGCAGGTGGTAACTTCTTATATAATCTTTAATAACACCATGGTGCAATAGAAAACACAAACACAATGGGAATTCCATATTAAAATACTGTGGAATTATTTCTTGCTGTTGATTATAACTGTAGAGCAACACTAAACCAACACAATAATATTTAATTCACATGTAAAGAACAACTGCTGGAGTTACAAACTGGGAATTGTCAGATATGAGAGAGCAGGAGTTGCTTCCCCACATGTGCAGGAATGCCCTTGGTGAGTTGATAAGGCAGATTGTGCAATTGTCCTATCAAATTTTGTAAGATTGTTGCTGCAAGATTTCTGCCATCTGCACCTGAGACCAGCTGTGCTGGGGATCCTTTGGCCACATCCATTTCATAACTGCAAAATTCATCCTTTAGCCTTGGATTTCACTCGAAATTTGTAAAGATAGAAAAAGTATAAAATGGCAAAGAGCACCACAAGTCCCTGTCCCTCTGCACTTTGGATGCAGTGATTTCCATGTCATCTTCTCCCTCTGTTAATGGGAATGAAAATCCAAAAACACCAGCAGAACCCCTTCTGTCTGAGTTGTGGTGCTGGTTAGACAATGGCATTAAGCTACAGATTAGATAGCATTGAAGCAAGGTTTTATAGATCTGTCTCAGACATCACATATGAAAGAGGCATTTAGTAGATGGCATTAAAAGTATTTACAAGTATTATTTAAAAATTCTTCATAATAACTTGCTGCCTTGATGCAGAATGAATGAGCAGAAATTTACTGACATGTATTTACAGTTTTTACTGAGAATATACTTGTTTAGATGCTTGATGTCAGAACAATATAAAATATTGGGTACGAAAGAGTATTAGGGTCTGTATGTGAAGTACATCAAAATAATTCAAATAATTAAACCTTGCAGCTTCATTCTTCTGTTTAACCAAAATGTTATTTCTACAAAGATTTTTCCCCTTACAGGTACTAAGACTGTCCTAATTATTTATCTTGACACAGTGTTTAGATCAAAACCTGTAACAATCTGTTGTTTGCTGGGATTATAAGCAGATTTTACAGTTTATATTTGTGTACACAGGCTCAGCTGCATGAAGCTCTGTTGGCAGGTGAGGACCATGATTGTTCCTACATCTTCTTTGTGGTTTTTGACAAGTATTTTCAGATGCAAATACCTGACATGAACTAACCTTGGCCTAATCTGCAGCCTGGTGCCTTGACACCTCTTTTGCTCTGGGGAAAATTTGGTAGTTTTGAATGTCCTTTAACTGGCTTGGAATGTTATATATTGGAATATTATATATTGGCCATCCCAAAAATGCAGCCTGTGTTCTTTTAGCTTCCCTGGCATTAGCTGCTGAAGAAAGGGAGTTTATCAGATGGAATAGTTAATCCAGGGACTGGCTCATGGGTTTGATAATGCAGTGGCTGTGGACAGGTTGCAGCTTGCCTGTAATTATAGATCATATAAACACATTACAGCAGGAGTTTCTATAGGCACAGTTCCAGGAACAATCTGGGCTTGTTCTAAATAACAAATATAGCACCAGTGCAAAGTGTGGGAATGGGCACATAACATCCATAAGAATGCTCCTGCTGGTTGGACTCCCAGTTGGCTGCTATGAACATGAGAACACAAGAAAAAAATCAGTTAATTGGGGAGTGTTAGGAAGCAGCTGGATGTAATTGTTTTGCCAAATGAGTAGTCTTGATGGTATGACCAAGTTCGCAAGAAAATTCCTTACTGTCACTGTTTGGCACAAACATGTGACATAAAGGGAGGTTAATTGGCTGTCCTTTAAAATAATTGAAAAAACATCTTTTTGTGTGTGTGTGGAGGCCCCTCCTTGCTCCCAGGCAGTGCTCCTGAGGGGACATGGGTGGAATGTTTGCAGAACATGCAGGAGCATTTTTGGGTGGCTCCGTGGACCAAGCTGGGAGATACCTGTGGCTCCTCGTGACTGCATTCCTCCCTTTGTCCCAGAGGGAATTTCTCCCTGCCAGGGAGGCTCAGGAATCCAGGCCCTGGCTGGCATTGTGTGCCTGCATTCAAAAGTGATGATTCCTCCTCATTCTCCCTCTCCACTCCTGTTTTCATCCTTCTGGAACATAACGGGCGCCGTCCTTTTCCAGGAGCTCCTCATTCTCCCAAGCAGCAACAAGAACCTCACTGGTGGCTTTGGTGCCTCTTGGAAGTGGCTCACTCAAAACCAAACAGGCAAAACCTCACAACAAAGGAAATTTGCTGCAAATAACCAGCTGAAATAATTGCCTAAGCTGTAAGAACTGGAATGCACAAGGAAAGGTACAAAACCTGCAAGAAGGACTCAGGTCCATTGATGCATCCTTTATTTTTCACCCTAAATATTTCAAAATGTGCACTTTTTCCTTTTTTTTTTTTTTTGGTTGATTTTTGTTGTTGTTTTTTGGGTTTTTCTTTTTTTTTTTTTGGTGGGATTTTTGTTTTAAATCTTTTGACATTTCTGTTGTATTTCATTGTTTCCATGTTTTCTCCCAAGGCCTGGAGGATAAGGTTTAAACCACCCATTTATTGAAGGACAGTTCATGTATTCCTGTGCTACAGAAGAAAGGAATGGATTGATCCAATCCAGTTCCTTGTGTGGGAAAGGAAAGTGGTGTAAAAATCAGAGAATGAAAGTCAAGAATCTTATTTGGGGTCTGCAGCTGCAATATTATTCATGCCCTGTGATCAATAATTTGCCAACCCTTTCCTTGGCCTGCCCCCTATAATATTGTGCAAAATGACAATTTTTCATTAATATTCCCTGACTAAAAAGAAAATAAAATTATTTCACATCTTTATATGGATAAATAGGTCCAATACAATGGCAGAGGATAGCTGTTGTTTCATTTGGTGAGTAGGAACCGTGGGATTCCTTGCAAAAGTTCTCATTAAAGAATGAAATTTATCAGGATACATTCCAGGAAGGTATTTTGGACAGTACTGACACTCTGGAATGAATTGTCTGTCAGAACTTTTAGAGATACTGGGCATGGGATCTCAGCTTGTTCTCATAATAACTTTGGTGATGATGCCTATCACTCTTATAACTATTATTATTATTTTTATATAGCTGATTAAATGTCATAACACTTGGCAATAAATGTCCTATTTAATTACAACAGAGGGACAGCTGTGAGGTGTAGTGATGAGTGGCCTTTATTTCACCACCTTTGAAGTTTAACTCCACCCTACAAAGCACCTTATTCCTGAGTTATACCCATCATTCTCTCTCTAAATCCTTGCACAAGACTGAAGATTGTTGCCATCAACTCAAAACAACACGAAGGTAACAAACCCAAATTTTCTGGGTCTGAGCCACTGTGAAGTTGCCTTGTCACTTATCTTTCCCAATGCACTGGGCTCAGATGATTCTGAAATTCATCTCTGCTCTAGTCTAGAAAGAAAAGTTGCACAGCTTGGCCCATTCTGTTGTTCTAGTGCTACCAGACTATAAACATTTGAATTATTAAGTGAAATTCCATGCAAATATTTTAATAAAGTAGCCATATCACTTATGAGAAATGTTATTTCATTTTGTAAATGTTCTGTGCTTTCCCCTATAAATGCCTTTCTGGTAATTTCTGCCAGCTCATTCACTTTTACTTTGTATTCTGTTCAGTCATTGGCTCTATGAGGAGTGACAAAGCTACTCCAAAGTCAAGATTTCTTTTCAAATGTTTGTTCATATTTTAAGAATCCCAGAACCACGCAACTTCCAGCAATTATAACACAAAATCAATCTCAGGGGGCAAAGTAAGGTACAAGACATAAATTGTAATTAATGACTGGGAAAATTTAGGATAAAAGTTGAAGATTCTCAACATTATATTTAAATGTTTGTCTGCAAATACCACACAGAGTAAAATCTGCCATCATTGCAATGATGCAGTGGGTTTGAGTTACAATGCAGGATTATTACACACACAGATTCGAGGTAATCAGCTCTGTGTCCTGCAACAGAATCCTGAAATAATTGTAAAAGTAATTATGACAATTCATTTGCAGAGAAGCTTTGGACAGTGGAAATGTCCCTGCCATGGCAGGGTGGCACTGGATGGGCTTCAGGGTCCCGGGACCATCCTGGGATCCTGTGAAGGTTTTGGATGCTCAATCTGAACAGAAATGTCCTGCTTTTACCCATTTTCAGACTCAGTCTGGGTAATTCTCTGTTTTGCTGTGCTGAGGCTCCTGCTGGTTGCTGGTTTGACACTCGCTGTGCTCCAGGAAAGGAAGATCCAGGGAACCAGATCACCCTGCCTGCAATCAGCTCCCAAACTCCCTGCCTGGCCTGAGGGCACCTTGTGACTCCTTGGCCAAACCCAAACACCTTCCAGGCTAAGGGAAGAGATCTGGGGATGCTTTGGAGCAGTTTTGCAACCCCTGAGTAATTCTAACTGTGTGTGTTTGGTTTGCCCAGAGAGGGAGAGCCTGCCAAGAGAGCTGATTTCTCCTTCTGTCAGGTATTTCCAGAGAGTCTCTTTTGCTTTGAGTTTTTTTCAGTGGAAATGTCTTTGAGATTATTAAATGTGATATCTTACAGTCTTTAGCCTGTGAAAGGAAATAGCATTTTCCCCTCTGCTCACCACAAGCAGCTTTAGAAATAATGGTCTTGAGAGGCAGCAAGGGAAATTTAAAGATAATCTCAGGGAAAGTGATAACAACAGTTAAGGCAGGGAGTGGATTGCCTGCAGAGGTTCTGCTGTTGCCAGAAAGGGACTGACAAACTTGAGGATGCATTTAGGAGCAGCTGATCCCTCAAGATCCTTCCACCTTGCACTGTGAATTAATCAGGAACAGAAATGAAAAGTGCCTTGTTCAGCCTCAGAGGTTCCTTTCCTTGTCAAGGCAGAAGTTATGACCCTGACTTGCTTTTACTCTCTTGGTTTGTTGGTTTATTACAGTTCAGTTTGTGTGGCTTGGAAAAGCAGATTTAGCAATTGCACATGGCAGAGATTGTTGTGGTGTTTGTAGTTCTTTCTCTTTTGCTTTTTCCCAGGACCGACAAAGAATCTTTACAATAAAAATGAAATTATAACAGTCATTCTTACAGGCTTGAGCTGTCACATCCACAAAAATACACCAACAAATATAAGTCCACACAGAAATGTTAAAGGACAAAGAAGACATCAGGATGTTGGTGGAAAAAAAAAACCCCAAACTGTTGTCTCTAATACTGCATTTAAATAACTGTCATAGGCAAATTCAGAGTTTGTCATTTCAACTAAGAAATTCCAATTGGTGAAGCCAGGAGAGTTTTTCCAAGTGGAAAGGTGTTTAATTCCCTGGGATGGGGAATGATGGTTACGCTCATTTGACAGAGAGCTCTCTCGTGTTTGAATCTGAGAATGAAATTCTTCGCACGTGTTTGTGCATTGGGTGAAATCAGAGGTCTTTGTACTGTGTTTACTGAACAGCTTTTATGAGATATAAATACCAGCACATTCTGGTGGGTTTCTAACAAACAGAATGGTCTGCTCAGTCCCAATATGGTCCTGTGTTAGAGCAGATTGGATGGTACCCTTCGATGATGGGAAATGCATTTCAATTCCATCCAATGGCATGTATGGCTTATAAATTTAGAGAGGCTGTGGGTGTAGAGAAGCTGATTGTATAGCATTATTCATTACGTGCCTCAGATCAAGTTTTGGCTCCTATTCTGTTCAATGATTGCACATTAGCATTCTTCTTGATCTTTGGTGCGTGACGCTTCCTGCAGAACTGGTTTGAGCCTGTCCTCCTGCTTGAAGAATATTCTTTCTTCTGCTCCTGTCATTAGAAAAACTTATTATTGATAGTTGATGATTTTCCAGAACTCTTCCCAGTTCCTAAAGCCACAGGCTGGATACTCCCAGCCCAGCCATGCCTGAGGAGCAGCACTGATGGGTGCATGGATGAGGGGTGCTGGATCATTTAGGAAAAGCTCCTGGGGTCACCTTCGACTCTGGCCACAGGTAGAAGGTTCTCCTGTGTCTTTCTGACTGATCACTTGGGTTGGCAGCTGACTTGCAATTAAAATAATGAGGTAATTATTGAGTCCTGGGAGTGATAGTCTAAATTGCACTGACCACAGAATTAGCAGTTTGTGAATTAGTAGCTTGTGAGGAACAGAGTTGTCTCTCTTCACTCTCACTGCCTGTAAAGCACATGCCTCTTTCACACTGAGTTTATTTTAGCCCCATGCTCCGTGGTGTAGAATGCTTTGTGGATAATCTTCCTTAGAGACAGAGAAATTGGGCTGCAGGGAACAGAGGAACATATTTTCTGATGCAGTTATATGGTTGTTTATTATTATTATTATTATTATTATTATTATTATTATTATTATTATTATTATTATTATTATACAAGATTTTTACCAATAGCTTAAGAGCTGATAAGTGAACAAAGCCAGGTATAGCACAGACCATCCCCAAGGGCAGACATAGTGTCTGAAACATGCCACCTCTTATTTATCCTTCTGGTTTTAACTTAGAAAAAGAATTCCAATATTTTTACCTTAAAATAACACATCCTGGTTTTCAGGTGGTCTGGAAGCATGGAAGAGCAGTGCCTGCCTTGCACAGGAAGCAAACACATCTCAAGTTGATTATCTACAGCCATGTCTCAAGTAAGGACCATTCTCACTTCCAGATATTCCCAAATATCTCATGTTGCCTTCAAGATTTTATGCAAACAGGGCAGTCCTAAAACAGCCTCCTTTAGCTGCAAGTTTTTAAGCCTTTCTTAATTTGTCTTAAAGCCTGAACCTGTTTATGGCTGAAGATCCTACTTGTTCCCTGGTCCAAGAACAGCCCAGAGCAGGGAGGTGGGTGCTGATGAATATTCTGGGGTGTTTCTGTGGTTTGTGAGGGTCAGGGACTGAAATTACTCCATTCTGGTGCAGACCTTGCTGCAAATTTCAGCTTTCATGCACAGGTCTGGGGACACCTCCTCACCTTTTCAGCACTGCTCCAAACACCAGGATGGGGAGAACACGGGGCTGACACCTCATGAGAAGCAGCCTAACTCCTAGCTAATAACAAAATAATTTATCTCAAGATAAACTGAGGTGGAAAATGTGAATTTCTGAACACAAAGTGTGCTTTAGGCACAATGGAGCTGATGCTTCACAACAAGATCCAGAAGGTGCTGATGCCTGAGCAGTTTGGAGGAAGGGTTTTTGTTTTTCCATTGTTTCAGGACAAGAGAAACTGAGTTAAATCAATTTCTTTAGAACCAGTAGCACATCAGGCAGAGAGAGGATTCTTTAATGTCCCCGTGGTGGTGAGCTGCCTTTTTAGCCTGTGTGTACCTGACAAATTATGCAAGTGAAAGCTTTTCTTGACAAATATAATAATACACAGATAAAGATAGTAGAAGAGTAGTAAATAGAGTAACAATAGTAAAAGAACAATTATGTGTGAACCAGGCAGCAGAAAGCAGAGCAGGAAAGCTGAAGTATTACAGTGTGTGCATGAGGCAATGTAGAAAACACAATCTGGTGGCATCTTAGTGAAATGGGAAAAAGTGTAAGGAAAGAGTAAATAATGTGATAGAAAGACAAAAGCAGCAGCTAATGTGGATTGCAGTAACACATGGAGTGTTGGGATTGTGCACACGTGGACTCACATAGCTGGGTAAATCATCAGCAGTCCCACAGCTGGGATCCCCTTCCTAGTGCTGCAGCCAATGCCCAGGGATGACTGAAACCACTCATTTGCTCAGCTCTGTAAATGAGGAAACAGGAGGCAATTAGTGAAAGCCAAGACTCTTTAATCTCTCACTGCTCCCTGGACTTTGTTCTTGCTCTGGAGCTTTATACAGACGGTGTGAGTGTAAAGACCTACCTGGGAGGAAGGTGCAAAGTATAAATAACCCTGTTCATTACAAACCAGTAACCCTCCATATCCATGGGGTGTTTTAAAACATCATTTACATCCCAACTGCATGTGGCTGTCTGATCCAGGAGGGAATTTACAGCAGCTGAGGAAAGAGTAATCTGATGGAGTGGTTAAAACTAGGAAGTGCTTTGAGTCAGTGGCAATAATCTCCAAAATGCTGAGCTGTGTGTTACCCCCTGTGCACCAAAATTATTCCTGAGGTGTTAATCAGGGTGAGATACAGAAGGAAAAAACTTGTTTCCTAAAACTTTTGTGCTTCCTAAAACTGGGTGCATTTTGCTGGCTCCAGGCAGTGACTGGTTTTGCCAGCAGCATTGTACAGGGTTGGCTTCACTGGGGTACAATTAATTCTTTTATTCTAGTTTGGGGGCAAAACTGGCAGTGTAAAGCAAGTCAGAGACTAGACAGAGGAGCTGTGTCAAAATAAAAATTCCTTCCTCAAAAAAATCCAGCAGTTGTGGGTTTAAACTGCAACTGTTCTAATTATGAAATCAAAAACAAAATCAAAATACACATTTGACTGGAATGTTTGGATTTTGACTCTTTTCCAACTCGAAACACAAATAAAGAGGAGTTATAAAATTAAGTGCAACAGCACACGCTGTCCCTATCAGCACAAGGATCTCACTTTTGGAAGCATAAGTTAGAACTTGTCAGGTGGCTTGTGGGCTTGAAAAAAAAATCCAAACCACCAAAAATCATACAACACAATCAGGAAACCAGATATTCATCACTTCACATAAGGCTCCTATCTGAATTCTTTCTTGTGCTAAAAGGTTTTATAAGATAACGAGAACTTTTATGCTCAAATGGGTGATAAAAGCCATAAAGCCTCCCAGAAAATGGAAGTTCTCATAAACAAAACACCAAGTCCCATTTACAGAACTGTTTCATGTTTACACTGCCAAGTTGCTGATGGTGCATAAAGTTGTTCTCTTAATAATGAGTTGGGTAGAGGAACGCCCAGCATCCCAAAATGTGTTACCTCCTCAGAGATCTGCATTTTAATCAGCTGATGAAACAGATGTGGGAGGATTGTCAGGAGCTCTGGTTCTGAAATCCCAGAGAAGCAGCTATAGATTTTATACATTTTTATAGAAAAAAAAAATCAAGTTACTTTCTTGCTTTCTACCTGCCTGCTAATAGACAGGTCAGAAATGGAAGCTTTCTCAGAAGTGGGAAGGGCTCAAAATGAATAACTTTTTCCAAACTAAATTCTGTACAATGTTTTACCTCAGCAAAACCAAAATTCTGCTACATGCAACCATAAACTGGAAACTTTTCTGTGTTGCATTAAGACAAACAGCATAAACTCTGTACTCACAGTAAATTGAAATTTTGGGTGTAAATTATAGGAATTTATCAAAACTTAGGTCACACCAAGAGAGATAAACTGTGAAAAAAACCCTAAATTTCATGACAGAAAGATATATGCTATAATATATACTATATATAGCCAAATAATGTGATGTAGAAGAGAAGCTCTGTAGGTCCCAGCATGGCACAAGGCATTTCAGTCAGCCACAACAGCAGCAGTGATAATGTGCAAGTAAAATCTAGTTGTTACTAATGGTCTAGAAGTAGAAGCAGGTTAAAATATTCCTATTCCAGTTTCCATGCCCAGATTCCTCAGATATTCAGAAATTTTGTTCCTGTGATACTCATTGACCAAAGAACTGTTCAGTATAATTGTTATTTAAAATTCCCATCATCCTTCATCCTCAGCTATAGAAATTTCACAGCAGTTGAATAATGGAAATGATGATGCATCAGAAATTAAGTGTATCTTAAGGCATTCTTTCATCTTGAGAGGTTTCTGGGTAGAAAAACAGTCTCTAAAATCTATAGCAGATTTTATTTATGGATGTTAAGAACTTACTCCCTCACTTTTAATAGTTTTATATTCCAAACACTTTTCTCTCCTACTTGCTTAATGATTTCACGTTTTCTTTAAAGACAAACCAGCTGTTTCTAAAACACATTTTTAGTCATGTACAAGTAACAGCAAAGACAAACCCCCACATCCCTGCATTGTTCTCCCCAAAACCACCAGGTTCCAACATTTATTTTAATGTGCCACAAGCACAGCTCCTTTATCTGCTGTAATAAGGAGCCTTTTCCTCAGGCAGTCTGTCCAGGAGAGGGAAATGCAAATTGTTGCTTTGGAATTGAACAGGTTTCCTGCTCTTTGGTCATAATGAATGTCATATCTTTCCTTGGCATGGAGCTGAGCAGTGTTTAACTCCCAGATCAGCTCTGCCTGTGTTCCCCGTGTCTGCAGGCCCTCTCCTTTATCAGTTCCCTTCCCCTGAACTGGAAATTTCAGCTGGCAGCCAAACACAGATATCACTGCTGGCGCTCACAGGACTTTTGCAGTGTCAGGATAAAGTTTAGCATCATCTTTTTATTTTCTACTAAGCCTTAAAGTGTTATGTTTATCATGCAATGTTATGTTCTGAAGGGTGTTTTTTTTTTGTAATTGATATTTGGCAAATAATAACTGGCATTGTTTCATTCAGCTGAGGCATTTACTCCTTAGCATGATGAAAAAAGGTCTCTAATGGGTAGCAGGAAACGTGTTCAATGAGGGTTTTTTTTTTTTGCTTGATCACCAATCTCCTGTATAGCATTAATTATCTGAAACAAAGTAAAGTGACTGTTAAATGTCCTCAACAATTCAAATAGGAAAATGGGCACAACAAAGGAGTGACTTCTGCTTCAGGGTAAGTGCAGCACTGAATTGTTTCATTTCATACCATGAAATACAATCTTTTGAGTAGTTGAAAATACTGAGAGCCATCACAAACCCAGTGTCCTTATAAAACAATGTCATTTGTTCTGTTTTGTTCTATTCTGTGTACTGCTGTTATACTCTAATACAAAGATGATTTTTCCTCTCTGGTGGCACAGCAAAATTAGAAATGTATTTGCATGCTCCTTCACAATTTTAGATTATAAATCATCCCAGCTACTAATCAATAAATGCAATTTTAAAATCTTGATTTTTTTTTCATATTCCAAGGATTTCCATTTATTTTTGAAGTGTATAAACTACAATTGATATCATAATTTATTATAAGGAACATGCTAATGGGATAAGAGAGTTTTCCTTCACTCTTTATGGTCTGATCATGAGCTAGTGCCAGCAAGGTAAATGAGTCTTTAAACCATACCCTAAACTCTGTTCAACCCTTTCTGCTCACTGAATTTTCTTACCACTGAATATAAAAGGAGAATTATAATTCCAAAATCACTCAAGAAGCATTTCAGATCCAACCCTGCTAGTCATGCATAGCAAGACACCTTGTTAAAATGCATTTCTAAATGCAATATAAAATGATACAGGAGATAAAAAGTCATACAGTGAGCATACAGAAATGTTGTAGGGCACAGTGGGAATGATGGGCTGAGCAGCCCCTGCTGCTCCACTGTGGGGCCGGAGTGAACAACTCAAGGAATTTCACCTCGTGTGCTTTTTTGTTTTCTTCCTGTGGGAAGCAGAGCCTGCTGTCATTGCAGAGCCACGAACCACAAGGGCAGAGGGTCAGGCAGCCCCAAACCCCAGCTGCCATCCTTGCTCTCAGCATTTGGTGCCCCAAAATCGCCGTGGGGAGGAGGCAGATGGGGCTGCAGGGGCTGCAGAGCCAACCCTCCAGCACTCCTTAGGTGCTCCCCAGCCAGACCTTTGCTCAGTGCTCCTCTGCTGTTTCCCATCCCCATTCAGCTCCTGCTGCTCCTCTAAATCCCCTCAGCCCCAGCCTGGGCCCCAGAGAGCAGAACCTGCTGGTGCCAGGCACGGCCACAAAGCCTGGCCTGCATCAAGTGGGCTCTGAACATCCCGGTCATTTTTGCTGTAAACACCCCCAGAACAGAGCTCAGCTTGCAGAAGCCAGTGATGTACTTGTGATTTGAACAGCCAGTCCCAGACATCTGCTCTCTTCTCTGAAAATGCCTCATCTTCATGGCAGAGCCCTGCAGCCAGGCTGTGCCAGCCTTTGGGATGAGGACAGGGACACCTTGCTTTGATTCCCTCTACCAGGTGCTGCCCCACCACCAGCACAGCCTGACCCTGAGGGTAACAGGAACAAAGTGGGGGCACTGGGCTGTGTGGATCAGTCATTTGGGATGGAGTGGGACACTGGCTGTGTGATGTGGGGCACTGGTGTCTGGATCGGTAGTTGGGATAGTGGGACAGGCTGTTGGATCAGGTCATTTGGGATGGAGTGGGACACTGGGCTCTGTGGATGAGGTGGGGGCACTGGGGTGTCTGGATCAGGTTATTTGGGATGGAGTGGGGGCACTGGGATGTCTGGATCAGTCATTTGGGATGGAGTGGGGCACTGGGCTCTCTCTGCAGACTGGCACCTTCCACCAAACCTCAGGTGCAGGATGGCTCTGCCTTCAAAGGGAGGATCACACAAACAAAGCCTCTGCTCACCAGCTGGTTCTGACTTCACTTCCAGCTCTAAAGCCTTCCTCCAGCTGAAAGCAGATTTTTATCTGCCTCATCAAGCTGCTTATGGGGCGCTGCTGCCTGCCAGGCTTCGTAACCCTCTGTGCCTCAGTCCTTCAGAGAGCTTCCCAACCCCATAAATAATGTAAGTATAAATGTTGTAAACACTGTTCCTGATCGTGGTGTTCCCAAGGGAGTATTTTTCTATTTTATATCAAAGCAGTTCTGTTCCTTGTAGCCCCAGCTGCCACAGCCAGAATTCCACAGCAGGTAACACCCTGCACAGCACAGTGCAGCACCATCCCAGGGTTGGGATGCACACGGAATTTTGGTCACATTAAAATGCAGAAGCTTTGTTTGAGGCTCTTTTCATTACCTGGTACAGATCACCACGCATGCATTAGGCACTGTTGTTATTTGTGACTCCAATAATCCTCACCACATCTGCAGAGCCTTCCGGAAGCTGTTCCTATTTCCATTCCAGCAGGATGACTTGGGGCCAGCTTTCTGCTGACCCTGGTAGAAACTCCTTTATTAAGCAGGGCAACGTGCTGCGTGCAGGCAACACTCCTGAGCTGGCAAACCTGCACTGTTTCCACATTTTGTATTACAGCACCTTTTCCCCTGAGGAGTATTGCTGCAGTTTCTGCAGTTTCCTACTGAAGCACAAAAAACTTTCTTATGGTCTGTGTAAAACAGAGGTTGTTGTAATCATGTTTTACTGCTTTCTAAGAAATGCTCTTTTTAAAATTGTTTGTGAGAAGACACTAACAGCTCTTCCAAGCTTGTGAAGCAAGAATGAGGTTTTATGACAAGGTTTTCTTTGCATTTGTAACCCGTGGGATAGACTTTACCTGAAATGTTTTTTATAGACACTCCTATGTAAAACAGGGTGTCTGTTTGGGTTTAATGCCTGGAGGAAAAGGGAAATTTTTATATGTTATTAATGTCTCCAGATGTCACAGTGCCTTAAAATACCGCATTGTTGTAGGCACTCATCCTGAAATCCTTACCTTTCCAAAAGCCTCTTGAGCAGATCTGGTGAACACTTTTTAATTTTAGAGACAGTTTTCAGTGAGGGGCCAGTGTAGAACACAGCAGAAGGAGCTGCTCCATCCCCTCAGAGGTGTTTTGCCCTAACATGGCACTTCAGGAAATTAGTTTTTAGTCTTTGTGACTGACTGTATTATATGGCCTTACAGCACAGTAGGCATGTAGGGGAAACAAACTGACAAAATTAAGAATTTCGGGTTTATCATTAAGAAGAATATTAATTACACAAGATTCTACAATTATGTTATTGCTACACGACCTTGCAGAACAAAGTTATGTTCTCAGTTAGGGCTTGCCTGACGCTGCCAGAGGAATCCAACTCAGAATATGTTGGATTGAGAAACCAAGTTCACATTCCTCTTTGCAGAGTGAGATTTGAATAAGTAACAAACTCCATCCTTTCTAGGTAAGAGCTGTGAGGTATTCCATACAAAATTATGAGAGCTGGGACAGGACAAGGGGGAATGCCTTCCAACTGAGGGTGGGATTAGATGGGATACTGAGGAAAATTCCTCCCTTTGAGGCTGGTGAGGCCCTGGCACAGGTTGCTCAGAGCCACTATGGCTTTTCCGTCCCTGGAAGAGTCCAAGGACAGGGCTTGGAGCATCCTGGGATAGTGGAAAGTGTCCCTGCCCATCTCGCAGGATGGAATGGGATGGGCTTTAAGGTCCCTTTGAACCCAGACCACCCAGGGATGCTCAGAGGAGCCGGTCCCTGAGGCAGCCCCTGCTCTGCCGTGCAGGGATGCAGGCACAGAACCGCTCCTGTCCTGGCAGCGGCTGCTCCCGGCACAGCTCCTGCGAGCCCACCGCGGCTCCTGCAGGTGGGAACGGCTCTGAGCCAACTCCATAACCTCCCAGGAAAAGAATACTTAAGTTCATTTGCGCAGCAGGTAGCTGTGGCTTTACACTCTCCCTACACACGCTGCAAAGAGAACAACAGCAAAGAGCTTCAGTGAACAGCGCGGGGTTTGCTTTCCCCAGCGCCGGGCGCTGTTTCGCTGGGTGCCGTACGGGGAGCGGTGGGTGCGGAGCCGTCCCGGGCAGTGCCGGGGCCGGGGCGGGGTCGGCCGGGGCTCCCCGCCCGCAGGTGCGGCCCGCCCAAGGCGCGGCCCGCGCAGGTAAAGCCGGAGCGGCCCCGCCGCTGCCGCCGCCGCAGTCCCGCCGCGATGTTCGGGGCGCAGCAGCCGCTGCAGCCGCCCGCGCTGCCCCCGCACCTCCAGCAGCAGCACCAGCACCACTACTACCGGCGGCAGCAGCACTACAGCACCCTGCCCGCCCGCCGGCCCTGCCCCGAGCCGCCGCCCTGCCCCGAGCCCCCGCCGTGCCCGGAGCCGCCGCGGCCGCTGCCCTGCCTGGACCCCGCTCCGCACCCGCAGGACGTGGCCTACGACCGGGTGCGCACCTACGGGCCGGGCTGCCGCCGGCTCAGCACCTCCTGCTCCTCCCGGGCCGCCTCGCCGCTGGACTGCGGCCACGGCTGCGACCCGCCACAGGTACGGCAGGCACGGCCCGGCCCCTCGGGGGCTGCTCCCGGCCCGGATCAGGGGCCGTCGAAGCCGGAGCCCGACCCTGGGAGCTCCGGCGGGGCGGAGGCTCTGAGGGTCGGGACGGGTCCAGCCCCGGCCCCTCCGCGCGTTTCTCCCTGTGGGAAAGCCGCTGTGGGCGCTCCCCGCCGTCCCCTGGCTGTCTCCGGGCCGGGATGCGGTCCTGGCACCGGCCCCAGGCGGTGTCACCTTTTCGCACCCTTTAACGCGGCTCTGGCCGGTTGTGGCCCAGCCCAGCCCCGCAGGCGCTGCTCCCTTCGCACGCCGGGATGTCACTGCCTCTCTCTGCTGACTTGGGGCTGCTCATGTAAATAGAACCCGAAGCCTGTGTGGTTATTCGTTCTCTCTGAATCGATGGTGCTTAGTAAGGGCCGCCACTGAGGTGTTGGAGTCGGGCTTGGAAAGCCCTGGCAATGCAGTTCAGCAGGTTTGTTGTGTGTGTATCCAAGGCATGGCTTGAAAGTATCGGTGGAATTTAATGTCATTTTAACACGTGCAAAAGGTGTATTAAAACTAGAAACCAATAGCTTTAGAATGGATTTGACTGCAAAACCAGAAAGGAGATCAAAATTTATTCTCAAACCATTTTTCCTCATACAGCAGAATGCCATTAAAAACTATAGGATTGCTCTGCTGTACTCAAATGGCAATGTACATTTATTCAAGATGAACTCTTACTGAATTTTCTTTCCTGTGTTATATTTACCTGCCAGAAAGAGTCTGGATTAAGACCAATACAATATCTGCATTCCTTTCAAAGCAGTATTTGGATAGTTTGAGGGCTGCCTTCCTCTCCAAGATGGTTTATGTAAATCCTGGGAAGTGAGCAAGCAGCTGTGATAATAGAAGGACAAGAGGAAACAGCCTCAAGTTGTGCTAACAGAGGTTCAGGTTGGATATTAGGAAAAAAAATTGTTCATGGAATAGATGGTTAAGCATTGGAACACACTGCCCAGGGAATTGGTGGACTCAGCATCCCTGGAAGTGTTCAAACGTGTCTGTGGCACTTGGGGACATGGTCGAGTGGTGGCCTTGGCTGTGCTGTGTATGGTTGGACTCCGTGATCTTGGTGAGTTTTTCCTGAACGAATCTGTGATCTAAGGGCTTTGTAGGAGGTGGTGATGGCAGAGCCATTCCCTCTGTATCCAGGTTGTTAATCCTCTTTTGCAAGATGTGGGGCAGGAGTGTAAACACAGGTCTCTCACCTCCCAGATAAGTGATCTGCTCAGCTAGGCTGGATGATAGTCTGAATTGCAGTTAATTAATTAAATATTCATTGGCATAAACACTGCAGTCCCAAGCTTCCTCAGCCTGGATAAGTACGTGAACAAGGATTACAGACTCAAATGCTGTCGCTGCTCTATGGAGGATGTTTAATTTCCAACATCTGTCGTAGTCACTGAATCCATTATGTCCTGCTGATGAAAACTAATTTCTTGCTGAAGTGTTTTGCTGGACGAGACTTTAAAGCCAAGAGGGTGTAGCTCAGTCAGGCTTTGTGTGGGTTGCAGTTTCAGTGGTGGAGAAGGAAGGCGCCTAATACAGATTATTAGGAAGTTATTAAGGCAGAAAACAGTAACAAACAGGGAAGTCAGCTGGGAGGAGGCAGAAGTGGCACACTCGGTGCTCCATGGGAGTTGCCCCAGAGAAGCCCTGGGAGGGGTGCAGGACATTCCCCAGGAGTGGATCAGCTGCCCTTTGAGCCCATTGTGTGGGGTCTCATAAAGTGAATAATGGACTGATCGCAAGCTCCCATCTGTGTTTGGTGTACAGGAGGATTTGGGGTTGGGGGCAGCCCAGAGCTGCAGTTTGAGCTCTGTGCTGCTGCTAAAGCAAAGGGCTGGCTTTGAGCAATATTTAATTTGCTTCTGCAGAGCTTGTGTGGATTTACAATAACAGACATGTACATCCCTGTTGACACAGTGCTAGTCTTCAGTGATGTGGCTGGCTGTGCTCTTGTCTTTATGTACACTTCTAGTAGGCTGGAGAGAGGGAGAATTTGAAATTGCTGTGTGCACAGAGAACATGTGCTGGTACTTTATGTGGTTCAGGATTCAGGGGTTTTCTACTTTTGTGGTTTGTGTTATCTGTGGAGAAATTCACAGCAAATTTTGCTTTGCTTGATCTGAATGAGAAGTATTTGGAATAAATTGCCTTCTGGTGTGGCTTATGTGCATGAATCCCTTCTCCATGTCATGAAAAGATAATTCATAAAGTGGCACATATAAAATGTTTGCAGAGGGCAGAACCCTGGCAGGTTTTGTAGAGGTTCTCTGTCCATGTGAGACGTTTTGGGAGTCAGGAGTTTGTGTGGCTGGGCTCAGTTCTGTGACGTGCAAAGGGCTCCCATGAAAATGGTGTAATATTAACCAGCTTTAGGGCTGGTCTGTGGTGTAACAGCCTCAAACTCAGCCTGCCATTTCCCCATTTCACCTGCCAACTGGAACTCATAAATCATGAGCAGATGACTGGATTGCTTGTCATTAGCAAGACAATGTGTTGTGGATAAAGGCCTAGATTCAATTCTCACTTTCATCTCTGGGTTGGCTGAAGCCAAGGGTAACCTGTTGAAATTTAAAAAAAAAAAGGGACATTTGATTGCTTCTACATAAAATTGGCACCCTAAAGATAAATCTATCAAATGCTTATTCTAAAATTAATAAATCTTGTTTAGAAATCTTAAAGACTATCAAAAATATTCATGCAAGTTTTAGTGTTACCTTTTAAAATTCTCCTTATAAGCCCCATGCAGGGGGCTGGAACGGGAAGAACTTAAAAGTCCCTTCCAACCCAAACCAATCTGTGATTCTGTAAAACAGACCCAGACTGACTGCTCAGGCTGTCATGAATTCCAAACCCACACCAGCACTGGGCTTCCCCTTTGGAATCCCACCTTCCCCTTCCTTATCCCAGACAGAAAATGCTGCATCTCCAGACTCTGCATCTTCTGACTGCCTGGAGAGAATAACCTGAGCTGTGCCCCTTGGGAATGCTGGAAAACAGAAACAGCCCAAGATCCTTTCCACGTTCCCCCTGCTGGGACAGCTCCAGAGGTGCTGGAGGTGGCAGCTCCTTGTGCAGAGCCCCGAGCTGTGTGTGGGCAATCCAGGCTGGCACAGACACCGCGTTTCTGCCTCTTGGTCCCCTCCCAGCCTGTGCCAGTCCAGCCTGCTTGGCTGGAATGGGAGAAAGGGCAGGCAAATCCCTGTTTGTAAAGCAGTTCTTTGAAAATGAAAGAGTTTGGGTATCTCAAAAATAAGCATAATTTTATCCAGGCAAAACATTCTTAGGCTCTGTATAATATTGCATATACAATGAGAATATTATAAAGGTCTGTTTCAACTTAAAATGCTCCAGACTCCTGTGCTGTGGGTTTATTTCTCTGAGACACCCTGGATGTGTTGTCCTCTCTAGAGTTTGAGTTAGGCTGGACAAACATGCCAGGGTTTTCAGCAGATTCCAGGGCTGTTGTTCAGTGTCACACAGTGGCCATGGCTGTCCCTGTGCTGTCCCTGTGTCCTGCTGTCCCAGGGCTCTCTGGTGTCACAGCTCCGTGTGCTGCTCAGGGACACTGAGCTCGGGCTGTGCAGGCTCTGACACCCAGCTGAAGGAGGGACCAGTGGCCATTCCTGTGCTGAGTATTTCACATTTTAGTTCCAGTTGTGCAGTGCTGGTGGTGCAGGATTGGGCTGCATGTTCCACCTCTCTGTGCCGTGTCCCCAGATTCCTGCTGGCAGCAGCACTGAGCAGCTCCCCAAGTTTCTGCAGCAGTTTTAATTTTGAAATTTCTTAGTTACTCAGACTGCTGCAAAAACAGTTTCTTTTCTACTTTTGTTTCTCTTTCCTGGTGCTGTTATGATTCACTCTTGGGAGGTTTGGAAAACTGCTCCAGGCTTGCTAAACTTATGCAACAGTTGATAGGAGACCTGACCTACTTCAGGGCTGCTCTCACCTGGCTGAGACTGAGCTGCAGCAACACAAACTTCCCCCTGGCTTTGGGGAAGAAATGATTCATTATGAAAATTGGAGGTTTGTGCTGTGAGGGAGGATAAACAGCATGCTGCAAACTGACAAATTGCCCAGTCCTTAGATTGGGTTCAGTGGGAACTCTGCTTGGTTGGGTAAAATCTGGCTGTGAAGGGTTGCAGCAATGTGTGATTTGTTAGAACTGGTGGAGGACTGTGCCTGCCATTGCTTCTAGACAGTGCTGGGGCAAAACCTGAGGAAATCTACTTGAAAACAAAGCTGTTGCCAGGGACAGATTGTTGTAATTTAAAGAGGCACATCTCATTTTTCATTGCAGATGTGGGCATCATTCCCATAGGTGGCAGCTGTGGAGCTGTGTGCACTGGATGTGACCCAGGGGTTGTTGGGTGGCTCCTCTACCTGTTCACTTCTGAGTTTAACCAAAATCCAAATTTTCATGCCTTGGTGAAGCAAAAAGAGTATGATGCATCTCCATCTACACCAGCTGAGTTTGATGTGTAACATGAAAAAAACTAAAAAATAAAAGAGATGGGCTGGAACAGGGACATGGGATCCAGGAAGGCTTTGATTTGTAGCCTGTTCTGCTGCACTTACAGAAAATATGGACTAATTCCCTCAGACCTGCAAAGAGAGAAAAACCCAGCTCATAAAATGCAGTGAAGGATTGTGTCTTGCCGTGCTGCACATGGACCAATTCCTTTGGGGTGGGTTTAAAGCATCTCCAGGTGATTGTGGCCAGTGGATCCCAGAGTATTCCCAGCCAATGTCCATAATCAGATTCCTCTGGCAGAAGAGGTGTTGGAGGTTGAGCTGCAGTAATCCTGAGGGTTTTCTCCTCCCTTGCAGGGCACCATCCGCAGGATCATTATCGAGAACCCGGACCAGGTAGGGAAACTGGGCTGGGCCTCCCTCAGCTCCTCCCAGGGGATGGGAAACACCCTGAGAGCTCACAGCTCACACCTCTGAGGGTGGCAGGTGGAATTATGAGGGGTTGGAAACCCTGCAGAATGGCCACTCAGGCTCCCACATCTCAGCAGTTAAGTATTTATTAATACTGATTGATTACTGTTTCTACTGTATTTATTTCACATAGTCCCTATGCAAGCACAGCCACTTTGTTTCCAAATGGACACACACTCACGTGTTCACATCTCACATATCTCTAAATTATCTATTTTTAGTCAAAATTACACTAATCCTGAGTTTGCTGTTTGACAGGATTTATGGATGTTTTTATTTTTGTGCTTTACAGGAGCCATTATCCCCTTTTCTTAGAGGGGCCAGTTTCTCTCCTGGAAATAATGTCATCTATGAAAAAACAATAAGAAAATATGAGCTATTAAATCCCCTCCAAGTAAGTTGGCTGTTTATATTATCTATTGCAAGAAGAAAATTGAGTTGGTAGCAGGAAATTGATTTTTCTGGGTTGGGTTGGTTCTGGGTTTTTTTTTATTTTTGTTAGGAGTAGCTTCCAACCTGAGAACTGCCTTGTTGTGATCTAGGATACATTCTCAAAGTAAATGAAGCAATATTTAAGGAGACCAGAAAGTAGAATGTTTGCCATATTTTTCCTAAGAATTTATTATTAATTAACACTGAAAACTGCTGTTGTATCTGTAATATTGTCCGTCTGTATCTGAATAGGGGCTGTGAATTAGTTTCCTGGAATAGCTTTATAACAGAACAACCAAGATACATTTTTAGAAAAAAAATTAAAACCACAATTTTTTATTTTACTAACTCTTGAAAAAATATATGTGGTAAACCTGTCTGAAATTTCATCTCACAATTGGTGTTTTGTCAATAGCAAAAATATTGCTCCATTTTATTGCTCTGAAACATTTCCAACAGGAAAAAAAATTGAAGTTTAGCATATGTCAGAGTGATTTACCTGAGGGTTTTTTTTTTAATTTTGTTTTTTCCTGCCTCTCTGGATTTCAGACAGCTGAGTTCTGTGATATCCAGGCTCTGAGGTGGGAAAGATAAAAAACTGCAATTACAGATAACAGTTTCTTTCTTTCTGCAGATGATATGCAAAGAAAATAATAAAAAATTGTGGAGTTTAGCACAAGAAATCATAGTTTTATTTCTGGTTTTTGTTACCTGGACTATGTTTGGATTTCGGTAAAATCAGGAGCATACTTTCTAAAGGAAATTTTCATGTGTAGTGGGACATCCACCTTGGGAAAAGTTTTTTGCCTGTGCTTCTCACTGGCAGCTACTGGAATTGGAAGGAAAATGGGCGAATTACAACCCTGTTACGTATAAAAGCAATTTAGTTTGGATTATTAAAACATCCGAAGCCACCACCAGCGCTGCCATCACAGGCACATTTCATTCACTACTGAGGTCGATGTGCCACTCCATGCAGTGCCCAGCATTAACCCTTCCTGTGCCAGCAGGGGCATTTCCATCCATGCAGTGCCCAGCATTAACCCTTCCTGTGCCAGCAGGGGCATTTCCACCCCTGCAGGGTGCCCAGCATTAACCCTTTCTGTGCCAGCAGGGGCATTTCCATCCATGCAGTGCCCAGCATTAACCCTTTCTGTGCCAGCAGGGGCATTTCCATCCATGCAGTGCCCAGCATTAACCCTTCCTGCCCCAGCAGGGGCATTTCCATCCATGCAGTGCCCAGCATTAACCCTTTCTGTGCCAGCAGGGGCATTTCCCACCCCTGCAGTGTACCCAGCATTAACCCCTTCTCCCCCAGCAGAGGCCTTTCCCAGCACTGACAGGTCCTTTCTCCCCCAGCAGGGGCATTTTCCACCCCTGCAGTGTACCCAGTATTAACCCTTTCTGTGCCAGAGTGGCATTTCATCCATGCACCGTGTACCAGCATTAACCCTTTCTGCCCCAGCAGTGGCATTTCCATCCATGCAGTGCCCAGCATTAACCCTTTCTGTGCCAGCAGGGGCATTTCCACCCCTGCAGTGTACCCAGCATTAACCCTTTCTGTGCCAGCAGGGGCATTTCCATCCATGCAGTGCCCAGCATTAACCCTTTCTGTGCCAGCAGGGGCATTTCCATCCATGCAGTGCCCAGCATTAACCCCTTCTGCCCCAGCAGAGGCCATTTCCATCCATGACAGGTCCCTTTCTCCCCCAGCAGGGCATTTTCCACCCCTGCAGTGTACCCAGCATTAACCCTTTCTGTGCCAGCAGAGGCATTTCCCACCCCTGCAGTGTACCCAGCATTAACCCCTTCTCCCCCAGCAGAGGCCATTCCCAGCACTGACAGGTCCTCTCGCGCAGGAGCGGCAGTTCCCGGTGTGCCCGCCGGAGCCGTGCCCGCCGCCCCCGGTGACACAGCAGTGCCAGCAGACACAGACGGGCAGTCCCTGCGAGCTGTGCCCGGGCCCGGGCAGTGACGAGTGCCGGGGACACCCCGTGAGGAGGGGCACGGCCGCCCCAGAGCTGGTGAGGGCTCCTGCTTTGCTCTGTGCTCGGTTCGCTCTCAGGCAGGGACAGAAGCCGGCAGTGAGCGGGTTTGGGCTCTGCAGCCTCCAGGGGGACTCTCAGCACCAGCCGCTGCCACTGAGCGGGGTCTGTGTGTCTGTCTGGGACTGCCCAAGGCTTTCTCACCTGCTGTTGGGGGGAAGGGCTGTTTGGGAGGTGTATTTCTGATTGTCACAGACCTGTGTGCACTGACTGAGGTGAGCCTGTGGTGTTTATCTGAGCTCATTCTCACTGGGCTGGTTTTTTTTTTGATTTTGCTTTTCTTTACCCATCAATTCAGTCGGGTTTCAGTCTGTACACAAAGACTGAGGGATGCACAGCCTCTGCTTTGGGAGGGAACACACATTGCTTTAGAACCTTGGCAAACATCAGCTCAGGGTTCCTTTCCTCCTATGCTGATCAGCCAGGGCTTCAAATGTATTTCAATTTGATGCAAAAGCTGTTGACACAAATTCAGTGGAATCACTAATGCTTCCTGGTGTACCTACAGCCTGTTAGTGCAGCTGGGGAGGGAGTGCAGCAGGTCCCTCCTGTGCACCCAGTTGGGCTTTGGGTGACAAACACAAACACCCTGGGGACCTTGGTGTCAGACCTGTGCAGAACCTTCCAGAGCTGGACACTGCCATCAGCCGGCTCAGGACACTCAGCTTGGGCTGAGGACACTGCTGTGCAAGCAGGGCTCTGCTGGTTCTTGTTGTTCTAAAGGAAGTCATTCCTCTCTGTTCAGTTTACTGAAAACCAGCAGACATGGAAGACTCACTACCAAGAAAAGTGTAAATAAATTGAAAATTGCTAAGAGCAGCCAGACCCAAATCCCACCTGTAGCATTTTCATGTTCAGCTTTATCCAAAGAAGGGATCCATCCTGTCCTGATGCCCTGCCTGTCTCTGCCAGGTGAGCTGCCCCCAGGACAGCCCCGAGCAGCTCGACTGCCGCTTCTTTGGGGAGCTGCTGGCCGAGCTGCACCGCAAGAGCAACGACCTGTACAGCTGCCTGCTGCAGCACGTGGAGAAGATTGGGACAAGGTATTGCCACTGTCATTCCTGTGTCCCAGACACCCAGTTGTTTGTGAATTGGTTGTGCTCTTTGTTTCTTCCTGACAGCTGGAACTGACTGGATGTTTTACACATTCATCTGATTTGCAAGTAACTGAGGACACAGAAATGCTGTAAGCCAAGGAAATTTATTGAATGTGATGCTTAAGAATTGTGTTTCCCACACATGTTTGTACATTGAGCAAACAAGAACTTACTTACAGCAAACTCTGACATATATTTCATGACACAATTCTATTGCTGTGTCCTGAACAACCCAAATGTCCAAATTTCCTCAGTCCTGTTGTGATGTTGTGTCATGGATTAAAGGATAGCCACCACCATGCATAAAACTCAGTCTCTACATCCAAATGAACATAAAACACATTTTCTGCAGAGCCCTGCAGACCATCTGTGGCAAGAAATGAGAGTCCCAGCAGGCAGTGCCCTGCACAACCACAACCTTCCCCCCTTCCCTCCCATCACCCTCATTCTTCCCCCTCACTCCCAATCTGGTGCCTTCCAAGGTCACTGAATAAGGAAAGTGGTCCTGTAGCAGGGCAAAAAGGGAATTTAACCATCACAGAAACCCTGAGTCAACACTTAGAGCAGGGCAGGGAATTGCAGCAGAGTTGTGGGCAAACCATTACCCAGGCAATTAAGGGAGTAATTGGCTTTACTGCCCAGTTATCCCATAATTGGGATAACTGCCCAAAGGACTGGGGACAGTCAGCCTGTGTTTGCTGTGCTGCTGCAGGACTCCAGTCTCCTCAGGAATTCCTCTGCTGAAGGTAATGACTCTTCAGCTGAGAGAGACCCTTCCTTGCTCTGTATTGTCCAGATAATCTTTTAGTGGTGAATGTGGGCCTGAATCCTGCAAGTTCTCAAGCAGCTTTTTGTGTTTTACAGGAACCACGACATCGAATTCACGTGCCAGGTAAGGCCCAGGCTGTCCCTGCCACCACTGGGGGAGGGCTCAAGCAAACAAAGCCAAAGCAGCTGAAATGAAGGAGCCTGGTCTCTGTCAATGCTTCCTGCTTGGTAAAAACATTCAGAGCCTGAAAAACACTGCCAGGCAGGTATTTGCAAATGTGATAATACTGAAAGGAAACATCAAGAATTTGCATTATTCCAGTATGAGAGTCAAATTTTGGAAGTCTCTTCTGCTGTTCCAGTAATGGTTTCACTGGAAAATGACTTGCACAGGTACCTGCATTTTTACAATGTGTTTTTTGCAAAGGCTCTTTCACTCCCTGGCCAGTGAAGCTGCTGCTGAGCAGCAGGAGCTGCACCTTTGAAGGCATTCAGTGTGAATGGGGCAGAAATACCTGTCCAGGGTTCACCTGCAGGAAGCAAATGCCACTGAATCCTGGCAGCATCTCCTGGTGGTCAGCTGGGGTTTACTGGCAGCCCATTCAGAGGTTTTGCCCCACCATAAACTGCTGGGAGTTGTTGTAGCATCAGCTGTTAATTCCTGAGAGAGGATTGGTTTGAATACTGCTTTTAAATGTTGAATTTAAGCATTTGAATATATGCTTCATGTATCACTTTATCTCACTTTGTACATGCCCCACATATAAAAGACTTTGGAAGTTTTCTGGATAGACTTTGATCTATTTTTGTTCTTATTTGCCTTGTGCTAAAGATGTTTTTCATAGCAGAGCTGTGTAATTAATGAAGAAACCACATTACTAATCTACCAGGCAAAATTCTTAATCAAGATGTCTCCCCTTTCCTCCCTTCTTTGCTTAGACTGAAGATGTTGAAGAATTAATTCCCAAAGGACTGTCTGAGGCAACAAAGCAGCAGATTCGTTATCTCCTGCAGGTATGGCAGCTCGGCAGCCTGTAGGGGCTGGGAGTAGGAGCTGGCTCACACACAGGAGGGATTTGGTACATAACACCCTTCACTCTGCATTCCCTCATCCCACTGTTTCTGGAGCGAGGGGGTGGAATGGTGGCGTTAAAGGAAATGTCACATGGACCCACAGTTCACTTGTGTATTTTAAACTGAGCTCTGCTGGGGCTTTCCTGCAGTTTCACTGAAACTGTCTTGGCTTTTGACCACTGACAGGAGAACAGGGACCTTTCATCTTTGTGTGTTGTGTGTTAAGGCTTTAAAAGCCAAACACAAACAGGAGGTGCTAAAAGCCCAGCAGCAGAGCCTGAATCCCACCTGCTCCCTGGCTGGGCACGGAGCAGGGAGGGAGCTGAAGAACCAGCCCAGGGGAACAAAACCCTTCACTCCTGAACCACAGCAGGAATGGTTGTGTTTGCTGCTGGATGCCAAAAGCACAGCTCAGCACTCAGAGCTGCCTTGGCCAGGCAGGTGTGTCAGAGCAGCATCCAGGGCAGCCTCAGCAGGAGTGTCCTGATCTGGGCTCCCTCAGGTAGGGGAAGGGTGATCCTACCTGGCAGCTGCACCTTGGAATCACTTCCTGGTAAAAAATCCATTGAAATGAGCTTGAGAAGGAGCAGCCTGGTCTGAGTTCACAGCTGCCCTGCTCTGACCTCCCCCTCCCTTCCGTCTGGAATTGTTCTGTGCTTCTCTTACAAGGAAAAGGGACATCAGCCCCATGGACATTCCAGCCAGCATGAGGACATTCCATGGCCTCACACTGGCACACTGTCCTGAGGGGCTGGTTCAGCTCCAGGTGAAAAGCTGGAACAGGCATTTCCTGTTGTGTCTGTGTCCAGCTGGTTTTACATCCCCACAGCTGTGATTATAAAATGCTGCCAAAATGGCTTTTGGGGAACCAGGTGTTGTCAGGATCCACCCAGGGTGCTCTCAGACCCCTTGGCCATCAGAACCATAAGGCAAAAGGAGCATTACAACTTGAGTGTATTTTGTGTGTCCTTTCACAGTCTATTTTTCTTCTTTTAAATAATATACATGTATCATGAAATGCAACAATTTATATTTTCACCTGAATCAATACACAGCTATTAAAGGCATTAAAATTAACATTCCAAAGGAGAACAGTGTTGGGCTGTGGTCACTTATGGTTTTCTCTTTCATCCAGGTGACTCCTTTCATCTTTGGGATCTTTTTTCCTTTTAAAGGGAGGAGTTGGCTGTATGAGCTTTTTTAATTTAAATTTTTAAAAATGTTAATTAAATTCCCTCATCTTTGAGCCCAAAGCTTTGCCAGATCTCAAACATGACTCATTCCTCTGTGCCTTTTCAGGCAGGGCAGTAATTTTTAAAAATCAGTGTGAGCACAAAGCTTTTAAAAGCTCAAATAATAATTGTACAATATTAACACATTTATTTTTCCCTTTATTGGTGTACAAAGGCAGTTCCTTACCCTGTTGTTCCTTCCATTTTAACAATGTTGTCCTGCGTTACAAGGCAGAAATTGAACACTGGCGTTTGCAGAACAAAGAGCAAGGAAAATGTTTCCTGTAGAAACTGTGGGCACTTCAAAGGATGTGCAATGGTTTCAGAAGTTACTGTCAGCTGTAAAGCAGTTTCTGTTCTGCCTCTTGTCAGGCATATTGTAAACAAAGCTGCCTAATTAATCCCAATTATCCTTTTCATTTCTTCCCTCCCAGATGAGAGCGACATCGGACAAATCCCTGAGACTTGTGCTTTCCACCTTCAAGAACCTGCGGGAGGAGCTCTGCCATCTGCAGGATGACCTGGGGGTGAGTCCTGCTCCTCATCCTCCTCATCCAGCTGGCAGCAGGAGCCCAGGGCTGGCACTGCAGGCTGTGCCTGTGCTGGGGGCAGTGGCTGCTCTGGCAGCGCCTCAGGGGGCTGCAAGGACAGGGGTGGCTTTGGCAGCTCCCCAGGTTCTCTGGGCTGGATGGACAGGGGTGGCTTTGGCAGCTCCCCAGGTTATCTGGGCTGGATGGACAGGGGTGGCTTTGGAAGCTCCCCAGGTTATCTGGGCTGGATGGACAGGGGTGGCTTTGGCAGCTCCCCAGCTTCTCTGGCCTTCAGCCATCCCAGCCTTGTGGCTGTGGATGCAGGCAGCAGACAATTCCTGCTGGGGAAGCAGCAATGTTTCCCACCTCAGCCCAAGTGCTCAGCACCGCTGGGAATGTCACAGCATTGTCCTGGAAAATGCAAAGTTGAAGGAGAAGAATTTGAACTTGAACACAGAACAAGGAGTCGGTGCAATGGGCTTAGTTTTGGGATGGTTTTTGTTTGTTTGGGGTTTTTTGTTGGCTTCTATTTAAATTGTTTCTGAGGCAGACTGGAAGGGCAGTGATCCAGGATCCCAGTGCTCACCACCCAGCACAAAGCCACAGGCACTACAGCGTGTGCTATGTACCTAAACCCAAACTTTCAAGGAAGCTGAGCATTCTCTCAGCTCTAAAACATCCCTTTATTAATGACTGTGTTGCACTTTATGGGAAGAGTTTACTTAAAAATTGCAGCTTTCGACTGTAAACTTTTGACTTTTGTCCTGCAGAAGCTGGAAACTGACAATATCTTGCTGAAGAAGGATCTGGCTTTTAAGGATTCCCAAGTGAAAGAATATGAAACAATGCTGGCTTCTCTGAGAGAGAACAATCGTCAGCAGCAGGTAAATCAAGAAACATTTCCAGGGTCATTCCAGGCAGCCAAAATGGGGGCAATTTGCTGACTTGTGGGTACTCTGAGGAACTGCTGCCTGCTGTGTGTGTGATGCTGTTCCTCCCCTGAGGAGTTCCAGGCGCTCATTCCCCCTGTGCTTTGCAGCAAGGGCTCAGGGACAGCACTGCCAAGTGCCGCTCGCTGGAGGAGCAGCTCCTGTCCCTGCGGCTCAGCGAGGGCGACAAGGACTGCCAGCTGAAGGAGCTGGAGTACAGCAAGAGGGCCCTGGAGCAGGAGATCCAGAGCCTCAAGCTGCAGGTGAGGGCTCACCTGCCTGGGTGCCATACTCAGAGGGATCAGTGTAAGGAAACTAACAATGAAAGCATTTTTTTAAAATAAAATTGGGTTCTTTGTGCAGAGCTGCTCCAGCCCGACGCTGCAGACCACGACGGACGAGCTGTCCAGCCGATATGTGGAGATGATCAACAACCTGAGGGAGGACAAGGACAGGGAGATCCGCAGCCTCAGGGTGAGGGGCTCTGCTGGTGTGTGCAGGGACAGCTGCTCCTGCTCTTGGAGCAGCAGAGATCTTCCACAGGCACTTTTTGGGTGTCTTCTGGCTGTGCAGTTACTTTACTCACAGACACTGGTGATGGTTTAGCACCTTTATAGTAGAACATAAAACTGTGATTTAAAAAAAATCCAACCGTTCTTTACATGAAAAAATTAGGGATCAACCTGGTTAGTGGGCTGTGCTAGAGGGATATTTTGTGTGTCCTGATAACATAAGAAATTAGTCAAAATATGCTTAAATATTATGCTTAATATGCTTAAATATGTTAGGAAACAAAAATCCCAATCACAACTGTATTTAGGAAATCTCTCTCATGGAAATCAGTGGGAAAAGTCTCCAGCTCTGGAAGCCAATTCAACTGGTTCAGTGTTGGTTTAGCTTGAGAATTGTAAAATCATTAAATTAACACTGGCTAGAATTCAGTCCAACTAGCACTTAATGAATTTACTGTTTGGCTCAACTTCCTGACCTGAAAATCCCTGGGTCTCACTGTTGGTGGTGTCAATGAAATGCCACCCCAGACCCTGGGTGGGTGCTGAGGGGCCCTGCCCAGAGCCCCCACACCTGAGAGCTGCTGCCTTGTTCTGCAGTCCCAGCTGTGCCAGTTCCAGCAGGACATAACCAGGAGAGAGGGGAGCAACAGCGACTTGCAAATGAGGCTGCACGAACTGACCTCGCTGCTGGAGGACAAAGAGGCTTTTATTAAACAACAGCAAGAGGTAAAATAATACAAGTTATTCCTCTGAGGGTTTTTGTGTTTAAGCCTGCATGGTATTGTGTAGGTGGAACCTTACCAGGAAGTCCCTTGTCCTCTCCTGGCTCAGTAATGGGGGTTAGGATTTGTTCTACCTGAATGCTGTTTCTCTGCCAGCCTTCTGGAAGGGCAGATTTTCAGACTGTTGAGACAAATTTCTGCAAATATTTTGTTGTGGCTTTAGTGAACTGATACTTCAGAAAACATGACTTCACATCAGTGTTTGCTTTTGGTTTTGTCAGGAGCTCTTCAGACTGAAGCATGACAAGTTTTCGGGCAGTCAGTCCCCTGGGGTGACAGCCATCATCACCAAAAAGTAACGTGTTATTCACCTTTTTTAGAAACGCATCCTTTGGGCTTTCCTTTGTTTAGACCCTCTTAAGCAACCTTTTCAACTCTCTACAGGTACAGGAATCAGTATCCTATTCTGGGTCTCCTGTCTGATGACTACAAGGTCACATCACCTGTCAATAAATCACAAACGATTGTAATTGAGAGGACGGGAGAGATCTGGAAACATGTAAGTTACCTGGAGAGGGACTGTTCCCTCTGCAGTCCCTGAGTGTTCAATTTAACTTCAAAGCAAATGTTCCCCAAACTGAGAGCTCAGCGATGCCCTCGTGGTAATTTAACTGCAAAAAGCAAAGTGACTGCAGCCAGGGAAGTGCCCTGGCCTTTGGAGCAGGCAGTAATTGGTGGGTGTGGTACAAATAAAACCTTTTGTTGTTTTCTCTGGCACGTAATTACCCTGAACAAAAGCATCAGCGCTGCTCCAACAGCGGCCCCGGGGTGTTGCTGTCCCGGGCAGGTAGGCAGGGGCTGTGTCCTGCTGTGCTCTGGTGAGCAGGGATTTGGGAGGAATGTGCTCCTCTGCGTTAGGAACATTAATGACTCCAAGCCATTACTAAAACACACAAAGCACCCCATCCCTGAAACTCACCCTGAGCCAGGGCAGTGACAAACCCAGGAATGCAGAAGAGTGGTGACATTTTAAGGAGTGATTCAGAATAAAAATAGAAAACAGGGCTGCAGAAGCTATTTCTGTTCCAGGCAGGGCTCGTGGTGCCAAGTCTGGCTACAAGGTGAAGGATGGAGACATGGCAGGGTGGCCAAGCAGGGCTGGTGGTGGCTGCAGGCACAAGGTCACAGCAGCACCTGGACACAACCACGGGGGGGCACAGCCAGGGGACAGCTCTGTGACAGCCTGGGCAGATGCAGGTAACACACCTGGCCTGTCCCTCAAGGGGACCTTGCCTGCAGCAGGGTTAAAAAAGCAAAAGGCTCAGGCACTGGCAAAGAGCAGAGTTTTATTACTGATCCCTAAACCTCACCCAGGTGCATTGCAACCTAGTGAAATGTCAAGTAATGAAACAGCAACAGAGAAATGAAAAAGTAAAGTGTTTGGTACAGAGGAAAGGCTCACAGGTCCCCTTGGACGCTGTACAAGAGAAAACAAGTAGGTAATTAAATGAGATGCTTTACAGGAGATTGTTTCATAACAGAAACAAGTTTGTGTATTTCTTCTAACAAGCTGCTTGTTTCTTTTAGGAATGAGAGAAACCTCTGAGCCCTCAGAGCTGCTCCAAGGAGTTCACCAACCACTAAAACTGCTTTACTTTCTGCTCTTCTGCATCCAAGAAAAGGTTCAGTCTGATAGCAAGGAAGGCTGGGAAAACATTAAGGACTCACTTTTCCCTCGGAGGAGTGGGATGCTTGGGATGCTATCCCTGTGTGGACTTCAGCTGTTCTTGACTAGCTCCTGTTCTTCACACAACCTAGGAGACAAAAGGAAGACACCTGAAACCTTTTCCTCTTGGTCCTTGTAGCCATGTTCTGTCTCTTCATGCTGAGAGTGGGAATGACCCCGATGTCAGCCCCACCCCTCCCACAGCTGCTTTCAGTGCAGATTCAAAGGCTGCACGGGAACTTCACAAATACCTCACTGCCAACTGCTCCTCTCCCTACTCCTGCCTCTGTCTGGGGAGCTCGGACACAAAGGACAAAACTTCCATCAAACCCAGCTTCTGACCTGGCAAATGCCAGCAGGACCCAGTTCAGTGAAGGGCTGGGACAAGGTTTGTTTTAGAGCATGCTTCTGACCTCAGAGGTGATGTATTTTCAGCCCCAAACCAGCTGTATTTATTTGCTGTGCTTCAAATTTTCAAGAACTTGGTATATTTTTATATAGAAGAACTTTGTGTGAAAATAACTCAAGGACTAAATTTCCTTATCAGACCAACCTGCCATTTACAATTTCCACTCCTTGAAGGACCACAGAAATTCTTTCTAACTGATTTGGTGTTCATGATTCAGTAGTTGTCTGAGCAACACAGCACAGAGAAAGTTTGCAATGCTGCAATCCAAAGGTGCTTTTTTATTGTGGGGTTCTTGCTTTGCTTTCCTGCTGCAGCCATGTATTTCTGTTCCCAGATACTATAGACCCTAGGCAATGTTTAAAGGGGAAAGAATGCTGGAGGCTACCTGTAACCATGAAATAAACCCAAGTCTAACTCTCTGGATCATTGTCTGTCTGTCCTGGAAACATCTTGTGTACAGCTGGAGGGAGGGGTGTAGGTGGTGTCTTGTTCCTCTCCATGAATCTTTACAAGTGAAGGATTGGGGCTCTCAGGTGCTGCTGGAGGTCCAGCTGGCCTGGTGCTCTTCAGGACTGGCCAAAGAGTCACAAGTAAATCCTGTTCCTGCTGCTGCTCTTTGAGTGTGTGCAGGCTGAGATGGGCCTGCAGTTTCACCATTAGTTAAATACCTTCCTTTGAATGAGGAGTGCCTTGCCCTCTGCATTCAGTAATTATTCTAAAAGAGATTCTAAAGCAACCCCCTTTTCTGCAGAGCAGTGAATAAAAGGCACATCTACACTCAGAGCTAACATGCTCCTGCCATGGGACAGTGGCAGTGCAATAAATAATTTTAGTTACACTGTCAGTAAATGACTTTTCACCTTTGGTGATCTGAAACACCAAAAGGATTAAAGCACCCTGTCTGTTCAATGTCTGTTCAATGCCATCAGTTACCTGTGCAGGGCTCTGGGTGCAGCTCCCACCAGGGCTGGGGGTTCTCACAGCTCAGGCCAAGCTGCAAAGAGCAGAAATGGGAGTTATTGGTGGCCACAGGTCCTGATGGCTCATCCCAGCCATGGAGTTCCTGAGCAGCCCCCCAGGGACACCAACCTGTGTTTCCTCCATCCATGGCACAGCACAGGAACTCCTTAAGGAGGGACAGGGCTCAGAGCAGGAGCTGCTGGGTGTGGTGACAATTCCATGGCAAAGGCCACCATCAGGCAAATCTCTTTTTAAATCCAGCTGATCCATCCCAGTGCAAACACCATCCTGGGGCAGCCAGGGAAGCTGCAGCCTGCTTACAAAAAGCCCAGGCTGCTGCTCAGGCCAGCCAGCTCTGTCCCGGGACAAGGACAGCTCCTCAAGGAACCTGAAGGTCACCAGACCCTGTAAACGCCACAGAGAAGAGACTGTAACTACACTTTGTACTCACAGAAAACACAAAGCAATTGTCAAAAAGCTGAATTACACTAGTAGAAAAAGCACATGGCCATTTACTTATAGGCTGGTTTTGTTTTCAAACCGTATGTATTTAAAAAGCAAATTTAGTATTTTTTACTATGAAGTACCTGTTACTGTGGGCTCAGCTGTCCCCTCTTGGCTGTGGAACTGGAACTGATTTACCTAACGTGGTTTCTGCTGAAGTTTACAGAAAAACATTTTCTCATTTACTCAGCTCTGTAAATCCTGGTTAGAAACATTTTACTTAAGTTCATTTCCCACCTCAATTTCAAGGAGCTTCACCAAGACTTCTACATTTTTTCTAGGAACAAATCAGAAAGAAGTCAGACACTATTTACTTTATATAATTACAACAATAAACACACTTCCCTGTCTTTATCTGCCAGAATGCAGAGTCTTGTTTTGCACTGAAAAGGAGAAAACTGTCTTTGTTTTGACTGACCTTTCTGCAGTATTGAAGTTGCTCTGCCTCAGCTGTGAAATAAAAGCCAGACAGCCCCAGCAGCCACCAGCCCACACCCAGTACCTCACCTTTACCTGCAGAGTTCTGCTGCAGCTCTTCCTCATTTTCTCTCTGATTTATTGCCTTTAATTGTGGGCAGTTGAAACCTGAGGAAAGAAAAACATAGCTGATGATCAGGATGTGAATCACTTTTAACTGCACCTGTCAGCCCAATAAAAAGCTGCACCAAACAGATCTGACATTTCAGAGCAAGCCCTGCACACCTCTGGGAGGCTCTGCTTGCTCAAGCACCCCTGACCTGTCACAGCTCTCAAATATTTACTGGGACAGGGCACTGAGAAGGATTTGGGAACTGTCCCTCAAACTGCTGAGGCCTCAGGTGCCATTTTATCCTTCCATTTCAGAAGATTTAAAACACCACTTCCTAATAAAATCTTATGTCAAGAACAGCAACCTTCCTCTTCTTTGATACAGAACAATTAATTACCTGATTATTTGGTCCATCTGTAGGGTGGAAAAATGAGCCAGCACAGCCACGGGCAGAGTCAGGGATCATCTTCAGGTGAAGAAACTCCTTCAGTCCCTGTATTCAACAGAACATTCAGGAACAAAGCACTGACATTGTCAGAAATCCACACTAAGATTTTGATTTTTTCCCTTCTGACTGCTGGGCATGCAAGGAAAAGCAGCAACAAAACCCAGATGAATTCATTCCTGACTGCTTAATTTCTGCTCTTTGTGCAAAACCTATGAGTTCAGTGGCTCAAAGCCCATTGGAAATCCTCAGTGAAGGGTTCATTTAATAGCACATGTTCTTCTTCAGCTTTTTAATCTGTTATTGATGGTGCAATTCAAGTATTCTAAAAAGAGAGGGAATTTAGGATAGCAGAGTTTTTAGCATTTCATTCTGCAAGCTGTTATTACATAATTAAAAAGACAAAAACCTACCTGGTTATTCCCAAAATATGTGAGAAGTTTTTTGTTCTCTTGAAAGAAAAAAAAATTCAAAGGCATGTCAGTATCAGATTTGATAATTATTTTAGAAATAAGCAAAACAAACACAAATACATTACCTGTGAGTTTAAAGGGTTAAATCAAACCCAATGTTCTCTCCTCAGCAGTCTGATAAATACACCTGCAGTAACCTGTTTACTTGAAATGTGATTACATGTTAATTAGTGAACAATGCAATCAAAAATATCAGGTGAATTTACAGAGAATTTATGGGCCTTTCCTAAACACCATAAATGAAAAGGAAACTCCAAAAATTCTGGAGTGCAAGAGATGCGTTTTATTGTATGCCCGTTACGATGAGTAACACATTTAGAAATAATAATCCCACAGAACAGTGACAATCTTATTTTACAGCGTGTACATCATTTTTTACAGCCACATAAAACACTTATTTGTCTAAGAGATTTCCCAAATTTTAACTTTCTGAAGTTTAGAAATATAAAAAAAATTTATTCTCAAGGAACTGATTCTCATCTGGTGCAAAAACAAAATATGAACATTATCTGGAACACAAAGCCACAATATAGCATGAAGTTACAATTTCTCATGTGAACAGCTGTGTGCAAACATGAAGCAACTAAAAAAAGTAAAAAATACACATTATATGCATAACATTTATGACCAGGTTTTTCATTAAATAGCCCTAGACCAGCTCGTTATATAAGCGCCATTGGATTTGCAGCATGCTAACACAAAGCATTTTTAAAGGGATGCATATTTTAAATGTATACACTGTAAACTCAAGATCCACCTCCAAACTCTAGTGGCAGCAGGTTTTTCTGGTTAAATACTGCATATATACTTTCTTACAGATTGAAAATGCATGTTTATAGCATGGTATAGATCTTTTTTTAAAAGAATCGATTAAAAGGTGCAATTTTATGTCTATATGGAAAATTTCATATTAGGAGGTAGGACAGTAACTGTCATACCTGTTAAGAACACTGCCCTAAAGAACCTCTAAGTACTTTGAATTTTTAATTAAAAAACCCCTACAGTTTTCAACTGTTTTTAATATTCTTTTTAGAGAAGACTTTAAAGTAGCGAGGAAAAAAATTAGTGTTGAGTCACAACACTATGAGCTGCATCCATTTTTATCCTTTAAAAAAAAAAGTCAAATTCAAAGTTAATTTTGTTATATGTGCCATACTGAACAACATTCAACTGTAGTTTCAGATAAAAAAGGGAAATTATATACATATACATCTTTAACCCTAGCACCAGAACACCACCTCTGAGACCATAACATAATGCTCTATTTTAAACATCATATCCTGCAATAAAATAGGTTAGCAGCTTTGAAAACCAGTAAAAAAATGCTTCTTGGACCTAAACTAATAAAGGAAACCAAAAAGTTTCCCTATGAAATGTTTAAAAACAAAAACCAAACCAAACCGAACAAGGGACACCACCCCCCCAGATCATTTTGCCAGTTCTGGAATTCAATTTCTAGGCACAATTGAAAACGTTGTGATGAAGTGTCTGACTAAAACTCCCCGTTCCAAACTGCTCAAGAAGTGAAGAGGGGGCTCCTTTGCAAACCCTCTGTAGCTCAGCCCACCAGGGATCTGTTTCCATACTGGAGACACGTTGGGACTGACAGAATGGGCCACACAACCAGCTCTGCCCTGTCCTCTAGACTCAGCAATGGCAAATACTGTTCACTTGGAGACATTCATCCATCTTTCTGCAAATTTAAGACATTCATCCATCCTCTGCATTCTCTAGTGCTCTTTATGTTCTGATCAGCAACAATCATAGGGCTATGAGTTCCCCTGCCAACCCTAATACTTTTTAAGACTTTTAATACAAAGAATGTAAAGTTATGGTTTAATATCAAGCTTTGAAACCAGGAGAAACAGTTCGTGAGATTTATTTTTTTCCCCAATTAGCATACGACAGTTCCTACACGGCTTCCTGCTGGAGCTCACCTATCACAGGATGGCCTCTTTGTGGTGCCTCATGATGTGCTGATTTTTCTCGGAGGGCCTGCGGAAGCCCTTTTTGCAGAACTCACACCTGTGGGGGTAGTCTTTGGTGTGGATGGAGATGACGTGGCGCTTAAAGCCCGACGCGTCCGTGGTGCTGTACTCACAGTACTGGCACTGGTACACCTTCCTGCCACTGTGGGTCTTCATGTGCTTCTTCAGTTCGTTCTGCTGCCTGAAGCCCCTTTTACACCGTTTGCATTTAAAAGGCAGGTCCTTGGTGTGCACGGAGAGGATGTGCCCACTGAGCACAAAGGGGTCGGAGGTTTTGAAGTCACAGTGCCTACACTGGTGGATCTTTTTCCCTTTATGGGTCTCGCTATGCTTTTTGAGCTCCGAGGGCCGGTGGAAGCCTTTCTCGCACACCTCACACTTGTGGGGAAAATCCTTGGTGTGCACTGAAATGATGTGTCGCTTCAGGTCGCTGGAGTTGGTGCTCTTGTGGTCACAGTGGGGACACTGGTGAGTCTTATGGCCTTGGAAGAGCTCGGTGTGCTGCTGCAGCTCCTTCTCGTCGGCGAAGGCCTGGGGACAGTGCTCACATTTAAAGGGCAGGTCGGTGCCGTGTTTGGTTTTGATGTGAGTTTTCAGGTTGGACTGGTCAGCACACCTGAACACGCAGTGCTGACACTGGTATGGCTTTTCCCCCGTGTGGGTCCTCATGTGCTTTTTCAGCTCCGAGGGGTGGCGGAAGCCCTTCCCGCACTCCACGCACACATGAGGGAAGTTCTTGCTATGGACTGCCAGCAGGTGCCTGTTGAGCAGCCCCTGCTCTGCACTCTCATAGTCACAATATTTGCACTTGTGGAGCTTGGGCTCCTTGTCCCTCAGGATGAGTTTATTGGAACTCAACGGGCTCGCCTCTCTGTATCTTCTCGTGTACTCTGTAAACTCGTGCGTTTTATCAACTTTATTTATAAGTTTATGGCTTTCCAGATGATTGTGGAAACTTACTTTTTTGTTAGTTGTAAAGTCACAGTCTGTACACTGGTATTTCTTCTTGATCATATGATCGGGATGGTTCTTCATATGCCTTTTCAAGAATCCTCTGGATTTAAATTTTTTCCCACAAATATGACAAGGGTAAACTGTTAAGGGCTGTCCATCAGGACCTATTATAACAGCTGTTTTTGAACAAACAAAAACAAGTTATGAAGGAAACACATTTACTGATTAAGAAGTTTTAAATCAGCCAAGTGCTGTTCAGATTCATGCACTTACACTTGCAGCAGAGAGAGAGTGGCTCAGTAGTTTAAAAACAACCAATCCACAGCACCTATAGTTTATATAGTTCTGTTTTAGAAACTGCTCAAACAGATCAGGAATATCACATGTGCACTGAATATAGCCATGGGTACTTTTTAATAGCTTGCAACATTCCAATGAATTGCATCAGCCCTGGGTGTACTGACTCTGAATAGCAAAATATGACATTTTCTAGGCACAGAACTGGAGGGGGGAAGGACACAGGAAATACGCAAATCATCATTTATAGCTTTTAATTCTGCATCAGCTTAAAAAAGAGAAAAGGAATAGGACAGGAGTCAGTGGCACTCCGTGACAATACCGTAACCATCCAGTGTTTACCTGTTTGCCATTGCCTGGCCTCTCCTCTCCTCCTTTTCTTGGTTTTTTGTTTGAGCACTCTATTAGTGCTAATGCTATCACAAATCTGCAGGTACTGTGTTGCATTACCGTTTTTGTTTTCTAATCGTGTATCCAAGTTATTTCCTAGAAACAAAAATTAGACACCATAAAAAACCTTAAGCAACTTGTTTCTTTGGGACTGACGACTGGACTTGCACAGCAGCATTATCTACTTCTTAAAAACAAGCACTGCCCATTCCTCTATCACAAGATACATTAAAAAGAAGCGTGCTAATGAGAACCACTATCTATCTTTCCTGGCAAAAGTCAAGGCTATGATTGTTTAAACACTGATTCATTTCTAATTATATTCCCTGATTTTTATTTAACTTGTTTTCACTTCATACAACTGCATTATCTCTTTTCTGTCTGCAAAACTACATTAAAAACTTGGCAGTGCCTCCCAACTTCCCCACCCCCTCTGAAGGCCTACAGACATCTAGAATTGTTTTCATTCAAAACAACAGAGAAAGACTGTGGAGTCCTTCAATATCTAACTTATGGCTCATTCTTTGCATCTCTGATTAGGAGCACTGACACAGAAATATCTGTTTTCTCAAAGACAGTTTTAGTTTAAATGCTGTTAAAAGTTCTCACCTGCCGCTTGACCATCTTCGTATCTTCGGGGAAGCCTTCTTTCATCTCCTGCAGAAAATGGTATTTTAGTCATTATACAATAATATTCTTTTTAAAGATGCTGCTTTTGAAAGCCTGATAATGAGAGAAAACTAGCTTAGCTAATAAGTAACAGGTTAACCATCCAAGTGGGATGTGTAATCATGAGCCTCAGGAACCAGAATCCCATCTCTGGGAGGAGTTAATATCCACCCCATCTGTGGGTGCATGCTTACCCTGCTGCCTCTCCTGCTTTCCATTATTAATATTGTTGTTTCTGCAAACTTTTAACCTCATCTATCCCCTCAGATAGCAATGCAGAGGTTATCTGAAATGCACACTTTGCTCCTGAGATGGAAGCACTTTATCTGCCTGGAGTAGGAGGCAGATAAGAGGACTTGGCCCTTATCAGCCTCTCAGCACAATGGAGTTTTGGAGATGCACAAGGGATACCTCAGGAGCACATTCCTCATTTTGCACTGAAGTATTTGCTGCTATGTGCCAAAGCTCCGTGGTTCTGAAGCACTTGAGCAGCCCAGCTGTTGGGCTCTTACCAAGGAATTTTCACCAAATTCCACACCAAGGAATTTTCACTAACTTGCTCAATTAATTGTAACAGAAACTATGGATAACTTGATACCCTCTTAACAAAATTTAACACACCAAAAAACCAAGGAAATGATACAAAACAATAGACAGAACTCACAATATACTAAGACAGTATTTGAAAACAAATCAGTTTTTTGTTTCTCACCTGGAGGACTAACAGGCTTAAAACATGTCTATAAACTGAAATTATTAGGAACATATTTACATATTTATTCCTACTATTCCCTTTTTACAATCTTTCCCCCTTCCCCCTCCTAATCTAAAATACTTAAGGCTTTTCTGGTTTAATATCTTCAACATTAACATCTTCAAACCCCACATGCTCTGTACATCTGAGCTGGGATCTGACACAAAATCAAACTTCTCCTAACAAGCTTTCCTTTCTACTCCATGAAAGCCAACCCACAGCAATCCCTGGATAGCAGAGATCAGGAGCTGCTTCCAAACCCCAAGAACAAGGTGAGGCCATCCCAGAGATGCTGGCAGCTGCACGAGGGAGGAGGTCAGGGCAGGGATTTTCAGGAAAGAAGCACAGGCTCCTACCGTAAGCAGCAGCCCAAGCAACGGGGACAAACGTTTTATTCACGCCCGAGTCCTCAAGCTGGGTGTCTGGAAGGGATGTGGCTTCTTCTTCCCCTACAATAACTTCCATATAAACTTCATCTGCTATTTCAGCACAGCCTGGATGAAGGGAGGAGAATAAAGCTTTAATTTTATTCTGTCTTTCCAAATTTTTCCTTATTTAATTTGCTCTCGCTCTGATTGATAGCCATTATAAATTAATTTTCTTCCTTTGGCATTTAGGGGATCATTGCTTATTCAGATATTCCTTAAAGAGAGAAAACATTTATCAATAAATACTAATCCAAAATAAATGCCCAGAAAATTTCCAATAGACAAACTCATGAACTTGCAACTGATGACATTTGCCACTTTTTCAGAACGTTGCTTAATTCACAGTAGGAAAATAGAAAAATAAGAAGTTTGACTAACCTCATTAACTTCATCCACAGACATGTGAAACTTAATATAAATAATTAAATTACTGCACACAGTATGCACAAAGTGCATTATCCACATCACTTTAAAATAACTATAGCCTGCTTTTTATTTTTAGGGAAGATGAACTCAGTTTTCTACCACTTCAGGCTGAAAAATCCTTCAGAAAATAATTTAAAATGTCCTTGAGAATGATGGTTATATGGGTGTACAAACAGCATGAGAAACAAAAATGTTTCTTATTATGCTTACTAATATCTTCATCTTCCTGAGAAGAGTCCTTAACAGCCATGTAAACCATTTTTTCTCGCTGCACTCTCCCAACACCTCCTTGTTCAATGACTCCAGCTACAGAATGGCCATTGTGAAAGTCACTCTCAGTGACAATTTCTGTCCCACCTCGAACAAAAAGAAGTTACACACATTAAGTCAATGTGAACAAAGCCCCTGGTAAGATTCATGTCAGATCCGAGGATTTTGTTGACTGGCTGGGACCCCCTCCCTGAGAGCAGCTCAGGAACAGCCCTGCTGGGAATTCCTCCTCAGCCATCAGAGATTCTGCCTCTCCCTGCTGTGCATGAGCAGTCTGTCCCTTCTGTCCCTCTGTCCCTGCAGACTGAGAGCCCATCCCCAGAGGAACAAGTACATTTGGGAAGGGACCCACACTGATCCAGAGGTTTCAGCTCCAAGAACAGCCAAGAGGGGGATTCTGTGAGTTTTGAGTTGTGCATCCCCTCAGAGCGCAGGGATTGCTGGTCTGTCTGTGAGGAAAGGGAACTGCAGAGATTTCTGAGTCCCTTGGCTCACCTGCAGCCCCAGAATTCCTCCCCTCTCCCTGCAAAGGCCACCAAAGGCTCCCACCCACAAAAGGGATCCGCTCCAGAGGCTCTGCTGTGCTGACACACTTGTGCCTTGCAAAGTCAGAGAAAAGCAGCAGCTGAAAAAACAGCTGCAGACACACAACCACTTCTACATTTGGGCTTTGGCTGCCTGAAAATAGCCCAGCTAATCAAAAAAGAACTCGAGCCTAATCCACACCCAGCATTTGTGCATCTGGGCAGCCTCCACAAATGTCACGTTCTACAGAACACTCCAGTCACTGCCTTATGTGCAATGAAGAACAAACACAAAGACCCTGAAACCCTTCACACTACTGAAAGAATAAACAGGATTTCAAAGTACCTATTTCAACATCATCTTCAGCTTCAGCTTTAAATATGTAGACTTTGATAACTTCTGAACCAAAGCCATCATCTTTAGCAACATCATCATTTGCCACCTCCGTACTGATCTTCAAGGGAGTGCTTCCTATATGGTCCAATTTCTCTCCAACATCATCCACTGCAAAGAAAAGAGAATAATAATGAGCTTCAAACACATTTTTAGAAGTCAAAGTAATCAGCAGCATGATTTCCTCCACTATTCTCCCCATGCACAGGAAAGGTTTGTATTCATAAGTGGCCTTTGAAAGCAGCTCATCTCAAGAAACTGAAGAGATTCCAGAATTCAGTATTTTATTGCAACTCAGGAAACACAGCAGGAATTACAGAATAAAGGACACAAGAGGGAGCTTGTCATCAAAGGGAATGAGGAAACTGGTTATGGCTGAAACTATTACTCTTAGAAAGCAAAAATTTATCAATAATTAAAATTAAAGATCTATACAAAAGCATTAAAAATTAACCCAGAATTGCCTGTTACAGTCTAAGAGTTTTCAAAAGTTTCACTCTGATGCATAGTGACTAAAATTTAGTGGCTGAATCTCTTGAGGAGTGTGATGAGTGGAGTATATTCCCAGCTAAAGAAGTATACATCTGACTGTATCTTCTTCCTCAAAGAAATGATGGTTTTATCCACTTTATCACTTGAAAACATACACATAATGAAGATTAATGCATGATATACAGCTGATTAAAAGATGCAGTGACAATAAATCCAAACACTACTATGAGAGATTGACTTCTCATTCTTTACACACCTCACTTGCTGATTATTTGCTTGATACATTCAAAATGCTCATTTAATTTCTAAGGAAAAAAAATACATCCAAACTATTAAAAGCAACATATTTTGGTAAAAAAGGCATTCACAGAGATGACCATAGATACACCTCACATTGCCAGCCCTGAGGGTACCAAACTCAGCATGTCCCTGACACATGTACTGACACACTTCTCACTGAGGATAAATTTAGCTCCTGTGCAGATGGTCAACACAAACCTGTGCAGCGCTGAACACCCACTGAAGTCCTCTAAATAGAGGAGAATCCCACAAAATGTAGACAAAATCTGAATGAAACACATTCCAGGGAAACAGCATCTTACTGCACACAAAACATTAAAGTATGAGTGCCCTAAGCAAAGAAAAACTCCTCAAAATGAACACTGAGGTGACAGCAGAGCTGCCTGACTCCATGGGGACACCAAGGCCCTGATCCCTGGCTTACCTGGGAGGGCACACCTGCAGTGTCCCCAGCCCCCTCCCTGCTGGGGCTTCCTGCTCCCAAGAGCTGCTTTAACCCCTTGAGCACTGGGCTAAACTGGAGCCCCAGTCCCTGGGGTGGGAAGGGGAAGGGGCCTCTCCTGCAGCAGGGCAGGGGAATCCACCCCAGCAATCCCACACACACCCACCCAGCCCACAGCACTGCAAACCTCACTGCTGCTCACAAATCCTGGCCTGCACCAGCTGAGTACAGAAGTTACTGAGGACAGAACTGAATAAAATGCAGGCAAGTACAAGTAAATATCTGGTTTTGGTTTAGAACCTCTGTGAAGTCTGTACTTTGGTGAAAATTAATGTTCTGAGTTGGAGGGGACCCACAAGGATCATCAAGTCCAACTCTTAAGTGAATGATCCATATGGGGATTGATCCCACAACCTTGCTGTTATCAGCACCACGCTCTACAACCTGAAACATCTAAGGAAAACATTTCAAAATGCTGGTTTAGCTGTTTGGTGGGGCTTGGGGTTTTTTTGGTAACTAACAGATTAATTTCATTGCTGAAGAAGTATCCAACATGGATCAGGAGAAAAAAAAAATCCTCAGGAAGAGAAATTTTGCTTTTTTAATTAAAAAACTCTCTAAATATCTACTGAAATCAATGCCAGGAACATCAACACCTTAATGAGTGAGAGCCTGCCACGTGCAGCCTGCTGTTTGTGTGACCTGGCAGGACACTGGGAGCCCTCAGAGCACAGACACAGAGAGCCACAACAGAGAACCTGAATATTCCTCTGACACTCGACTTTCCCAGCACCAGGTCATTAAACCCTTTTATTTCTCCTGGGGGAGTGTTACTGCACCTGCTAATTGACATTTTTTAAGCTGCCAGAATGGGGTTGTCAGCAGACAGAAAAGTGGGGATGCTGAAATTCCCTTATCTTGGAATAAATATTTCCATACATTTAATAGCATGTATTTATTAAAGACTTTTTTTCTGCAAGGCTTTTAAAGTTTATCCAAGTCTCTTATGCATGTTCTGGAAAATGATAAATGTAAGTTTAATTAGATACAATGACCATTCCCACTGCATGTGTGAGTGTTGGAAGGACTGGAGGTAATCCCCAGTACAAAGAGGGATTATATACCCAGCTCTGTGACTGCCAAAAAAAAATTTCAAAGCTCACAAACCCTGCCAATTTAGAACTGGGAGGTGGAAATAAAGTTCTTTTCAAACCTGCAGCTCCAGCAACACCATTTTTTTTTCTAAACTCACATATTTTATAAACACAACACATTACCAGTGTAATAGAAATGAAGTTACTCAACAACAGCAATTTCCTGCTGAACAGGGGAGTCACCACATGTGTGACAGGAAATTTTCTTTATGGAAGAATTTCCAACTATTTAACTAATATTATGTGACAGTGACTGTGCACCACTATGGGGCTGGTGAAATAATTAAATAATGAAATAAGAAAAAATCCCACAATCTTAGATAGTTACCAGAACAGCAACTGCAATGCAATAAACATTACATGAAAGAAAAAAATGAGGAATTTTTCAACTTTTGTAAGAATGTTTTCAGCAAAAGAAAACTCCAAAACCTCAATACAGCATGTACACACACACACACTGTGTTTTAATATTGCCTGTAAAGCCCTCAAATCTTCAATATCCTTTAAAAATAGAGAGTCCTGTTTTAGAGGGGCAAACTCAAAACAGTATTTTTAACATTTGTGGTTTCTTCTACATCATTAACCATCCTGTGTATTCTCAAAAAAATTCAGTCTTTACAATTTAAGCTAAAGAAATGGAAACCTATCAGGAAGTTTGTGTATCCAGGTCCTCTGGGATCACTTTTCTAAAACAGCAAATGTGCAATATAGCAAAATTTGGAAAATATCATCTGGGCTGAGAAAATGACATCAATACAGACTGTTATTTGTAAGATGTTGCTTTTTGTTTCAAATCCAAGAAAACACATTGAGTTGGCAATTTCTTTTGCTTAAAGTCCTGTCTTATCTGAAGTTAATCTCATGGCCTCCATCTACCTTTTAAACAGATTTAAGTAAAACAACACAGCAGGACAAGTAATCTTTGTCAGGTTCCAAAATATTATTGTTTTTTAGAACAGCTCATGAAAATATTCTGTTGTTTAAGTAAGATGCCTTCAATCATTGCCAACCCATCAGTGCTAAATTCTGTGCTGCTTTCCCCAGGGATGGCTCAGGGGAACAGGGACTGCTTGATTCCTTTCTGTCAATGGAATATCAAAGTGTCTTCCAGCTCTGACTCACCCACCAGAAGCACTACATGTTATTATCTGGTCCCTTAAAATAAACTGAAACAACACAACAGAGAACCTCCATAAATAGATGCTGAATCCTCCTGAGTGAACAAGCCTTAAAGGAAAACTCAGCACACTCCCAGTGTTAAACTTACCTGCTGGGCTGTTTTCAGGTGTGTGATGTCCAGATTCACCGTGGATTGCCAGCTCCCAATCCATGTGATGCCTCACATGCACTATGCTGGTGATGCCACAGCCACCAGAGCAGCAACACGAGGGCAAGGTAAGTCCCACAAGGCTTTGACAATCCTCCGGGTTTTTCTAATGCCTGATCTACTTAAGTCCCATAGGTTCAAATAGAGGAGTAGGAATCCTAAAATGTTTAGCAAACGAGGCAACAGTGTAAGACACTACAAAGGAGGTGTTGGTGGCACAGTACCTTAGCCCCGGGCCAGCTCCAGGGTGGGTCAGTGGTGGCTTTGAGGTCACCAGAATAGTGCATGGGGCCGGCACGCGGAGCGGGGGCTGGCAACCCGCTGTGGGTCTGAATATCGCAAACCTGAAAAACAAAAGAGGGGAGGCTTCAGCTGCACTGCCCACTGGCCCTGCAGCACAGCTTGTGCTGCTCACCAGCTCCCCCTCACTCACAGGGCTGGGGTCAGGGGCCCACCACAGCTTTGGGGTTCAATTCCTCTTTACTGAGGTGTTCGGATGGCTTAAAGCAAAGAATCGTCAACACCCCGTGGTATTCGTGTTGTTAATGTATGAAAAATAGATTTTTTAAGTCCTTTGCTTATAAAGCTGGTTTGAAAAAGCAGCACAACAGGCTGGGCCAGGGGAGGTGGAGATTGGATACTGGCACAGCTGCCAGGGCAGTGCTGGAGTCCCCATCCCTGGTGGGATTTAAAAGCCATGTGGATGTGGCCCTTGGGGACATGGCCAGTGGTGGCCCTGCAGTGCTGGGAGAATGATTAAAGAGTAGTGATAATCTTCCAATGAAAATTTCCAATCACAAAATCATACACAGATAGTCACACAGCTATCAAGACAAACTTACTATTGTCCAAATAGTATTTACACAGAAAATGTAATTACCAGAAGTGTATAAAGCATCTACATGGGAATGTCACCTTAAAAATGGTGAAAAATCACCTTCCAGTACAGTCCCTTCCAACCCATCCCCTTCTATGGTTCTGTCATTTAAGCTGTAATTCCCAACAAGCATCAGGGAAATTAAAACTCCACAGTCAGTTCCATACCCTAAAATGTCACATTTTGGTAGTTCCCACATGTGTTCAACAGAACAACTCGTGGTACTCCCTAAGGGCGTATCTGGCATTTTATGCAGTCTTCCCTTTTTAGATGCTAAATTTCATTAAAAGACAACTGAGTATTTTGAAATTCTTTAGAAGTATCACTTAGGTGTGATTTACATTATAAAAACAGTTCAACAGTCCTATATATACACCCCAAATGAAATACTGTAAAATTCACTTTCTACAATATTGACAGCATTTGACAATTGAATACATATAAGTAAATAAAAAGTTTTGATCTGCTTGATAAATTGAGGCCTTTATCTATTCTACACAACACATTATCTCCAACAACAAAACAAATTCAAGGGTAATATTTGAGCAATAAAAAAAATTAAAAGCTGTGTAAGAATGATTCATCACTGCTGACAAAAACACAATAGCAGACACTTTGTGGGGTCAGGCTGGAATCTCTAGCACAGCACAGACTCAAAACTTAGGAACACAACAGAGCTCAAAGAGCTCTATCAGTGATCCAGAGGAGGGGATCAGCTTGGCAGGTGCCACTGAGCTGGGAAGCAATGCAGGGAGTCTGCACAGGCTGGATCCTGGGCTGAGGGCACCGGTGGGGGCTCACAGGTGTCAGGTCCTGCCCTGGGGTCACAACAACCCCATGGAAAGCTGCAGGCTGGGGCAGAGGGGCTGGGAAAGGCCCTGGGGGTGCTGGTGACAGCAGCAGGACACAAATCCAGGGGTGCCCAGGTGGGCAGGAGGCCAGTGGCACCTGGCTTGGGTCAGGAATGGTGTCCAGGGCATCAGGACACTGCTGTCCCCTGTGCTGGCACTGCTGGGGCACCTCCAGTGCTGGGGCAGCTCGGGGACATTGAGGGGCTGGAGAGAGTCCAGGGCAGGGAACGGAGCTGGGAAGGGAATGGAGCCCCAGGAGGGGCTGAGGGAGCTGGGAAGGGAATGGAGCCCCAGGAGGGGCTGAGGGAGCTGGGAAGGGAATGGAGCCCCAGGAGGGGCTGAGGGGGCTGGGAAGGGAATGGAGCCCCAGGAGGGGCTGAGGGAGCTGGGGAGGGAATGGAGCCCCAGGAGGGGCTGAGGGAGCTGGGACAGGAATGGAGCCCCAGGAGGGGCTGAGGGGGCTGGGAAGGGAATGGAGCCCCAGGAGGGGCTGAGGGGGCTGGGAAGGGAATGGAGCCCCAGGAGAGGCTGAGGGAGCTGGGAAGGGAATGGAGCCCCAGGAGAGGCTGAGGAGGGAATGGAGCCCCAGGAGGGGCTGAGGGGGCTGGGAAGGGAATGGAGCCCCAGGAGGGGCTGAGGGGGCTGGGAAGGGAATGGAGCCCAGGAGGGGCTGAGGGAGCTGGGAAGGGGCTCAGCCTGGAGCAAAGGAGGCTCAGGGGGCCCTTGTGGCTCTGCACAGCTCCTGACAGGAGGGGACAGCCAGGGGGGTCGGGCTCTGCTCCCAGGGAACAGGAACAGCCTCAGGCTGGGCCAGGGGAGGCTCAGGTTGGATACTGGGAAAAATTCCTTCATGGAAAGTGTCCAGCCCTGGCACAGCTGCCCAGGGCAGTGCTGGAGTCCCCATCCCTGGTGGGACTCTAAAGCCATGTGGCTGTGGCCCTTGGGGACACGGTGAGTGCTGGCCCTGGCAGTGCTGGGAGAACAATTAAACTCAATAATCTTACAGCTCTTTCCCATCCTACACGATTCTATGACTGCCTTAATTTACATAAATGATTACTTAAAACAAACTCCTAGATGAATAATGTAGCTTCCAACTGTGACTATTCAGGCACATCACGATTATACATATATAAAAATTTAATTTGCTGAAAACTAGGTCTCAAAATGGCTTTGAGACATTGTGAAAGCCAAGCTTGAGAACACCTGACAAAACCATGAATGTGTCAGACACTGGTGGGGCCATCAGGTAACTGAAAGCTTCAGATGCTCTGGTCTAAGTGCAGGATCATCAGCATCCATCACTCTCATCTCTCCCAGAAGGAGTCCCAAAGATGACTGTACTTACAATGACAAGGGAATAACCAGTTACAGAATAAACTCCTCCTAAGTACCCTGTCAGAAAGGAGGAATTTGTTCAGTGAAACAACTGAGTGTAAAATGGTGCTTCTTTTGTTACAAAAACACACAGGGTTTTCTTTGTAGCAGGTCTAATTTGCTTTATAGACTCATTTTTGAAGTTCCTTTTTCAAAAACACCTCTTTCTGACTTCTGTTAGTGACACAGTAATGATGGAAAGTTTTAAAAATCATTGCTGTTCATCCTGTACTGAACAAAAACAAATATATTCTGCATAAGGGACATAAATGCTATAAGAGAGGGAAATCATTATAATCATGAATCAGTGATGTCCTCTGTCATAAGATTTTTAATAAATGCAGCTTGTTGTGAACAGACTGACACTTAGACACGCTTGGCATTGACTTTTTTTTAACATATTGCATCTGACTAAATAAAATCTGTTTTGACCTGCTCACATTTCAATAAGTGACTGAAGAATTTAAAAAATCAATTACTTGGAATATATTTTATCAAATTTGTGTAGCAGCGACACAACCACTGGTACCTTGGGTATAATGTAAGCATTGAAGAAACCCCAAGTACCCAAGGTTCTTTCAGTAACCAACTTCAGCTACTGTCATCAGGATCATATGGAGTTGGATGCTGTGTGAGAACTGGAATGTGTTAATGAGCCAATCCATTAATGAACCTGACCCCTTATTTCCAAGTTCAGCCCAGAAGAGCACAACAGACAATGAAATATCTATTATAATTTTTAGTACACTAAATAAACCACATTTTGTGGACATATTGAGAAAACTTTGAGTTAGAGATCTTAAGAAAGTATTTCTTAGTGAAGTCTCCTGATTAAGCCAAATATGTTATTTTTACAGGAATGTGCATAGCATTGTAATACACCTGTGGTGTTTTTTTAGAAAAAGTTGTATATTCCAAATAAATTGAGTGTTTAACTTTCCAAGGTGTTTTTCTTAAATTTCCTGGAATATCCAGTTTCAGAAACACAAACATACACACCCACTCACTCAGCAGCACCAATGTCCTTCTCTCTTGTTGTATCAGTGATTTTGCATCAAAACCCCAAATCCAGAGAGCAGGAATTAAGTGGGCACCAGCCTATCCCCTGAGCGTTCCGAGAGTCCAGTTCCAGGAACTTCTCCCCACCAGGAGCTCCCTCCTGCTTCCATCTCCCTCTGTGCACTTACAAGAAATCATCAGGTAGTCTTCAGAAGTGCTCTTGCCGTCGTCGTCGTCCTCGGTTTTGATGGTGACAGTGGAGCCAGGGACGGTGCCAGCAGCCTGGATCACGGCCTCCGAGTCCGAGTTGGTCACCAGCACCTCCTCGGACACCATGGTGGGCGAGTGGGCGCCGGGCACGGCGTCCTGCACCACGTGCTCCAGGTGTCCCTCGGGGCCCGTGACGAGGTCAGCCACAAACACCTGCTCGGGAACGCGCACGGTCTCCGCCATCAGGTCCGAGGCCAGGACGTGCTCGCCGGTGTCCAGGGCCTCCTCGATGGCCACGTCGGCCTCCAGCACCGAGTCGGGCACGATGACGCCCTCGGTGACGACGTCGGTCTCGGCGATGATGTCGGGGCCCTGCACCACCTCGGCTGCCAGGCCGTGGTCCAGCGTGATCCCGTCGTCCGTGACCACGTCAGAGACCAGGACGGCTTCAGGGACTGACACAACAATGTGGTCTCCATCGATGTGAGCGGTGCCAGCCATCCCAGCCACTAGGGAACAACCGGGAGAAAAATGTTACAATTATTGCACCACTAAGGAATGGAGTTATCACACAGGCAAGATGGAAAAATCTGTGACGTCCCCACATTTCACCCAATAAACACTGTCCAAAGCAGCCTGTTCTGTACAAGCTAAGATAAACAAAACACACCACTTTCAAGACATCATGTGGAGTTTGTCCCAAAGTCAGGATCTGTCAAAAACTAAAGGCCAGTTTACCATTCAGTCTCTTTCTCTTTAATTCCCAGTTAGAAAACATTTCATTGCAGCAGCCATGTGAACCTTCACAGAATTCCTGCGTGACACTGAAGTGTGGTAACAAACCATTAACTGCTGGTACAATAAAAGGACTCATCCTTTGGACAGCAAGGGCCTTGTAAAAATAAACACTCAGTTTTATGCAATATTTACAGTCACATTTCCAACAACTTGCCACATCACAAGGAGTGGCTGGAGGTAGAAATTTGGTTTTCATTACCAGACTAGACTGGCCAGTCATATTTGCAGACTACTTTTCTAGACATAACACAAAATGCACAGTGAACTATTTTAACACACAAACAGCAGTTTTAATCTTGAAAACACTCAATAAAATGATTCTTATAAAAATTTTTAAAAAATAATAAACATTATTCAGTGTTGTAATTCAAATGAAAATATCTTGGTATAGACATGGTCCTTCCCAATGCCTGAGAAGATCTTCAGGATTTCACTCATTATTTTTAATAGTTAAAATGTTTACCAAAATCTTGCATGATCATAGTGTGAGGCATTTTGGATTCCTGTGTTTGCAATCCAAGACTTCCACCACCTGGATCCATATTCGGCCAAATTCATTCACAAACAACTGCAAAAAAATAAAAGAGAGAATTTATGTTAAACAGTCTTCTTGTGTTGATCAGCTTTACTGATGTGTTACACTGACAAACAGAGAGAAGAATTTACCCAAAAATTCAAGAAAACCATAAGCAACACTTCACAGAATTCACTTTACTGTTTTGGTTTATATTTTTTACCTTAGCATAATAATAATAAATATTTGCAATTGTGCACAAAGCAGCCTCTGCTCTGCCTGTCTACAGACTCATTAACTAATTACCAAGACTGGTGATTTTGGATGTGTGGAGCTACAATGAAGAAAATGAAGAATTGTACTGGGAGTATCAATTTTTCCAATTCTTTCAAAATTTGGAGAGATGAGACACTTCAAAACCAATTTTCACGTGTAAGTTTAACTGGGGATGCTGTCTCTGACAAGGTACAGGCACACAAAGCCCCTCCCAGAGCAGGAGAAAGCATCTGTCATTTGACAGTGTTCCCATAAAACAGAGAGAGAAAGATAAAATCAGCATCCCAGCATTGCTACCAAACACTGAAATGTGCAGATTCTGAATTATTTTGCAATTTGCTGCAACCCCAAGGACTTTACACAAGTTCTCAGTGCAGACAAAGTGACCCAACAGAATCACCCACGGGATCAGAAAGAGTTCAAAGCTTTCACAGGTGAAAAATCTCAAGCCTAAAAAAATCTCTGTTGCACAAGACTAAAATCTGGTATTGTTCTGCCCTCTTGTATCCAAGAATCACAGAAAGTGACAGAATCCCAGAGCAAATAAGAAGTTTTAGGAGTTGTGGGAGGTGAATGCAGTGAGAGCTCAGAACTACATGACCTGAATGGGGCAGAGAGGAGCACAGGGAGTACAAATCTTTCCAGGTAAGTCTCCAAAGCTCTCCTCTTCTAGCACCAACTTTGAATTCAAGAATATGAAAAAGTCAAACATTATCCATGAGGAAAGTTGGCAAGGATTTTACTATTTCAATTCCATTCCAAAATCAATTTTTTTCAGCATTGTAAGGATCACAGAGCAGCTCCAGAGCCCAATGCAATGCTCCATCACTCCCAAATTACCACCACAGCCACCCAAAATTCTCCCTGTAGCTAATGAATCCTCACTTGTATAAAACAGAATGCAGCTCTAGGTCATAAATTACCCATTAAACTATTTCAGAATTAAGGCAATATCTAACATTTCCTGACCACGGCCTTTTCAGAGAATCCTTTTTTCAGAGTAAATGGATATGAAAAATTACCTTAATTTCTATCAATCTGAGATTACGGGAAGAATAGGTTAGAATTTTTTCTTTCTAAATAAGCAACTTATTTTTTGATTAAATAATTAGATGCACAACTATATTATGTATTGTGGCACGCAAAAAAATTTAATACAAAGTAGGACTATAATTTGAATTTAAATTTCTGCAGGGAAAGCAAATCATTATTATAAGAGTATTTTCCTTGTAGTTAACAGGACTAGAAAAAGAACCAAAGTTATGGGATGGCAGCAGCAATCCCTTAAACTTCCCCTGAAATCAGAGATGGAAGATGACACCCAAGCAACAACCCCACCGAAGCTGTACCAACCCTATGAAGAATGTCCCTGTAAACCCTCAGTGCAGACAAAGGACGGACTTGAATCAAGCACACAATCACAGATTTATTTTTGATATCAACTTTGGGGTCCCAAAGGAACACAGTGGCAGCAGGGTGTTGCGGTGTGTTGCAATGTCCTGTTTTACCTTCTCCCTTCCCCCTCGCCCCTCGCTGAGTGTGCCCTGTCAATCAGGCTAACATACCAGCAAGGCGTCGTGTGATTGGTCCCTCAGGCCTGGGGGACATTGGCCCGTATAGGTGTCCCTAGTCCCTTGAGACCCTGCCCCTTCACCTGGTTGGTGGCTCACCTGTCCCCTCCCCTTCCCCTGTCCTGAGCTTAAAATGTTAATGAGACCATGTGGCCTTATTCTGTTGGAGGAATTGTCCCAGTGCAGACCTCTGCACCCATGGAATAAACATCTGGATATAACCCTCTGGCAGAATCCACTCCTTCCTTCTCTTCACCATCGCCAGAAGCTCTCTCCTGAGGTAAACGGAGTCCTGACAAGCCTGGACTTGCGTCTTGTGCCCCGCTGCACTCCAGCCAAGGTATCTCTGGGGTAAAACACCACAGTGCTGCCTTTGGCCCAGCAGCGAGGGTCAGAACTGGCCCAGGCACCATCTAACTGGTTATATTGGGATTCATATTCCAATAGCAGGGAAAGCCCTCCGTGCTGCTGCTGGAGAACGAGCCCCGGGGGAGCCCCGGCCCCGCTGGTTCTGCTCTCAGGGTGCAGCAGTGCAGGGGATGCAGCCCCACAGGGCACACATGCAGGCAAATCTTGTTCTTGGGAACAGCACAAAAATGCAGAGCAGTGATTAATTGTGGCTCTTCACAGCTTCCTCCTGTAGTACACGGTGTAACACACCCACAGCAACACAGCCAGACCCAATCAGGGCTTTGGAAAGGCAGAAATCAGGCAGAAAGCCACAATTCCACACCCTGTCACCATCCCAAACTTAGCCCTTCCTCTAACTTGTAGCATCTCAATTCTTCATCTCAATTCCCCTTCTCCTCTGGGTATTTCAAGACAGTGAAAATGTTTTTAGCATCAGCCAATAAAATATTTACTTTACAATATTCCATTAATTTTTTCATTGATTTTTTTTTTTGCTTGGCTTAGGAAAGAGCATATTATCATCACATCCCAAAATGAAGTATTTCATGCAACCTACACTGAGACTCCCAGAGCAATGTCTCAAGGCTAAATTTTTAAAATATGTCTGTATTTGGAATGGTTTTGCTTTTCTGAAAAATAGCAGTTCTCTTTCTAATGAGCCTGAGGTTCATTTCAATCTATTTCAGCTCTTTATGCCAAAGCTCTTCCTTACATGGGGCTCAGCTGAGACAAGCAATGAATTTTAGAGTAGAAGGGATACCTGACCTCTCTGACTACAGCTGTAAATTACTTCTGCACATGGCAATTCTAAAATCAAGGGTAATGGCTGGCAGCTTGGAATGACCTAAGGACACGTAACAGCAAAATTCAACTGAAAAACTGGTGGAAGCTCCCAGGATACACTGATCTGCTCTTAGCTTACTCTTCCTAAAGAAAGTATCACAAAATCGCCAGGGATATTTTCATTTTAGAGAAAGCTTAAGAAAACACTCCAAATGCAAAGATATTCAGCAAAGCATTTTAAGGAGGAGGGATAACAACCAATGCTTCAGCACTTCTACCATTCCCAGGAAAAACAGGGTGTCATTGGTGTTCCCAGGGAGACAGGGAAACTCCCAGCCCCGGGGCTGGCTTCCAGGCATTGTTGCCATATTTCCAATGTGTATAACATAAACAACATTTCTATAGAACACCAATTGCAACATGCCAATTACAGCTCAAATACCCGCTCTTTATTCATGGAGCTTTAGGAATGCATTTCGTGTGGTCCTGCAAACGTTAAGCATCTCCCCAGTTTAAACACACCTCTATTCACAGTGGCTTCAGGTGGGGTATTTTCACATGAAGCCTAATTGCATGGTCAGCCCTTAATCTCTCCTTTAAAATAGTGGATTTCTTCTAAATAATTTACATCTTGTTTACATGCTCCAAAGGAAAACACAACATCATGTACTGCTGGTGTTTTGGTTATTCACAAGCTGCATATGAGATTTGCATTAAACCAAAAGGACCAGGCTCAGACACACAGCAATGGAACAATAAATAAACTTCTACGCCGTTGAAAAATAGGAACCAGATGCTGCGTAACCATTAAATTTCTTAAAATTCAAGCTGAAGAACAAATAATCATCCTCGCCTGATAACACGGTTTTCCTTTTTTTCTGCCCCTAATTTTAATGCAGCAGCTGACAGAAACGCAATGAGAAACGTCCTGCTTGTGCAGAAATCTTAATTAGAAAACCCCAATTAATAAAATAACGTGCAGGTTAAGGCAGACTCTTGGCAGAGAACAGACCGGGTATGAAAAACCAGCATATCCATTTTAAAGTCCTTTATTGTGTCCACCTAAAAATCACCACGACCACTTACACTCTAAACCCATTTAAAACGCCACAGACAAAACCAGCGAACGAGATTTTGTCTCGCTGACTGAAACGCGCTAAAGCCTCTTAATACAAAAAAATAAAATAGAAAAAATAAATTACATCTACGCGCTGCACCAAATAAAACTTCCCGTAGTAAAACCCAGGGGCACAGCGGGCCGGCGGTGCCCGGGGCTGGCGGTGCCCGGGGCCGGCGGTGCCCGCTGGGGCTGGCGGTGCCCGCTGCCGCCGGCGGCTCCCGGCGCTTCCCGGCGGCTCCGGCGCTTCCCTCCCTCCTTCCCTCCCTCCCTCCGCGCGTGCCCGGCGCGGGCGCGCCCGCGGTGCCGCCGGGGCGGGGGGAGGCGGCCAAGGGAGCGCGGGGACAAAGGAGCGGCTGTCCCGCGGCGGTGCGGGCCGGCAGGCGGGGGCAGCGCCAGGATAACGGCGGCCCGGCGGGAATAACCCGGTCCCGGCCGGGATAACGCCGTCCCGCGGCCCTGAGCCGCGGCCTCCCCGCCCCGCCGGCGCGGCCGACATCTTGTGTTCCGCCATTTTCTGCCCGCCCGCGCGGCCCCTCCACCGCCGGGCCCGCCCGCACCACCCGCCCGGCGCGGTACCGGCGGGCCCGGCCGGGGCTCCCCCGCCCGCCAGCCCAGGGACGGCCGCGGCCCGCAGCGACCGCGGCGGCGGTGCCGGAGCGCGGCCTGCGCGGCTCCACCGTGCCCGTGCCCGTGCCCCGGCTCACCTGTGCAGGCCCGGGGTGCGCCGGGCCCGCGGGACGCGCCGGGGCCGGGCCGGGCCTGGGCCCGCTCCGCCCGCAGCCTGGGCCGGGCGGCGGCCGCGAGCGCGCGCGGCCCCGCTCCGCTCCCCCCGCACGTCACGCGCGCCCCCGCGCGCCGAGCAGGCGCAGCCGCCGCCGCCCCCTCAGACCCCCCCGCGCCCCCGGCACCGTCAGGGGACCGCGGGGGGACCCCGCTCCTGCCCGGGGCGCCATGGGGGGACCGCGGGGAGACTCGGCTCTCACCCGGGGCACCGTGAGGGGACCGTGGAGGCACCCCGCTCCTGCCCAGGGGACCGCGGGGGGACCCGGCTCCCGCCCCGGGGCACCGTGAGGGGACCTCTGGTCCCACCCGGGGCACCGTCAGGAGACCGGGGAGGCAGCCGGCCCCGGGCAGCGCGCAGGCACCGCGGGGGGAACCCGCTCCCGGCCGGGGCAGTGTGAGGGGCACTGAGGGGAGCTCCCCCACACACCCGCCCCGTGAGGGCTGTGAATAAAACACTGCACATTTAAATAGCTCGGGCAACAGTTTCAGTTCTGTGGGTCTCTTACCAGCGTGAAAACCCGACTTACCTCGTTAAACGTGACAAGTAAATACAGAGTTGAACCAGTTTTTTAATATATAAAACTAGTTATGATTTGGACACGAACCTTCTTATAAGAAGCATAGCAACGTGTCTTTGGAAACTTTGCTCTTTGTGACAAGATTGAGAGGCTGCTGTACAAATCTGAGCAAAGGAGGACGTGGGCAATGCTTGGTGCCTGTTCCATGTCTTCTATTCCTTAGAGGAATCCAAAGCCGGAGCTGTGTTTCCAAGTAAAGTGTAAAGGCAGAAGTGGGTGCCTGGGAAATGTGACCCAAAGCCCTGAGATGCTGAGGGGATTGCTCAGAGCCACCTGAGGGAGTGCGGGGCTGCTCCTGTCTGGGGTTTAGAGGGCACCTAAACCGCCTGGGCTCAGGCAGTTGGGTGAGCAAGGTGGGCATCCTGAGATGGGGCAGCCCCAGGGGACCCTACGGACCACAGCTGGAGTGCTGTGTCCGTTCTGGGCTCCTCAGGACAGGAGACACACGGAGCTTCTATAATTCCCAGGAGATTCATCTTCCTTAGCAGAGAACTTGGAGACTTACATTTGACCTTCCTCTCCTTTTTTTTTGTTTTAAAGAGTAAAGCCACATAACACAGCACACACCAAAGTAAATTCAGTAGGAAGGATATCCCAGTCACTTTGTCTAGCTCTAGCAAGAGACAGACATTCTTACAACAAAACAATTTCAAACTGCCCAATGCAATTAAGGAATGAAGGGGAAAATACCTGGAAAAGGTAATGACAAACCTGAACACTGGGGGAAATGGTGAGGGAGACTCAGTTTAGCCAGCTCTGCCCTTGCCAGCACCATGGATATTGACAGCACTGCCTCATCTGTGCCTCCTACTCCTTTTTGGAGCAGTGCTGGAGTATAAAACTGAACTCTCACATTCTGTGGTCACTCTGAGGTTGGTACAACAGAGCTGGATTGAGGTCAACAACCAGCACAGTTTGTCAGATTGTGGCACCACCAAGGCTGAGAAATGACAGAAAAAAACAATTCACTGACACAATTCTCTGACACCTTTGGATCTGAATTTTGGAGGTCAGAATGGTTTGAACTGATAGTCTGGGCTCTAAACAGATGTGCCAACCCCATTTCTGTGTGTTTCTGATGATAAGAGAGGGAACCAGAGTAACTTCTTTTATTTCTGACAGAATTTGCAGCAGTAGAAGTAAATCCAGTGAAATTTGCCCACTTTTCATTTTTTTACATTGAGGGAAAACCAAGATCAAGAAACCTTTTTAAAATCCTTAAGATTCTGGTTTTGTCATATAGTTTCACATATTACCTCATACTAAGGAAAATGATTTAACAGAAATTGCAATGTAATGTGTTTGACTTTTTGGAAAATGAGAAATAAATCCCAGTCTTCAGTCTCTTTTATTTGGTACTTAGTGGCAAGGTAGTCAGTCTTCCACAGCTTCATTTATTTTCCTTATTTACAAAAGAGTTACAAAGCAAACCAGGACAGTTTTAAAGGGAAACCATTCCAGCTGTTGGGATCAACACAGAAGGAAGACAAAGCACAAAAGACAAGGGACAAGGGAATGGGTCTGTGGGTATTTGGTAAATCTTGGGGCAGAGAGAAGCCAAGTCCTTGGCTGTGTTTGTACCACACTGCCAGGGCCAGAGCCTTGTGTGCTGCAGTATCAGGGACTCACCAGGTTTCCTTTCACAATTATCCCCCATGCTTTCTCTTTGCAATAACTTAGTGCTCTCTAATAAGGATGGCAGTTCCCTGTGTGTCCCAGCAGGCTGTCACTGCTCTCTCAGCTCCTGCACTGTCCAGTGATCACACAGCATTCCAAGACAATTCTGATACAGGAAGCACTTGTTCTTAGTATCTCTGTAAAGAAATTAGAATTTAATCAGTAGCATGACACACACTCCCCAGTATGCTTCCTATTAAAATAATCTGTATCTAATCAAACTACATTTTTATATATTTCTTTTCTTAGTATGTGCTGCTTCTGAGTGCTCACTCACCAAGAGCTTTGGAAGATGCATTTCATGCAAATAACTGAAAGCATTACCACTGTGTGCACACAAACTGAAACAGCTTGGGAAATATTTGAAAACATTTCAGCAGGGTCTGTAACATTCCTGAAGAAAACACCTGCACAGTGAAAGGTGGCTCTAGGCTTTCTGTTAGCTCACATCTTTACTTAGTGACAAACACTAGCAATTTAGTGATGATTTGTATTCAGTACCAGGATGGGTGATATAATTAATATGCAGAGTATGTAATTAATATGCAGAGTATGTAATTAATATGCAGAGGGATGTGATGGATGCGTACCCGGTATTGTCTGGCCTCTGGATAAACTGGATAAGGCAAATCCTTCCTGGGATAGTCAAACTCCTCCCGCTGGGCTCGGGACTGAGGGAAATAATCTGATGCTGGTTCTGCTGTCCTTAGAGGCTGATCATACATGGGACTGTGCAAAAGAGAAAAAAGTTATTAAACCTTATAATATACTGCAAATTGCACAAAGGGATAGTTTAAACTCAAAAATAAAAATATTAAAGCTCACTACTGGATGCACAGCACTGGGGCAATAACATCTAAAAGGTCTTTTAAGTTCATTTTACTGTCAAACCCTCATCCTGCAAACAGAGAAGACTGAATTTATAGAAGCAGCTTTCTCTTTAAGCTTTTTATTTTTTTTACAACAAACAATGTCACAGTACCTAATTTTCTATATTCCTACAATCATTTTCAAAGCATTTTAAATCCACCATAACTATACCTTCAACATTTCTATTGAAAAAGCCAGCCCTCGTTGAGGACTGAAGCATCAGCCAGCTGCAGGCTGTCTGCAGCAGAGCCCTGCTGTGTGAGGAGACTGCTGTGCTCTCACTGAGCTGCACCCTGGCAAACAAGTTCTCTGCAGAAGTTGCAGTCACAGCTGCAGCAGTTGGTGCTGAGGGGGATTCAAGTGAGGAAGCACAAGCAGAAAACTGTGATTCTAAACAGGAATGAAATCAATGCCTCTGGGATTAGAGGAAAACCAGAGAAGCCTCTGGATAAAGAAGTATTTTAGGGTTTGTATGTGAATAATCCAGTCAAAAGCTTTGCCATTTACTGGACCTTTGTTGCTTGCTGTGCCACTGGCAAAGCTGCAAAGTCATTGTGAGTCTCCAAAGCAGGGTATAAAGTGAGAATGAGCACAAAAGACAAAAAATACCAGCATACCTGTAATCCCGCCTTTGATTTGGGATTGAGGCATCATTGAAATCTTCTCTTTTCAGTACAACTTTTGGAATTTGTCCAACCCAGGCATCCTGTGTGTAGGGGATCAGGTGGTTACACAGAGAAAAATGACAACAAATTAGAATAACCAGCTCTCCAGGTACAGAATGTTAGAAGGTATAAACCAGTTTTTCACTTACAAAATACAATGTCTAGGCTACAACTCACAGTCTGGGGTGTGAGAAAACCCTAAATTCTGCAGCTCTCACCCGAAAAGATTCCTTTTACAAAGGGTTTTCTTCCCTACCAAACTGCAGGATTGGGTCTGATTCACACCTTGGGAACAACAGCATCAGCAGGACTAAATGTGAATTAGTTAAAAATTGAACAGCACCATCTCCTGGTAAAGGCAGGCTCAGACCTGCTGCATTGCCAAGCTATTGATACTCTACAGATGGATTTAGCAGAAAATCCTGTAGCAGTCTAGATTATTTTCTCCCTTTTCTCAGACAGCCTGCAATGTCTCCTTCTCACACCCTGTGTGTTCCTTAATATGTAAAATAATCCCTTGAAGTATCAAATGAGAAAATGAACACACACAAATTCCCTTTCAGTGATTCTTTGTATTTTATATTGATTTTTTAATGGTATTTATCCATCTTTTCTCTTGACACCCACTAGTTCAAGCCATGATCTCTACTACATCTTGCCTAATGGAGAAAACTGGCACAGCAGAGCATGATCTCTTTTTAAAGCTGCTCTTCTAACTGGCCAAAAATGGCAATAGTTGTTTGAACATCCTGTAAAATAATCCCTAGCTCTTTGTTTTCTCCTATGCAAATTGATGAACAGTTTCACCTTCTCACATGCATTCAGCTGATCTTGGAAATCAGATGCTAGGAGACTTTAAACTCAAATTCCCTTTTTTTATTTTTTTGCTATTGCCATTTCATTGTGCTGAATCCCCACGGGCTGGGGGCTGTGCTGTGCCCCCTGTGCCATCTCTTACCTCAGGTGGCTGATGGTGCCCATGCCCTGGGCTGGCAGCTGTGTCAGTGCTGAATGCAGGGTTCTGCTGTGCTCCACTGGATGGGGCCTTTGGCTGCTTCCTGGGGGAACAATGGCAGTTCAGAGCATTGGCAATGCTCAGGGTCCTGACAGATGTTTTTGTGCTGCAGATTGGTTCAACAGCCATGTCCGAGCTTTAGATGTCCTGTGGCAATGGCTGTACAAGAGCTGGGTATTATTACAGCTTTTCTATGTCAGAGCAAGTGCCAGTGACACACTTCTGGGGCTCAGTGACAGAAGTAAAAACCCATATTGTCTGTGTACCTGGGAGAGGTGTCACTGGGAAAAAGTGATGAAAGCAAAAAGCAGCTCAAATTGCCAATATCTGAGACCCAAGAGTGAGAGGAATTGTATTTAAACACCAAGCCTCTTGTCAAGTTATCAGTCTTACTCCTTTTTTTTTTAAACTTGTGGAAAAAAATCCCTAAGAGCAAATAAATCAGAAACACACATTTGGTGGTGTTGAATTTAAGTAGTAAATGTACTTATCAATCTTTAAAGCTTGCCTGGTGAGCCCTAAAGAAAAGCAATGACTGAGAGTGAGGAGGTGAAATGCTGAGCAAGTGCTGAGTGCTCAGGTAAGATGCTTTGAGTTAGTTTTAAATTGTATAAATAGTATTTTGGCAGTATGGTAGCCTTGTGCTTTTAAACATCCAGAGGTTAAAAATTAACCAGAATACCAGATTTCTTTTGCTGAACTTCCATTTTGAGTACAAAACTCCTTGTAAGTGCACCCAGAGTCACTTACCCATCTTTTTTCGTTCTCAAGCAGCAGACAGCAGAAAATATTACAACCACTATGATAACCAGGGCCGCTCCAGGAAGAGTGGCCACTAAAATGAAATCCAGAGTGTTCCAAAGGTGGTTACATTTGGGGCCCATGTACCAGTACTCCATCCAGCCTGTTCTGTAGTAATTACATCTGCAAATAAAAAATACTCACTTTCAGAATCAGCATTTTAAATCAAAAGTAAGCAATACCAAAAAAGTACAATATTCTGCTGTATAATTATTTATTATTCAACACTGCAGGGGCCAAGAGTTTCACTATTTTTCCTGTTTGTTCAAAGGTGTTTTTTAATCTTAGTTACACCCATCTGTTTCCAGATTTGATGTAAAAGTACTTTGCCAGGCTCTGAGAAACCAAGTGCAAGTTGGCATTTCAGGAGTCCAAGATAAGGAGCTGTGATGGGAACAGGGTGCAGCACCCAAGTCATGGCCTGGCTCAGGTCAAAGATCTCTTTGGCAGAGCTGCTGAGTGCAAGGCAAACCTCACATTTCTGGCTGTCATTATGATATTGATTTTTTTAAAGGGAAAAAATCCCAACTACATAATGGAAAATAGAACATTAAGATATCTAAATTTTTTTTTAACTCAAAAGAAAATTTGATCGACCTGAGAAAAAAATGAACTTGTGATTACACAGCTCATTCAGTTCTAAAGTAAAATAGTTGAGAGAACAGCAAATATAAAGGGCTACAGTGATTACCTACATTAGGAATGACATGGCCCACACAGATATTTAAAAAGAAAACACTATGCCCAAATCCCAGATTTGATGCTTTGTACCAGAGCTATAAATTTATGCAGATTGTGAATGAAGATCAACATTTATTTTCATGGATCACTTTGGAGGATCTAAATTTATTTCATAATTTAGAATATGTTTGACATTTACATGGTGCATATTTAAACAAACAAACCAAGCCCACACACTACCTGCAAAAAGGTTCTTCATTTTTACACAGACAAGAAATATTTTTAGGACAGAATTCATCTGTATTACCCAGACAGGCCCCAAAGTCCTCAACTCCACTGCAGTTGGCTGTGAATTAAAACAAAACAAGTATTTAATGCAATTATACAGTAACATACTGTCAGTGGGCTGTGTTGCTAATTACACCAGAAATTTATGCTTCAGATGTACTCTGTAGATGACACTAAATCTTTCTTTCCTGTGACTTGTCCCTGGAAAATTTTGAACCTATTTGAGAAATGAAAATTTACCAGCTTAAATTACTTTACCCTGAACGTGTACCCATCTTCCAGTTGGCCAGGAAATCGTATGGCTTGTGTTGTTATGGTTTTTATCTCATAATGATAAGTGTGGTTGTGTCTGAATTCCACTATATATCTGGCTTGTTGACAAGGACTAAAAGTCATGAGACTCATTAGAGAGAGACTCCTTAGAGATTCCAAATTTCCATTATAATCCAAATTAGAAGCTTTTTGTGTGTTCTGCAATGGGATTATTCCTTGGCTTAGCCTACAGAAGGATCTGCTTTGCATTAATGTTGGTTCTCCTCTATCTCTTTTGCTGTGTAAACACTGGGCTGTAAATGATGTTCCAGAATCTGAGTGTTTCCAGTATTTCACAGGTGTTTGGCTGAACAGAACTCCCTCAGCAGCCTGAACCATCCCCAAACACCAGCACGTTTGGCACTCCCACCCCACATCCTTTGTTACCTGTTCTCTCCTGCTCAGCACTCAGACCCAACACCAGGCTCTGCCCTGAGCACCCAGAAACGTCCCCAAACTGCCACCAGAGCCAAATCCCATTGGGCACAACAGTCCCAGGGAGAGCAGCCACGTTTGGAATGAAGCCAGAGTCAAACTGGCCCAGATCCCTGAGTGACCCCTCTGAACCCAGCAGGCAACCCCTGGAATGTCACTGTCACTGTCACTGTCAGATGGACTTGCCACCAGAGCCAGCTCCTCACTGGTGCATTAGGAGCCACAGGAACTGTGCTGGGAGCAGCCTGCACTGAAAAGAGATGGAAACCTCCTTCCTTTCCACTGTCCCTCTAATCCAGCCCTTGGTGCTTATCAGAGATAAATCTGATTGCAGTGACCAAGGCTTGTCCCAGTCCATTTACACACCCTGCATGCTCTTCTCTCAAGAGTCACCAGCACTGGAACATTTTCCAAGAAAACCTAACTACAGGTTGTGTGTTATGGCTGGAAACACGGGACAGTGAAAAATCCCAAGCAGCACTTGGCATGGTTCATCTGGGAGATAAGCAATGTTTTTAGCTACCCCTCTGATCTGTAACACAATTACAATTCTTTTAGCAATAATACAAAAACCACTAAGGCAGCAGAAAATCACCAGTTGTGATTCTGCTGGGAGAGAGGGAGTGTGTGCCCTTTGCTATTAATGCTGAATATTCCATGTGATAAAGGAACTCACTGCTGAGCCCTTCCAAATTCTGGGGTCTACATAAATGCCAAGTTAGCCTTCAAGTGGTAACTTTCTTTTGCAAATGGAAGTTTAGAGTAGCATTTAAAAATTTCTCAGATCACAAACCAAAACTCTTATTAGAAAAATAATAACTGCAGCTGGTTCACATCACCCTGGGCTTAGGGACACCCAATTACAAGTAACTGGTAGCTACCAGATAGAGAACAGGGATGTTAAAATAAATACATTTATCAGTAAAATATGTGGGAAATCTTCTCATAAAATAATTGCAGGCCAATACTGGTCTAACAGAACCAGAAACAATTTCATTACTTCAGTACTCACTTAAAATAACTTTTCTAACCAGTGCATTCTGGTTGTCATGCTCTTAATTATTGATGATTTTCTCCCTGTATCAAAAAAACATCTAAGAACACTTGCTATTAAAAAGTGTATGATTTTTTTTTAACCCATATAACAAGTGTTTTTTTCCCCACTGAAAAAAGAACCAAACAATTTAACTCATTTAAAAATACCCTTCTGAAATTCAGAGACTGACTCAAAATGATCCCAAGCCACCAGGGTACTGAGTTTCAGCTGTAATTAATTCATATGGCTGCAACCTCTTCCCTGTGCCACCAAGCACAGGACAGCAGCTGTCTCACCAAGGTTCTCACATCTGCATTGTTTTGCTGTTATCTGAAACAAAGGCAGCCCAAAGCCTGAGGAGAATTCGCAGGCAGCAGATGGACTTCCCAGCAATCTGGGAATACTTCAGGCAGCAAATCCCCCCCAGGGACTGCAGTGCCCCAGCAGAGGACACGGCCCCGTCCCTGCCCCAAAGCCACAAAGCAGAACTGCAGCACTCTTACGTTGCAGAGTTTCACCCAGCAAGGGGCTGGCCAGGAGCAGGACACACAGCAGCTCCTTCAGAAAGGACATCCTGGGCCTGTTCCTCCAGACTCTGCCAGCAGAATGAACTTCCCTTGCTGCTGCTGTGGATTGTGGATTTTGAGCTTGTTTTACAGCATCCTTCTCTATAAAGAATTACTAATTAACTTAAAACTGATACAACTTCCTGATAACTTATCCAGCATATTTTCCTGTATAAAACAAGGTAGTTCCATAAAAATATCTCATTAATCTTGCCGTTTCTGAATTTTTGTAATCAGATGTGGGGTATTCATTTAATGACAAATTTCAACACACTAAGGTACCTGTCAGGAGCCTCTCTCTTCTCCCTTTAGGCTGATGTTACCTGGACAGATAACAAACTTGGACTATTTGCAGACAATTTCCTGGAACAGACTCTGTTTTAAAAGACAAAGCCATGCTCCTGAAGCTATCAAAGATGGATGTGATAGGAAGGAGGGAATCCTGTAATTGGATGCATCTACCATTAAGTTTTGTCAATTCATTTTTCCTTTTTCTGAGAAAAGAATAGAAAATACCCACATGGCAAGGATGAGTGATGACAGAAACTCACACCTTAGCACACCTCATCTTTCTTTTTTATTATTTAAAGAGTCCTTAAGAATTCTCAACATTCACTGCACAGGAAGATCCTGACTCTGTGGTCACCCCAAACACTACCCAGGTTACACCCAAAGTTTGTGGAGTTTCACTGCATTGAGGCTGAAGTTAGAACCAGCCTTGCTCTTAGCACAGGGCTTTCAAAACTAATCCATAACTGATAAAATCCCAGCGTGGAGTGCCTAGTTTGACAGGAGCTGCCTGCTTATGTAAACATGCCAAGCACAGTTACATTAACAGCAAAAGGTAAACTTTAACCTTTGCTTTTCAAAGGATAAATAATGATCTCTAAAAATCAATGCCTAGCAAATTCTTGAAAGAATACTGCTTTGGCTAAAGCCCAACAGCACTTTATTACAGCAGTAGATAAGAGATTCTCAGTCCTGCCAGAAAATTGCTTTACAACAGACCACAACAAAGAAATTAATATTTACCTCAGTGAAAGAAATTGCACAATCCTTCTTCAGATGTGAGGCACAAGTGTGAAGCAGCAGCTCCTGCAGATGCTCATCCTCCTGCTGCCAGGGAGTTCCCTCTGGCTCCAGCTGCTCAGTGGGAGCCTCACTGCTGAACAAACACCTTGACCTGGCCTCTCAGCTTTGGTTCAGGGATGCAGAAATGCAATGGGCAGTTTTTCCTGGGGTGAGATGTTCTAATGAGGCAGGTTAGAAACCCCAAACTCTTGACTTGGCTCCATCACTGGCTTTTATTGCATGCAGAGGTTTGGACGTGGCCTGAGGAAGGGCTGAGGGGCAGTTTCTGTTTCCAGTGCCCACTTGGGAAACAGCAAATAAACCCAGAGCCAGCAGACCTGAGCAGCTGAGAGCTCTGCACTGCACAGCACACCCATTTCCTCCTCTTATTGTCTGAGTTTCTGGAACTCAGCACAATCAAGTGCCAAGTTATTCCTTCTGCAACAACATCCAGGCTCATTTCATTTCTTCAAAGAGAGGAATATAAGTAAACCTAAGTTACTGACCAAAATTAATGGTGGAAGATGGAACTGCTCATGATCTTTAATCTTAATTCAGATCTGGTTTCAGACCAGTCTCTCCTCCTGCAGCACTGCAGGAGCTCTGAAGTGACACAGACTGAGCACAAGCCATGGGTTCCCCAAGCACTGGGGTCAGGACTGCTACAAATAGAGGCCAGAAAAGGTTACCAAGGCTTGAATCCATGACAGGCTCAGTTTACACCTATTCCCTGCTCACAGCAGTGGAATTCCCTTCAGCTGTTGCAGCAAAATCCATCTCCTGTGTCTGGAAACAAAAGGACAAAGAGTAACTGCACCTTGAACGAGGGGGTTTGCCTCTGCCCAGGGTCTCCCTGGGTGTGTTCTCTGCCTCTGCTCCACGACAAAAGCACAGACAGACACACTGACTTCTGCAATGGCTTCAGTCACAGCCTTCCCTGGCTGCAGCTTGCCATCAGCACACAGCTGAGCTTGGCTTCTGGGAATCCTGCACTTGAAATAAAAACCACACACAATGCAGTGCCTAATCTTCGCGCTTTTTAAAAAGTATTGGCTTTGTAGAACCCCACTTTCTTTTGGATTTAAAATGTTTTCAGCTTTTCACTGTAATACTCCAAACTTTAACTACAAGGTAAGATTGCTGCATTCCAATTCCTTTCCAGTACCTCCCAAGCTGTTCAAGAATCACAGGGACAATGTGCCATTAAAAGAGCCCCATCACTCATTCACACAGCTCTCCTATTGAGTAATTCACTCTTTATCTTACACGTGGATTACATAATTTATGACCCTTGCTTGGCAAATTACTTAATCTGGAAGACTGGCACAGTCACACTGAGACAAACACATTTACCACCTGCTTCCTTCCTGAACACTGTCACTCCTCCAGCATGGATAAAACTTTGGTTTTTCCAAGTCCTGAACTCCACCATTCTTAAAAAAAACCCCCAAGAGAAGGAAATGGAAGCACTTCTCAAAATTCAGGCCACTGAGCACTGATCTGTCGCGTTGCTTCAGGGATTTGTTCCAGGAATGTTTCAGTACTTCAGGGGTTAAGTTTTTCCCCCAACATTAATAAACCAAGTGTGACTTAGTCATTAGAAATGAACTCTTAAGTACTTGAAAGGGAAGGAATTGACAATTTTCCTACAGATGAAAACAACAGACAAAAATTAAACTTAGTTTTTAAAAAGTATCTTATCACCCTTTATTGCCAGGTGCCTCACAGTGATATGACAGAATAAAGTATCACAATCAGTTTTATGTAAATAAAAAATTAATATCAACAAGCTCCAAATCTCTCTATATCGAATACAATCAACCATAAATAAAACCCCCATGCATTAAAGCTATTTCTGTATTATAAAATACCATGTGACCCCATTCTTTAAGACATCGATTTTTTCACAAATATATAACTTATATAAAAATTACAATATACATTCTTACTTTTATGTGACTGTATTATTGCATTGTGAAATAAACTTAAGTGACTCTTAAGGATACATTTGAGAGGCATTTCAAAGTGTTTCACTGTAAATTAATAAAACCATGTCTCACAATAAAACTTTTCCCATGTTTTATATTAACTTTTCAGTGTAACAGATTTGTCTATTGGGTCTGAAATCTTCAAGAGCCCAAGTCAGGCACGTGGTTACCCAGGACTCACAAGAGTGGCATCATCCAGATCTGAGTTTGCTTTTTTAAAGCCATTGCATAGCACCTTTACTAGAAATTACTAATACAGACACGTGGCTACAGCTCCTTGCAGTCAGGAGTAAAGTATTAAAGTATTAAATAACCCTGGAGGTTCAGATGTCTGAGCTGAAAGCAGAGAACACACCCAGCCAGAATACAAAACTTTCCATCCTTTTCTCCCACTTTCTTTGGCTGCAGTTAGGGAAGGGTTGTCTTTAGCTGTCCCTGTTTCACAACCAAAACCTTCTAACTTTAACCCCACTGTGTGGGAATAATAAACAAAAACTGGTGATACAAATGAAACAAACAGAAAATTACCCTGCCTTGAGGAGAAAGAGAAATCTCAGCTGATGAAAAAACTAAATTAGAAAGTGACAGTAAGATCAGCAGCATCACCATCGACCTTACAGCCCATTTTCTCCACCCCTGCCCTGGGCAGGGACCTTCCCTATCCCAGGCTGCTCCAAGCCCGGCCCTGGGCACTGCCAGGGATGGGGCAGCCCCTGCAAACCTGAGCTGGAACAATCCTGTGCTGCTCCCTCCTCTCACCCACCAAACCATGGCACAGCCACAGAGCTGCATCCCTGCCGTGCTGTCCAGCAGCGTGGGAGGAACACCCAGTTATGGTGTTTAACCCTGAGGTTTGGCTCCATGGCAGTGCTGCCCTAAGGAGCCACCAGAGCCTGACATGCAGCCCCAGGACAGCTGTGGGCAGCAGGGCCATGCACAGCAGGGCTGCCATGGAGCTCCTGCCCAGCCCAAGGGCCAGCAGAGCCCAGCCAGCCCCACCTGCACCCCAGACATTCCATGAGTGGAGATGCCCTCAGTGCCTGGGCAGGGCAGTTCTGGCTCCAGGGACACTTGGGCTGTGTCCCAGGGCTGCTCCCCTGGCAGTGCTGGCTCACAACAGCAACCCTGCAGCTCCTCTGCTCCCACCACACCAACCCCTGGGCACAGCTTTTCATTATGGCCTGAAAAATCTCACCACAGTAAACTCCTGCAAGATCCAAGCAAATCTGCATCATCTCACCTCTCCTGTTGACTTGCTGTGCTAGCACATCACTCAAAGTTAGAATTTAACAATTTAGGAGTAGAGCAGATGGCTTTTCCTTCATGTTTTTATCCACAATGTTATCCAAGGGAGACAGATAATACAATTTCTGGCATTCAGTCATGCACTTGAAAATGATAATTTCTTCACAATTTTCACTTATGTCTTCATCTGTTTCCCTGGAAATGGTATATGAAGCCCAGCCATCTAATTTTTCTACTCCTCTCTCTGTGATGAAACACTAAATGTGTCATATCCAGGAGCTCTCTGAAGATTGATTTAATATCCTCTGATTGCTGCCTGAATTCTGACAGTTGCCTGGGCCTTTAAGAGATGATTAAAGAAACAAAAGACATTAAATCCTGTCAGCTGTCCCAGGCAATTTCCACTAATAGAATTCTTTTAAACTTCATATTTTCTGACTTCACCTTGTTGTAACAAGAACCAACACTTCCTGAAATTTGGATTTTAGAATATCAATTTGCTTCTGACCCATCCTAAAAGCTTTTCTTCTTTTGCTCATTCATCATTTGTGCCTTCTGCACATTCCATCCTCACAACTTTGCTGATCCCACAGGGACACCAGGAATTCTGCCTGTATTTCACTGGTCATTTGACTTGGCATCAGCAGCCTTGGAGAAGGAATCAGGTTGTGAAATTTCTTCTTCTGGAGAGCAGGAGCCAATATCCCATCACATCCCAGTGCTGGGAACAGCAGCAGTTCAGGCTTTAGCCTTCCATCCACACCATCTGCTCTCTCTTGCTTCCCCCTCAATTTCACAGCAAAGCCCATATTGTCCTTAATTGAAAGGCAACAGAATGAAGAGAAATGGAGGATGAACAGGGATATGCACCATGATAAAAGCAGTGTTTGAAAGTTTCATCCTAGGAAACTTAATTTCTAATACCATTCTCAGGGAAAAACACAGAATTTCACAGAAATCCTAAAAATCAATGAGATATTGCATACAAACTTGTGGGATGAAAAAGTTGGCTGCCTACTACTTCTGCATTTTTACTGTGAGCAGTTTAAACCTTGAAACTACAAATCTCCAACTTCCTAAACACTCCTAATGGGTTTTATATCAATTCAGTATCAGTTTCATGGATTAAGCAATTCAAACACAGCTCTTCCAAGGATCAGAAGTAGGTGAAAGCTGATGCACAGTCTAGAAAGGGAGTTTAGAGATCAGTTGTGGGTTTTTGCCCAACTTCAGAGACACCTGAACACAGCAGAGGTGTGCAGGACAAGGAGTTGTTTCCATTCACCTTTGTGAAAGAGGCAAACAGTACCAAATTATTTTGTAATGAAAAAAGTGACTCTTTTACACAAGCTTAAAGCCAATGCTGTTCACATGACACAACCACAGAGATTTTAAGGATACTCAGAGCAGCAGGAACTTGCACTTCATTCCAGAGCTGAAAGATAAAAGACAAAGAAGCCTCTGCAAACCCCATCCCTCACATTCTTCATTCAGATCAAGGAACATCTGAGCCAAAGCAGAGATACGTTTGCATTTTCAAATATCCTTTGTGAAGTGACATTTATTAGCAAGTTTGGCACAGAGAAGCCCCACTGGGAGAAGACACTGACAAATCTTGTTTTCTCAGTGTCTCACTAATGACACTGAGTGAATTCCCACTGCTTATATGGAGTCAGGAACAAAATAAGCACTAAACAGAATCATGTAAGTCAATAATACAAATTGGAGATAAGAAAATATCTGATGAAATTATACCTCACAGAGTATGCATTGTAAAGATTATTCTTTCCCTTCTTCCCTCCCCCTTATCTGTAACATTTTGCATTTTGTAAAGCAGACTTGGCTTAGCTCCTGGTGCTGTACATGTCCACATCTTCTGGGTTGGACTGGCCATGGTCTGCAAGTTTTGGGTCAGGCTTAAATTTTGATTTCTTCACTGTTCCTGTTAGAGATAGTGAAAAAATATGGTTAAAAAAGTATGCTTATACTTGAGCTGTAAGGAAAAAAGCTTAGTGACACATGTTGAGAATTTCTGTACTACCAAACACTTAGAAAAGATCAAAATCTGCCTGCTCCAGTTCAGAGTGTGTTAAGGAGGATGAGGGCAGGTTGGAGCACTGAGCACAGCAGGGGATGGAGAGCAGGACCTCTTCTCCCTCTCCAACACCACCTCCTACCCCAGCAGAGTGAGAGCAGGAATTGTGATGCTTTGCCCAACACAAGGAAAGGAAGGGAAAGTTTGAGGCATGGAAAATTTCCCTGGTGTTTCTTGTCCAGGAGCTGATGCCACAACCAACCCTGCCAGATCTGCCTGCAGCTGCTGCCAGGTGGCAAATGCACACCAGCACTCTCACCTGCTTTCACTTCTGAGCTCCCAACAAGCACAAAGAGAGCTCAGTGAGCCCCTGAAGCCTCCCACTCACTGAAGGACAGAGCACAGCACACATTTAATGCTGCTGCAATTCCACAGCACCTGGGGGATATGAAGGAGCTTTCCTGGGGCTGCGCCTCCTGCTCCTGACCTGCTGCTTTTCCAGCTGCATCACTTGATCCAACAAAGGGTGTTACATTCTCCTGAAAGCTTTGCCCCACTTGGACTGAGAAAATAAACATCTCTGGCAACACAGATTCATTTAGGGCAGGGATATTTTTGGCTGTATTAAGGACATGAACTAATTCCACCTATGAAAGCAACGACAGATCTATAAACACAAACCCAATAAAGACAGTTTGGCCTGGAGCAAGTGTAAAAACAGATCAAAGCATTCCACAAACTAAATCAGAAAAAATTCAAGTGCAAAGCAAAGATGTGAATGCAAACTACAGTGAAAATAAAGGAAAAAAAATACTAAAACCCTCATCCAAGTATGTTCTGCTTGCTTTCCAGAAAAAAAAATAATTTCTGGTAACAATTCCTTCCTTCCAAGTGATTTCCTTCCAACAAACAAAATTCAGAAATTGCCCTTACAAAAGGTAACAATACTTTAAAACAAATTTAGTTCTCCTTTAATAGGTAATTCCACTGTTTTCTCTTAAAAATTGGACTCCCAAATTTCTGTGTGTTGAACAGATGATTATTCTGTGTGATCCAGGTGATTATCTCAAGCACTTAAGGTGCACCAGGAACCACTGCAGAAAACCCAGCACAATGAATCCCAATGCTTCATTTCTCAATTACACACCCCTCTTTCATTCCACTATGGATCCTCTCTGCACTGGTAGCACAGGCTAAAAGTAATGAAATCCATTTGAGACTTCAATTTTCTAATAATAATCCAAATTTAAACCTTTTTGTATGACTTGCATTTGGATTATTCCTTATTTTGGCCATTGAAAGAACCTGGTCTGCATCAATATTGGTTCTCTGACATTATTGAGAGAGAACAGCAAATATATAATTCTGTTATTATGACAAGGTCCACAGTGAGAAAATTATCACCTCCCTGAGGCTCTGAAATGTGTATTAAATGACAGCATGTAAAATATGCTCTCAAGAATAATATGCACTGACAGCCTGCTCCAGTTTAGAGCAGGAGTAAGTGCAAAATTAAGTCAACTAATTGGATTTGCAAGTTGCCCTGAGATTACACTTGAAATGTTTAATTCACCTGATGAAGGCACTGGATTTTCATTACTCCGACACTTTACTGGGGAAGATTCAGTTCTGTTAAATGATCCTGACTCAACAGCAGACTCAGGTTTGGCACTAGAAATTCCCTTCTTTTTCTTATCTTCTTGCATAATTGGTTTTGACTCTTGCTGCAGCTGTGAACCAAACATTAATAAAAGAAAGCACATGGGTATATGCTTAATGCGTTATTGCAAAATAAAGCTTTCCAGTCTGGGAGCTTATCTTATGAAATTATTTTCAGATATGACATCATGCAATGATATTCAAGTAGTCAGCTGCACACAAGGGACACAGCTGGAAAAAGTAAAATTCATGAAACCCCACAGATCAGACAGAATAAATTCATGGAGAAGGGAAATTGCCATGAGTATATCCTTGGGACTGAAGCTGTGGTTTTACCAGAGACCCTCCAAGACCTTCACAAGTTCATTTCCAGGTGAGGAGCCTTTAGCCTTACACAGGACTGAAACAGCCCTGATGTTTACAGAACACTTCCTAGCCCTAGTTAGCAGGGGATGGAAAGATAAATCATGGGTAACCCTAGGAATGAGAAATAATGTGTCTTGGGAAGAGGCTTCACTCAGGGGAAAAAATGGAAAGTTAAGAGAAGTGTCTGAACCACATCAATTCTTGTTTAATGACAGTTATCTGAATCTCATTTTCAAAACTCAGAATTCCATTTGTGCTTTTCAGAAGAAGTAAAGGGTGAGGACTGCATGCCTATGAGCACTGTAAATTTAAAGCAAAATATTTCTACACGTCAATATAACTGAGAAACTGAAATTTTCTTTGAAAAGAGCAATGAAAAACTACTGGTGCAAAGCTGCAGTTTTACTTGGGAAGTGTCAAGGTTTTATAAATTTCCACTTGAGGAAAAAAAACCTTTTGGGTTGGATAAAACCCACATTTAATTCTGGGATTACCAACCCAAATTCCATATGTAATTTACAGAAGGTTCATATTGGCCTCTACTCTCTGCTGGCAAGGCTTCAGCTGTTTAATATGTCCTATTTTGACTGCCTCACTTAAAAACCACACACAAAATCCCCTAAAACAGAGAAAGGAGAGAAACTAGAGGAAATTCTGAGGAGAAGAATTAAGTCAGAGTTAGAAAGCGTGCTCTGTAACCGAAGGTTATAGTGGGGAAGAAAATCAGGTCAAAAACCCTGATAATCCTCCATGTGTAGTAGGTCCCTATAAAGAGGTTACTGACCATTTATTCACTGTGGCTGCCATGAGGACAGGGCAAGGAGAAGAAACAAATCAGCCATGGACAATTCATATCAGAGGGTAAATAAAGCAGACTTCCTGCAAGGGCTGCAGAGCAGCAAGCCACTCACACCTACTGGAACCCTGAGTGTCTTTGGTCTAAATTCAGGGGCTGCTTAAGACCAAAGCTTGAATCAAAATGGATCCTTCATGCCAAGATAAAAAAGGAGCTCTAAAGAGAAACTCAATCTTCTCTTGTGCACCCTGCATGCACTGTGGGACTACTGAGGGGATCTCAATACCCACTGATGTGAAAGCAATTAAACACTGAAGGGACAAAAAGATCAGACTGGGGTTTGTGCCTTGCTGAACACCATCAGTAAACCTTGAACAGCATCAGCAGAAGAGACCACAACTTTCTGAGCTCCCTCTCAAGGTGTGAGGTGTAATGACTTCCCAAGTCCTACCTTGGTGGCAGTTTCCTTGTCTGCCCACAGTGACCTCACAGCCTTGTAGGTCTGGTGACTTGCATAATGTAACTTTTTCCCTGTTACCTATTTTTTAGAAAAACATAGTTAACAACAGTGTTTAAAATACAAAGACAGACTATTCGAATGAAATCACTCCTGTTTGCATGAGAACATGCTCCACATCCTAAAGCATCGACTTTTCAAGATCTAGTACATATTTCCCTTACACCAAGCAAATTGTAAATAATGCTTAAACTGGTAGTAGGAATCCACAGGGAACATTTCCATGCTCAACCCACCTACTCCAGATGCAATCAAACCCTGATCAGCAAACAGTGTGCTGGCAATGTTGGCACAATAGATGGAGCACCAGGTTAAAGGATCCAAACTTGTCCCACTGTGTTGGAAATGAGCCCAGATAAACCAGAACCTTACCTTGGCAATGACCACTGCCTGAGCTGGGTAACAAACAGCATATCCTACAGCAGTAAGTCCCAATGGATAAGCAATTTTCTTAAATCTAGAACCTGAACAAAGCCAAATATTTTGAATAATTAGACAAAAATGAAATGCAAATGAAGTAGTTGTAGCAATTAAATGCAAAGACAAATAATCCCAAACTAGGTTTTCCAATATTATGAAGAATGAGAAGAATTCTATCATTAGTCTGTCTAGCCCTGCTCTGTCAGCTCTCAGCCAGCTCCTAACAGCAATCAGTAATGTCCCTTCATTTACCAGGAATTGATTTTAGTCCCACAGGCTTTTGCCAATGTTTGAGAAGAGCATTGTGACCCCTGGGACTGTTACAGGCCCCACACCCAGTGATGAACCCAGGCAGCCCCACCTCTCCTTGCCAGCGCTGCACCAGCCAGGCCTGACACCGTGATCACAGCGGCTTTGGGAAAGAACTCCGGGGGGGGGTTGTCCAGGTAAACATAAGCATCTAAAAATGGGGAAAAAAAAGACAAAAAGAGGCAGGGCAATTCAGTATTGGTCATTTTATTTCCCACTTAAGAAATAAAGGTGAAAATTTTCATTTTACTGAGAGTTTATAGATGAAATGAGACACATATGTGACTTGCCTACCTTTTCCAAACTGAATTGAATCCGTTATTCCATTTTTAATAAAGTTATAGACACTCTACAAGGAAAGAAAAACAAAACCAGAAAGTAAAATCTCTGTAAAAGCAGCTGCTCACCCATATCTCAGCACAATGAGACAAAGAAATACTGTGTAACTTTAAAAAACCCAAACCAGTGACCTTCTAGGGAGGCTGTGCAGAGATCTACCCTCTTTGTGACAAAAATGTAAAAATTTTATATTTTTAAAACTTACATTGGCAACTAAAAAATTTTAAAAAATCTCTCTAATGTAAGCCCCCTTTCAAAACTGAAATCTCATCAACTCTAGAATAGGAAAACACCTGGATGCCAACTGTATAGGAAAACTCAATTATAAAATACAATCTTCTCTTCCCTAGAGACTTTCCCAGGAAAACCGAAAGAACAACACCGAATTTGTACCACCAGAGGTCACTGCTATTCAGTGGCAGGAACTCACAATGATTAATGGCATTACAAAGTTTGGTATAGATTTATAACAAGAGTATTGCAGTCATGCAGTCACTGACAACATTTTTACAGACCAATGGAATCACAATTTACAGAAAAAATGAAGACACTTTGAATTTTGTTTTCAACTGTTAGGGTCTACAATTTTTGCAAAAGGAAAACACAAAATTTTCTCTGGCCAGCAGCCAGGGTGAAGCTGCTGTTTCCCAGCAGGTACAAAAGCAGGGACAGGCAGCAGTTCCCTCTCCAGCTGGAACAGGCAGTAACAGAGCTGGAGGAGTTTCTGATGGCTCCTGAGGAACAGCCTGCTGCAACAGACACATGGGATGCATTGTTTGTCTTTTATGTCAGGCACTGCCCCTTGGAAGCAGCTCCTTCTCCATGGACTGCACCTGGAATTCCAGACTCCAAAACACCCTCAAAGTTCTCCCAGCAAGAATTTACCTCTGCTGTAGAAGGAGAGCTCGTTTTTCCATCCAAAATTACCTTATGCAACACAAAGACCTGCCAAAAAAACCCTCCAGGGGGAAGTAAAGTTTTTTCAGTAGTTTAATGGTGAGAGAAGTGCAGGAAAGGCTGGGTGCATCCCTTACCTGGCACCAGCCGAAGTAGCGGCCGGTCGTGCTCCGCAGAGCCGTCAGCTGCTGCTGCAGGGGCCCCGGCTGCTCCTCGATGTAGCGCGACGTCAGCGGGGGGGCGCTGTAAATGGGCAGCTGCAAACACAGAGAGCCGAGCTAAAGGGACACAGCCCTGCTCCTGTGAGTGCTGCACACACAGCTGAGCACCAGGGACACAGCCCTGCTCCTGTGAGTGCTGCACACACAGAGAGCTGAGCACCAGGGACACAGCCCTGCTCCTGTGAGTGCTGCACACACAGAGCTGAGCACCAGGGACACAGCCCTGCTCCTGTGAGTGCTGCACACACAGCTGAGCACCAGGGACACAGCCCTGCTCCTGTGAGTGCTGCACACACAGACTGGCAGCAGGGACACAGCCCTGCTCCCCTGAGTGCTGCACACACAGCTGAGCACCAGGGACACAGCCCTGCCCCTGTGAGTGCTGCACACAGAGCTGAGCACCAGGGACACAGCCCTGCTCCTGTGAGTGCTGCACACACAGAGAGCTGAGCACCAGGGACACAGCCCTGCCCCTGTGAGTGCTGAGCAGCAGGGACACAGCCCTGCTCCTGTGAGTGCTGAGCAGCAGGGACACAGCTCTGCTCCTGTGAGTGCTGAGCAGCAGGGACACAGCCCTGCTCCTGTGAGTGCTGAGCAGCAGGGACACAGCCTGCTCCTGAGTGCTGCAAACACAGCCTGCTCCCGTGAGTGCTGCACACACAGAGAGCTGAGCAAGAGGGACACAGCCCTGCCCCTGTGAGTGCTGCACACACAGAGAGCTGAGCACCAGGGACACAGCTCTGATCCCTGAGTGCTGCACACACAGCTGAGCACCAGGGACACAGCTCTGATCCCTGAGTGCTGCACACACAGAGAGCTGAGCACCAGGGACACAGCCCTGCTCCTGTGAGTGCTGCACACACAGAGAGCTGAGCACCAGGGACACAGCCCTGCTCCTGTGAGTGCTGCACACACAGATCTGAGCACCAGGGACACAGCCCTGCTCCTCTCACACACAGCTGAGCACCAGGGACACAGCCCTGCTCCCCTGAGTGCTGCACACACAGAGAGCTGAGCTAAAGGGACACAGCCCTGCTCCTCTCATACACAGCTGAGCACCAGGGACACAGCCCTGCTCCTCTCACACACAGCTGAGCAGCAGGACACAGCTGTTGAGTGCTGCAGTTCAAGGGAGTTTTCTAAGCCTGCAGACCCTCAGGGTTCCCCCTGCAGCACACAAAGCCCCTCTGTGGAATGATGAACTTTCAGAGTTCCAACTGACTCTACTCAAGTGGACTTCACTCTTTGGAAGTGAGAACTGAAACAATGCTGTGGGTTCTTAGAAGCAGAATTATTCACTATGAAGCAAAGACATGTGTGTGGATGTGTGCAATTGCACATTAGAGAAGGACCCATCAGCCTCATCAGCCAGTATTCTATTTTCACCTTTTCTGACTTCATTTTTGAAATACCATAATAATGAAAATGAGATAAAACCTCACTAATTTAGTATTGTAACACTTTGTGTTTTATTTGAGCCATATCACATATTTGCTATCTATTTTAGTTACTGTAATTCAATAGACAGAGCTGCTATTCTGCAGGTTTTTCTGTATTATTTTAAAGACCAAAAAAGAGGAAGATTCATACCTTGTCTGGCTTCACCAGCTGACTTTTTGACTCCTTTTCTGTTGCTGCATATACAGTAATACATATCAATGGCAGCCCAGAAGAAACAGCTGCCAGCTTTGCCACCTGGGACAGAGAGATGAAAACAGGGAGTCTTAATGCTGAAATTAAAATTTCCCATTTTGGATTGATCAAATATGGGATTAAACAAGTCACTTTTAAAGGCAGTTTTAAGCATTATGCCTTTTAGAAATATCTTGACTTATACAAAGATTTTCTCAAATTAAAATGGTAAAGAAAAGGTTGAAGAGCCCTGAACAGTTTTATGTCTAAAATACCAGGAAAAACCAGCAAAGCCACATTGATCTTCCATCACCTGTTAGGGTAAATTCAGCTGTAATTTACTCAGCATGCAGGAACCCCATTTCTGAAGAATTATTAAAGAAAAACTATTTTAACCTATCATAATTCAGACTGCTTATTTCCATACAGCATGCTACAGAACAAGACACCAATTTTCAGTAGACACCAGAAGGAAAAGTGAATTTAAACATGATAGAGCATGAGAAAGTTGCATTGTTCACTTAAAAAAAATAATGTATTTTTAAAAGCCACAGTGGATTCTGTTCTCAATGTAAAGGAGAAAGCTACACAGGGAATGATCAAAGTGGTCCTGCTCCTGACTGACAGTAATTGCTTTACTTTTGGGTGCCTGCAGACAAACACATAAATGTTTAAAGATCCAAGGAAATAGCTGCACTGGCTAACATTTACACTGGCAGTTATCCCAAGAGGGTTTCACTCTTTTCTACTGAAATCACAAAGAACCAGAGTGAAAGAAAAAGCAACATCACCTTGACTACACTAAAGAGGCTTCACTGCACAGAGCTGTTCCTTATCTAAACACAAGGTGCACTAAGAGACCTCAGTTAGCTAAGTGGTTTTAGTACTAATTTATTGACATTATTTTAATAAAAGTTTCTTATGAGGCATTATGTATCAAACAACAAAAATCATACATTGTTTAGCTAGAGAAACCAGTAAGTATTTTACCTATGAAAACTTCTACAGAAGTTACTGATAATTAAGAAATGGCAGGATCATAATTTTCTATCAAACACTAGGCAAGAAGCCCAGAGAAAAACCCCTGCAACAGGCTGGAGCTGTGGAACAGCCTGGGATTGCATGTTCAGCCACCAGAATGACTCCAGAACATCAGCTGATAACTGAGAAATAAATAAAAATCTTCTTTTTGAGGAACTCAGGAAATTGCTGTGGGTACAAAAGCCAGGTGACATCTGTGGAGATGAATTCTGCACACACACAGAGGAAAGGTCAGTGGGCAGTAATAAAACATCCCCTGTACCACCACTGCCAAGGTCCTGACCTGCAACACTGAGTACCTGAAGGTTTTTATCCCCAGAAATAAAAAACACACCCAAGACAAACAGACATGGCAATATTTTTGATGAGAAGCCTGAACAGCAATTATTTGCTGAAGAAATGCATGATATGCTCTCTAGCAGAAAATTGTTACAGCTACGCCTCTTAACAGCAGAACTGGAGTAAGACCAATCAAAATATAACAATAAAACTGTCAAATGTACCTGAGTAATTTTGGCTTTAATTCTTTGCATTTCAAACAATCTGCTTCAAAGTCTTGGAATCTTATCAACAATCAAAAATACAGATTCTATTTAAAAAAAAAAAAAAAGTTAAAAAGCTACATCACTCCAAAGAATTCACTATCTTCCACTCAAAAGATGCAGAATACAAACAAAACCATAATAAAACCATATAGTTTATTTATGCTAATCTCCAAGACATTGTTTCCCACTGAAACTGCAAATTCTGTGTGCTTGCTTCAAGAATTGGAGCAGGAAACTTGCCCTGAAGGCAGGAACTGCCTCAAAACAAAGGGAATCAAAGGGTGGAGTAAATGCAAAAATCTGATGCATGGATTTATATAAAAAAATACATGAGTTCTGTATCACAAAATGGGAATCTACTAGCCAGGGTAAAATAAGATTAAAATTTAGCAGCTACCTTGTATCATATTTTCCATTAAAAAATGTTAATTGAAGAATAAAGAGTCACAGATTTATGACTTTCTCCTACCACTCAGATGTCTTGAGATGGATCACAAAACTGTCTCACATCCTTTTGCTTTATTTTCCCCACAAGTTACACGAGACATAATCACCAGAAGCTTGCAGGCCAAACCCAGTATCCTAATTCAGGTATGTCTTTAGAAATCTCTGCTGACAACCACCAAAAACACCCCCACAAATGGAACAGATCCTTCCACTTCACCTCAACTCCCTGACACTCCACGGATTTGGTTTTAGTCTTGGTAAGTGACCCACAGAGCATGAAATCTTAATAAGAATAAAATTCTTATTAATAAATATTTCATAGTAAATAGTAAAGAACACAATTAAAATTATGTCACTTCACTAAAGGTACTGAATCACTCAGATTTATATACTAAGGCAACCAAATTACTTCAAGATCACCCAGCCAGACAGCAAAGCCAGTTTCTTTTGCCTTAACAAACTAAAGCAAAATGGTTTATTTTAATTTCTGTTCTCATTGGTACCATCCTTTCCTTTCCAGATATATACACTTTTAAAATGCTTTAAAAAAGTAAATATGCAGATTCATGTGAGAGCAACCTATTCATCAATTTGATTGCCAACACTGGAAAACCTGTCTAAATATTTGTGAGAAGGCTTAGATCTTTACATGCACGTTGTTCTGTTTAAAGACACTGTATTATTCCTACAACTCGCGATATTTTAGATACTTGTAACCCTGTTAGCTCGTAACAGCACGATTTTAACAGCCTTGTTTTGGTGATGTACAGCACCACTAGCACTTTATCGTGTCACTACCAAACTATCATCTTGATATTCCTCGAGCTGAAGGTGTTTCGGGGGCTGCCAGTACACGGAGAAGCACCAGAAGAGAAACCCCGCTTTTATTCCCTGTTGCACAATTTAACCAGCTCTCGAATCAGCTCCTTCCCTGCCAAGTCCCACAGCACCAGAGCTCTCCCTGCCCCACTCCGCCACCTGACCCCGGCTCCCGCGGCACCGAGGGCTCCTTCCCGCCAGCACCGGGGGACCCGCGGGCGGGCCGGGCGCTCCCGGGGGCCGCACGGAGCCGCCCCGGCTGTCCCGAGCCGGCGGAGGAGCGGGAGCGGAGGCCGAGGGGCAGCGGGGCCGCGGGGCCGGGGCAGCGCCGGCCTGAGGGCGGGCGGACACTCACCTTGGCCGCCATGTTGGACAGCGCCGCGTACGGCGCGCGGGAAGGGCCGCGCCGGGCGGGGCCGAGGGGCCGGGGCGGGACCGCGCTCGGGCCGGGCGGGATCGCCCTCAGCCGGCATTGCCCGGGGCGGGCAGGGATGGATTGTGCTCAGCCGGCATCGTCACAAAGCGGGCAGGGATGGATTCCCCTCTAGCCGGGGAGGGCATCGCCCCGAAGAGGGCAGGGGTGGATCCCCCTCAGCCGGCATGGCCACAAAGTGGGCAGGGACGGATTCCCCTCAGCTGGCATCGCCCCAAAGCGGGCAGGGACGGATTCCCCTCAGCTGGCATCGCCCCAAAGCTGGCAGGGATGGATTCCCCTCAGCCGGCATCGCCCCAAAGCGGGCAGGGATGGATTCCCCTCAGCCGACATGGCCTCAAAGCGGGCAGGGATAGAATCCCCTCAGCCGGGTCGGGCATCGTGCCAAAGCGGGCAGGGATGATCCCGCTCAGCCGGAGCGGGCATCGCCCTCAGCCGGCATGGCCCCTAAGCGGGCAGGGATGATCCCGCTCAGTCGGCATGGCCCCAAAGCGGGCAGAGATCAGTCTCAGCCGCCATCGCCCTAAGGTGGGCAGGGATCCCCCTCAGCCGGGATCGCGCCCCGATCGGGCGGCATCGCCCTCAGCCGGGATCCCCCTCAGATCGACAGCGATGTCCCTTAGCCCGCATCGCCCTCAGCCGGGATCACCCTCAGAACACACAAAATCCCCCATAAAACACAATCTAAGTGCAGATAATTCGTTTATTGAAGTCCAAATTTACAACGGAAGTTTACAACTTTTTTTTTCTTTCCCCAAAACAAAAGCTTTGTTTGAATTTAGGAAGAATAAATGTTTGTTTTTGTTTTTGTTTTTTTTTTTAATAATGTACAGACTATATCTCTTAAATAAGTTAATATCTTTGAAAAAAGAGCAATATGTTCCTTTTTTTTAATGTTGCAGTGCAACTTACGACTTACACGTCTGTGCAATGTACCATGAGGTATATGCCCAGTGAGCAACACACAGTGAAGTTTTCCATTCATAAATTTTCATTGTAGACACACAAAAAGTTAACAAGTTATTAATCTGTGATAGAAAACGCAGCCGGTTACAGTAATTCACACAGAACTCATCTGGAAAGAGGGAAAAAAGAAACCTAATGTTCATTGCCTATAGAAACTATTGGATTATCTCTCAACATAGACAAGTATAAAATTAAAAATACTGTTGTGAAACTGAAGAAATACTGTGTTATCCAGGGGTTGAAACCTCGTTTAACCTGTATTAGTCTAGAACCATTGGTTTTCTCTCTGTAGCATCCACGAGCTGAGGGATTTACTGTGGTACTGATGGAGCATCTGCTTGTCAAAGCATTAAGCAGGATGGGCACTATAGAAAAGTTGCAGAATGCTCAAAAATGTACAACTCCAGCATTTCCCTGGCATGGACAGGTGGTTTTCCATTGCCTCTCAGTTCATCTCCCAGCTGATTAGAAAAACAAGGCTGAAACATGGAAGATTACTCGTATTTGAAGCTTGACACTTCAAATTTCTCAGGATGGCTCTAAAATACTTATTTTTCTTAATGACAGAAAACATATATTTATTTAAGAAAGAATCATCCACAATATAACTTTGTGATAAATAACAGTTCTGCCTCTAATACATATATACATACTGCTTGTAAACAAAAATGCCCACAGGTCATGGAGTCTCCATGATTTTTTTACAAGGCGCTATAGATTTTTATTTATTTTTTCTTTTTTTGTTATTGAAAACAGTCCTAGTGAAAGTTTGGTTTATAACCTCCTATTGCTACAGAAACAGTAAGAATGTTTATATTTACAAAGAAACAAAGACCATGGAGACCCCATAGCGTTATTTGCCAAAGATTTGAAGTTGGTGGGGTTTGCAAAATACACGTTGTCAGCACGTTGGACAGGTTGAACACCAGCAGTACGATACTCCAGTGCTTTGGTATTTCAACCCCTGAATATACAAAGACATTACTACAGCCTACTTCACAGTTTAATGCAAGTAAAGTGCAAGCCATAGTACAAGGGTGTCATACATTTCCATACATGTAAGCGTTATCTAAAAAAGGCTCTGTACAAGGTTTATTAGCTATTAGTAACCTAGATGGAAGTCACCTATGGCCCAGCAATTAATGGTCTTACAAGGATATTGTCTTTGTAATACAGTATGTGTCAAATGTAAAACGTTTATTAATACTAGTGCATTTCTCTTACATCCTAACCTGTTTTCTCATCAGATTTTCAAGCTGAAATCCTTGTTTCTCAGTAAAACAGAAGTCTTAACTGGTTACAGGGTCTTACTGGTGTTTTGGCCAGCGAACACAGTTTGTTAAGACGTATTTGTTTTGTGGTTGCTAGTGAAAAAATGCAATAGTTAATATGTATAATGTGACATCCTTAGTTAATCTGCAGCATTCGGACAGACACATTTACTGTTAGTAAAAAGATCTGTATTGATACCCTCACCAACGCCTGAGCATGAACAATATTCTAGAAATGTGAGGACAGAAGCTACAGGGCTTAGCTGGTCAAACAGCAGGTTGTCGACATATTTGATCATTTTTACAACATTGCTTTCTTTCAAATACTGCTCACACAGTGGCATTAATGCTTAAAGTCCCTAACTGTCACTTCTAACACATGTATGTTCTTGATAAAAATAAAGATATATCTGTCTGGCCTGCATTAAGAGTGAATATGGTTCTTTTCCTGAAGGCAGTTTCTGTCTGAATTATTTAAATATTTTTATTAAGAGGAGGTCCCAGTAGTATATCACCTGTCTTCAAACCTGATAAAAATTTAAACAATATTGTTTATAAACCTCCTCCTGGATGTGCAAGAGTGGTTTAACCCGTAAAATATAGAAAATAAGCTTTAAAACATGTTTCTTTTCCTGTTAGTTATATCCAGAGTGAAGCATTCCCTGCCCACATGTTAGAGAGTGGAACTGATCAGAAACATCACATTTCACTTGTGGGTAATGGGAGCAAAGAAAATAACTATAAACATCAAGTAAAGAAATACAACTTACTAGTTTTGGTTTAAATAGCCATGAAATTTCCATACAACAGCTGATAGGGCTCAGATGTGATTTTCAGAAGGGATTTTCAGATCTGTGCCCACTTAACACCCATCAAGAGCCTCAGCCTTGAGGCTCTGTGAATTCACATTACACAGTGTGAATTCATCTGAGAGAGGAGATGGAGGACCCTTCCCCACAGCATCCTGCCTGGGAAACCTACCCTGAGCCTCAGCTTTGGTGAAGGAAACATTCTGGAAGAAAAAGAGCTTTTTAATACTGAATAGAAATAAATAGCTAATATTGCTTCTCCAGTCTTTCCTGTTATTTCCCATTTTTGGTCCTAGTGGTAAATAAACATCATTTGGCAGCAGGGAAGGTGATGTGCTGTGGCCCAAGGCATGAGGCACATGGAAAAGCTACCATGGAAAACCTGTGCCCTTCTGGCTGCCCTAGAGCACCATTCCCTACTGTGGAGAATGTTGCTACTGAGGAGAGAATAAAAACTGAGGAGAGAATTAAATCCTTTATGAGACCCAGCCAACACTTATTTCTCTAACATTAAATGTGGGGAACCCAGGCATGCCCTGAATGGGGCTCAGGCTGGGGCCCAGCAATACAGACAGGCCTGGGCTCTCTTCCTTGAGGAATCTCCCTAAGACTGGCTCTGGAGACAGAACCTCTGTGGAGAGACAAGACTTGGTTTACTGAAAAATTGAGTGTTTGAAGTATAATTAAATTGTCTGTTGTCATTCTCTAGTTCAGGGGCAGCTGACAGGCATTGCAGAGGGGAATGGGTTTGTTGTGCTGCATCGTGCCTTAGCCAAGGGTCCTTTTACACAAACCATCTTTGAAGGACTTTGTTCCCCACTGCATGAAGGGTTTGTACCAACTGTTGGTGAATTATCACAAAATAGCTCTGCTGTCTCTCCTCAAGGATCAACAGGCCCCAGCTATATCACCTTGGTCATAAATACTGCTATTTTTGGCAGAAAGAATGCTTTTATCACTTTGGAAGACAGTAAGACCACATGAGGAAAGAATATGGCAAATAAGGTTTGTGATAATCTTGGCCTTTTGCATTTACATTACTTGAGACAAAGAAAAGAATGTTCTTTGTTCTCCTCAGATTTCTGTTGAGTTAAACAATTTCTACCAGATTCTTCATTTTTCTCCCAGAGGTCCTATTAACATTTAAAGTGAAATCTCCTAAAGGTCAGCAGCAGAACTGTACCATTTTCGAGGAGGCTGAGCCCTTCCCAGAGCCACTGTAAAGGAACTCCTTCAAAGGTACCTGTGCTGTCCTTCACAGGACCTTGGAGAAGGAGCTGTAACTGCTGAGAGGAGGGAGAGGAGGCTTAGCTGGCCATGCACAATTCTCTGCTGCACTCATTTCTTTTTCCTTGGAAAAACCAGTGGAGCACCACATTCCCAGCTCAAAAGGCAGCAGCCAGAGCTGAATGTCCTGATAACAACCCCCTCCTCCTCCTCTGGTTTTTGTTCGTGTCAATTAGAGCAAGCTCAGGGTAGTTTTCACTTAAAGTAATGAAACCAAGAGAAATGTCTTGGTTCTCTCAGGAAGTGATGCCGAGAGAGCTATTAAGACACTTTCAAAGATCTGACATGTCACTGAATACAGAACAGTATTAAAAAAGGAGGGGAATCAGTAGCTCAGGGGGAGCATTAAATCAGTTGTAATGAAAAATAGCCGGAACAAAAAGACTCAGCTTGTGGAGTGTCAGAGAAAGTGTATGGGCTGAGACATTTCACCTGAAGCAATTCTGAATGAAGACACTAACTTTAATAAGATCCAGTTAAATAAAGCACATCCAAACAACATTTCCATGTTGTTGTATATGTTAAAGACCAAGTTTTACCTGAGAATTCAGGCAGGAAAACTGGTAAATTAATAAATCTATTGTACAGGTGCTATTTATTTCCCTTGATGAACTCAGCAGCCAAGCCTTGTTCTTTTCCTATTTAAAAATATGGCATCAAAACGACCACAACAATTCCAGCTGCTTTGTACTGTGTGTTCAAGTTCCTGTTGGTCCAGAGAATTGGATGTACTTTAATACATAAGCAGGACTTGGTGCATGAATTTTTAAATACATTATCTGTATTGCACTTTGCATTCCGGTGAGTTCAAAGGTGGTGAAAATCCAAATAATTGTGCTGTGGTGACTGTGCACATTCTCTCTGCCGTCCATTTAGATTGGAACCGACTTCCAGAAGGAAGAACCCATGGCTGAGAGGGAAGGGCTGCAGGGTGGGGTTCAGGAAATGTGCCAGGAGAATGACTAGTTCTTGTGAAATGGCTTCCAAATGCCAGCTGACATTTGTGAAAGAATAGAGTCTTTGTATTGCTTAATTTAGCAATTAGATTTTGCTTGCTCTAAGGCACAAGCAATGCCAGACAAATGGTTCAGACTTTTCTCCCAGTTAATCTTAAGCCCATTAGAGGGAATTTCTCCAGTGTATCTCATCTCATTTCATCTCATGAATCTCCTGGACAATTTATTTGGCCTATTCAGTGCAAATCACATTTGCTGAGAGCTGCTCTGCAAGAGCAGAATGCAGACTCACAATTCCAAGAATTTCAGAAAAGATGATCTCATGACACTGAGAGATTTTTAAAGATAAGCTGAGCAAAAGTATGAACTATCTACTATTTATCTCATCTATTCATATTTCAGAAATTGTATTTAAACTTAAAACAGAGATGATCTGTTTTCCCTACTATTTGTGTCATTTCTGAGAAATCTGTCTTCCCAATTATGTTTCTCATTTTCAGCTGTATCTTTAAGTAGTATTCTCTGCTTGCTTGTGACTTCACTGAATATGCTCAGTTATGTCTTGAGTGATAAAGCAGTGGCATTTGAAATCCTTTTGGAAAGCTATTTGGAAACAATATAGATATTTTCATTATGAAAGCACAAACCATCTTTTGGGTTTGAAACAATAGGCATATTTACATTTCTTTAGGAATTTAGACAGTTTAATCTATGTAACTATTTCTGTGACCATCCATCACTGCTTGCATGTATAACATGAATTAATTTCTAAATGGATTCTATAATTTATGCTGTTGCTCACTGGAAATAAAGGAATGAAATTAAGACGGGAAAGAAGGGGGGAGGCAAAGGAAAGGTGTTTTTAATTTTGTCTTTGTTTTTTGCTATGCAATGGTATTTTAAATTGTTAATAAGTGAATTTTCCCCAAGTCAGGTTTGTTTTGCCTACAATAACCACTAGCAGGTGATCTCCCTGTCTTTGTCTCAACCCAGGAGCTTTCCTGTGGCAATTTCCCCCTCCTGTCCAGCCAAGGTCAGCCCCCCTCAACTGTGGAGACAGAACTGAGCACCCAGGACACCTTCACCTGGTCTGGCTTTGGAACAATGAAATCTCTTCCTGGATACTAGGACCTCACTGAGATGACATTTTTTCCTCTATTATACTGAACTACATGAATTTTACAGTCCTTGATGGATGAGAGACAATTAGGTTTATCTTGTGAAAAAATGATCAGTGAAATCTGTTTCAGTGAAATGACATCAGCTGTGTTCACATCCCCTTCATTCTGCCTTTTAGAACTATTCTACAAGCAGAGTCAAAGCAAACTGTGAATGGCTTTGAAATCTGTGTTCAGTAGCATTCAGAGCAATCTTTTTTTCCCCCAAAGAATACAAGTATTTTCCCCAAAACCTGATTCTTCCAAACCATTCTCACCCAGGCAAGGAAGTGAAATCCACTGCGTGACTTGTGTGTCTTCCCAAACCAATCAATACCGATTGGTTTTTGAATGATGTTTAGAATAACTTCACCCACTTGCAAATGTACTGCTAGCAGTTAAAAATTATTGCCAGACATTACATAATTTTGAATTATTAACTCAGCTATAGATGTCAGTGTATCACAGAATGTAATTGATTAGTTCAGGAGGTTTTTTTAGCTTCATTCTCATGCTTTTTTTGAATTTTGTGACTCACAGTCATGTGTCACTTCAATTCACAGTGAAGAAACGATGAAAACCTGCAGTATGTACCTTACTCAGTGCAGATTTCTTTTTCTTTCACCATGAAATACTTCAAATCCTATTAAAACCTGTTTAAGTTGCAGCATTAGTGAACAACCAATATTGTTCTACTCGTATCTTACCTCTGTGCCAAACCTGCTTGCTCGTGCTCCTTCGTTTAAAGGCAGGCACAGCACGTTACAAACACAGTATTTAAATGGCATGTACAGAGTGCCCATAGGGCCAGACTGGGATCTATTTCTTAGATGTACAGTGTACATTTTAAGGCACACTATAGGGATTGAGTTTACATTTTGATAACTCTGTCCTTTTATTTGCAAAGATGGTCACTACCTGGAAATGTTGCAAAAATAAAAGTTCATCTCTAAGAGTGGCCAATGTATTCATGTCTTCATTTTTTATATTTTTTCTCAAGAAAAAATGTGTGAAAATGTGAACTTTAGGGAATTTTAAAAGGAAATGTCAACTACCATGTTACATTTTATATACATAGATATGATTTTATATATATCTAAATATATAAAATGATTGCAGGAGCTCATACTATAAGCTGAGTTTTAGTACAGTACTTTAAATATACTGGTATTTATTTTCAGTAACACTTCTGCACCGCTTCTTCCTAATGCAGAGCTCGATACGGACATTGGTTGATAACAGCAAACAAAAAAATTCATAAAGAATATTATTGTCTTATCATGCAATGTAGTAGGCATCCTGTGGCACTATTCTCTTACCCAAGTATTTACAGTACTGCTGAGTACCTTAAATTCCCCAGGGTTTGTCTGCCTGCCTCTGTCAGGCACCCAGCAGTGGCCAGGCTGAGCTGCTGTCACACGTGAGTCTCGATGAAGGAGTGTGTGTGTGTCAGCATTGGGGCCGAGCTTGCCAGTTCAGAGGCTCCGTTTTGAGACTTCCCAGCAGCACTGTACTCACAAATGTCCAGGAAAAACTCATAGTTCTTTAGTTTCCAATCTTTGAACTTCTTGGATGTTAAGTTGGGATCGTCCAGAAGGCTGTTGATTACTGTGAGGTCCCCTTCCTTTGCCTGGCAAATTCCAGAAAAACAGAGGATAGGTCAAAATGAAATTCTGTATTCCAGCACTTTATTTCTTCCTTAACTTTTAATGCCAAGCACCAGGAAAACTACTATGGAAGCTTTAATATTTACCTAAATTCAGGAACTATTACAGCATAAACTGTTTGACAGCTCAGTCTGTGCCACATGCTACAATTTGCCCACACAGAGTGCCAAATAATCTCCTTTTTTCCCTTAAAATGGAACATACTTGCTTTGAAGGATTTTTAGTTTCTTTGAAACTTGATTTTAAAGCTACAAAAAAAGCATTAACAATAGAAATGTAAAAGATTAAAGACATAGAGTGACATTAACGACAAGGGGCGATGCTTCCCACTGCCAGAGGGCAGGGTTAGCTGGGATATTGGGAAGGAATTCCTGGCTCTGAGAGTGGGCAGGCCCTGGCACAGGGTGCCCAGAGAAGCTGTGGCTGCCCCTGGATCCCTGGATGTGTCCAAGGCCAGGTTGGACAGGGCTTGGAGCAACCTGAGATAGTGAAAGGTGTCCCTGCCCATGGCAGGGGATGGAATTGGATGGGCTTTAAGGTCCCTTCAACCCATCAGCATTCTCTGATGGACAATTAGACTTTTCCAGTTTATATTCCTTGCATACAGATCAGGGGTGAAGCCACACAAAATCAGGATAAAGCCACACAAAATCAGGATAAAGCCTTACTTTTAAAGTGCTCTTGAGGACTCGGATGTGGTGCAGCTTTTCGTTGATCACTGGGTCGTTGCATCGCTTCACGAAGGACTTGCGGAACTCCTGCTTGGTGGAGGGACGCTGCTCTCCGAAAGCTGACAGGCTGGCTTCTTCCAGAGTTCTGTAGAGCTCTTGCAGACCATCTGTGATATCTTCAATTTCTTTTACGTTTTCTGAAAGGAAACAAAGAACCCTAACAACAAACCTGATCATTCAGATGGAGTCTCTAAAATCAGCAATACTGCTATTCAGTACTATCTTAACCTCTTACTCAGTTCTGCAGTGTTAGTTTTGGTGAGACAAGAACATCATCCCAAAGCTCAATTTTTAGCACTACATCTTGGCATTTCAAGTACAAATTCCTGTGTTTGCCAACATCCAGCAGTTCAACCACAAAATCCTTGCTGAGAACAGTGGCAATACTGCTCTGGATTTTGAAGTGGAGCAGAACATCTCCCAGAGCTTACCTTCTGCACAGAAACTATTGTGCCTTCTAAGAGGAACCTTCTCATCCAGGCTGTCGTCGGCGTCCTCAATGGATTTCACGCGTCCCTTCCCGCGCACGTCTCTGTTCCGGGGCAGGCTTTGGCTGCGCGGTTTCTGGGGCCGCCCGTGGGAGCCGTGTCCCCTGGGACACTCCACCAGAGGAAAAGGCCCATCCTGCTCAAAGTTGTGGCGCCTCTGCACGGGCAGCGTGGCTTGTCTCCGTCTGTCCGGTGACATTCCGGGCCGGCCGCTCGCGTACTCCGCCTCCGGAGGGACGGTCTGGAGGAAATGGAGCCCTGAGCTGGTGAGGGGGGTCTCGATCAGGTCCTGCCACGAGCGCCGTTCTCGGTAGGGAGGCCGGCACCCCGAGGAGTGCGTGCTGCCCGCCGCCTCCGGCCGCGACTCCTCGGCCGAGGAATGGGAGTACGTGGATTCGCTGGAAAAGTGTCGGCCTTGCTTGGCTTCGGGGAATGGGCTTGAGGAGTTCACCTGGAAAGATCCAAAAACACCTGCCCATGAGATGGTGTTTTGAACAGAAATGGCTGCAGCGTAAAACACTCTGTGATATCTAGTAATCAGATGGACTCATGGGTTGGATTGGTCATAACATGAACCACTGTAAACAGAAGAGAATTAGCAGTGACAACTTTTATACAAGTGCTCTTTGAACCACTCCCTATTCTTGTTTTGCACATTCTCTGCCCACAAGCAACTCCTGATGGAAAGGAAAGTGTAACACTGGAGCAGGTTTCCTGAAGACCCATCCAGCTTACACTGAGTGCAGCTGAGGACAGTGGAAGTCTCCAAAAGAAACTAATCAGATTTCCTTTATTTTTTTTTTTAGGGGCCAAACAGAAAAAAAAACCAAAAACCAAACCCAAACAACAAAAACTTCAGCACCCAGGAAGATTTTTGGCTGGGGGACTGCTGAACTTGTGAAACTATTTGAATGAATTCTCTGGGTCTGTGTATAAATTTCATTCAAAACAAAGAGAAAGGCAAAAATGTGGAAAAACAGAAAGGGAGGGGCTTAACCTGTATCCCAGTTGATAAAACAGCATCACATGGGTGAAAATCAGTCTGAGCTTCACCCATGTGATGCTGTTGTCTCTGTCACTCTTTCTTTGGTTCTGGCTGTGTGAGGATCATGTCATTCACGCTGAAGAAAAATCTGAAAGAAAAATAGAGAACAGTCCTATCTGTGCTTGGAATCATAGAATAATTATCATAATTGCCTGTGTTTTGTCTAATAGAAATGTTCTATTTGCAATACTGTCATTACCACGGTACTGTACACAATCTTGTTTAAAAAAAAACCTTTTCGTTGAAAAATTTGTTCTTTAAAAAAGATCTAAAACATGATTACTGGGTGAATGTGAGCTGATCTTGATCTCTAGCATCCAGTATCCAATAATTGAAATAACCAATAATATCCAATAATTGAAAACCAGTCTCAATTAATACAAACTATCCCATCCATCACATTCTTTTCTCATTCTGCAGTGAAAGTAAAATTTGGATATTCTGTTTCTGTTATGATGCGTAGTTTCACCAATCCTATAAAAAAAAGGTCATATTTCCAGTCTGGTGACAGATGTGTGTCAGGAAACATTTACCTCTCCTTCCTTCCTAACTGATTTGCTATGGAAAAATCCAGGTCTTGGCTCATGAGGAGCAGCAATAATTTCATTTTAACAACACATCCGGCTTTGTTCCGCCGCCTTTACGGTGTTTAAATATCCCGGGACAAGGGAGGAGCAAGGGCAGGCCCAGGGCTGTTTTTGGCGGCCCTGGCACACGCAGGGGTGGCACTCACTGAGGGGGTGCGGTGGTAGCTGTCACACAGCACGGAGGAGCCCTCCTGCTTCAGCGTCAGCGAGCCCTCCATGTCGTCCTGGTCGCTCTCGCTCCAGTAATCTGCTGACAAAGCATTCCAGCTCTCACTCGGGTGCTTTTCCACCACAAAACAGATCCCACATTCTAGCAACATCTTTCCATGACAAGGTAAAGTTCCCCAGTCACCTGCAGGGCTCGGCAGCCGCTCAGGAAGGGGCTGGTGGGAAGCCTGGCCTCAAACAGAGAGTGCAGGAAGCTCTGAATGCTTTAGAGAAGGGTCACAGAAGGCAGCTGGGACACCTGACTCCCACAACCAACTTCTGCTCCCAGACTTTCACACAGAAACCTCGTTCCAGATGCTGAAGTTAGAGCCAAGCCTGAACACTTAATTTAATTGGGCATAACAGGTTCCACTGTGGGTGATGGGGAGAGGACAAGGCTGGCACCCGAGCTCAGGAGGTGCAAACGAATATTGCTGAAGCACACATTGCCCCAGGTCTGCCGTGTCTCCTCTGGTTTTAGAGAGATGAACATCCCTGAGGGCTGGGATCTGGGAGATCACACCTCACCCTGAACCCCACATTCTCTTTACCGCTAATTTTAAATATTTCTTAAAATTACTGCTCAGGATTTGATTTTCTTTGGTGGTGGCACCAATAAATGTAGTTCAAGGAAATGTATTCTTATCAAAATTGATATTTAGAATGATATGGCCATATGTTGATAAAGTCAGTTACGACCTCTCCAGCTTTAGTGAAATACTGAACAGATTTGTCCTGTCCGCTCTCTTCTCCTAATTATAACCACTGAAGCATTACCTTCATCTGGGTGAATATCCTTGTCATCAGGTGTGTAACCAATTGCTGCGAGACCCAGACGATTCATCCATCTAACAGAACAATAAAAATGAGGAAGAGAGGTATTTAAAAGGCACTTCTCATGTAAATCTGAAGGCATCCACATCCTTAACATCTGGAAAAGTCAGACACAACACCTAAACAAAAAGGCTGTTAAACCCACGATTCAGATGTGCTGGGTCATTGATAAGTGGGAATAAAGGATTTATCACATTTATTCTGATTGCTATTTATTTCAAGAACTTGCTCAAATTGCCAAAATACTGGAAAATAAAATAGACTTATGATAATTATTGTCTGGAAACCTGTGTTGGGAAATTAAAGTTGTATTAAACTTGTATTCTCAGAAAGCTAAAACAGCATATGGCATTTTGGTTATTTGCTAGTCTGGATTCACAATGCTGGTGATATAAACACTTGGTGTTGTTGAGCTGTGATATCAACATTGTTTTCCCTTAATTTGTTTAATACAGACTTTTGGGTTTCTAAAGTCTTGGTAAACTGCAAGTGCTTCAATATTTGCATTTCACATTGGATGTGTGAAATTGGTTTCTTTCTTTGTCCCCAAATTATTTAGTTTGATAGAAAAGAAGATTCTTTACTTCCTTAGGGAAATATTATAGCTAATGTTGGGGAAAATACCTTTTGAGTTTTCTTTCTGTAAGATTACTGGATTTTTACACAACATATAATTAAAAAACTAGGGGGAAAAGGGAAATTAACACACAGAGGGAAAAGTCACTTCTTAATGTTCAGCAAATGGAAAATCAAGAATTATCTTATTTTCATCAACAAGGAGATATAACCAAAGAAAAAAAGCCCTAATTGTGACATCTATAATGCCTGGGATGTTTTGAACCATTCCCTTCCTTGGTGACTAAATTCTTAATTATCTAATTAATTTCCCAGAAAATTGATGTGAGAGTTTATCTAGAAGCAGCTCTTTTTCCTTTTCGAACATTTGCAACATCAAATTTGTTAATAATTATCTTCTTGGTTAATGAATATTATAATGACAAAACCATCTTTCACAGGCCTCAAGTCAGACATTAGTGAACAGTACATGCAATACCAAAAGGACGAGTTGTTTTGCAGATCAAAACAAGAAAACTCGTCAGTGTCGTTCTTTCCCACTTGTACTAGAGGAGAAAAAAAAGCTTTTAAGGACGTGAGTGTGACTGTCATTGTCCAGGAGAGGGGTGTGTGGGACATGGGAGGCACAGCAAGGAGGCAGAAAATGAAAGAAGAGTGAACTGTGCACTAAAAATAGCTCAGAGTTGAGCACGTATTGATCCCCTGCTCCCAGCAATGATCCCCATCTCTGATATTGGCACAGCCCCGACTCACAGAGCCTCTGCCTGGATCTCATGGCTTTCCCAAGCAGCCAAAGGGGACCACAACATTCACTTCTTACAGGGAATTGCGAGAGGGTTTAATTTACTTGCAAACCTATGAAAATAAAGAACTGTACAATCATATTGCTTTGCCTCTCAGTATTAAGGCAGAAGTCAGCAAATTGGAGATGAAAATGGAAATGATGATTAGTTTTCCCAAATACCAACTGCAGGCTTAGCACTGCTTACAGCCCTTGTTTGCATCAGCACATCAATAACTCATCTTTATCATGAGGGAAGTACATTTAAAATGGATTAACAGATTTCCAGAAGAGCTTTAGCACAGTGCTCTCCAGCATCATTTCCCTCAGCTCACGGTGCCTGCATTGCCTGGGGTTTGCTTCCCTTGCAGGGCAGATCCTTCACTGCAGGACTGGCAGTGACATCACTCCTTTATCAGCATTTCTATTCACCAGTTTTTCATCAGTTGTTCCTGAATTTCTGAACTCATTAGCACTGGAGCAAAATAGTTTCAGTCATACTTTGCCATATGCCTTTGGCAATTAAGCAGGATGGCTCAGTGCCTTCAACTGAGGTTCTGCTTAAGCACCAATGATAAATTAGGACTAATTACCATTTTCCAAGTTAAAACAGACACAGCCATTTGTGTGGTCAGTGCCTGGAAATTTATATTGTCTTAAATTTCTTGCAAAATTTCTTTCTTGCTCATTGTTAATTTGAGAGTGTCAGATGTTGGAAGCAAACACAGACACCAGTTGAAGTGTCAGGATTAACCTCCCAGAGCCAGGGATGCTCTGAGGATACCCAGAGCATCAGCTTTATGCACATGGCCTCAATGGCCAAATCTGGAATTAGCTGAAGTTAATCTTCCTTCGCTAAGGCTGCTCAGGCTTTTCTCTTCCAAAGGCCAAGATCATCCCCACCAGAGTTACAAGGACTTTCTTACCTCATTTACCACAATTCAGAGTCAGCTGCTGGCCAAGCCCACATAAAGGGTTATCTGATGACATTCAGTGGCTTATCATGGTAAAATCTCTTCTGATAAAAGAACTAGAATCTCCATTTTAGGTTTTGTGTTTTTAAGAAAAGCATGAGTGAATGTTTTTGAGGTTAATCAGGAGATATACAAGTGGTGAGATTACAGCTCATTTTCTTACAGTTAATTTTTTTTTCCCCAAGGAAATGCAAGCTCAGTTCGAAAGGAACCCTGCATAAACTTGATGAATTTCCTTGATGAGCAAACCACTTTCATTTCTCAGAAAACTGCAGGTTTTTCAAGGTTATAAAAAGCTCTTTGTGGAGAGCCTGGAAAGGCAGGCAGTTGGTTCTGAACTGTCCCAGGTGCCCTGTGGGCAGAGGTTGGGTTCCAGCTGGCCCTGGGTGCTCCTGGCAGAGCTGAGGGATGGAGGATGCACAGCCCGGGGAGGGGCTGGCTGCTGCAGCTGCCAGCACAGCCCCAGCGTTGCTGTTGGGGCTCTGGAGCTGTGCCCCACCTGCTCTGATGTTGTAGTGTGTTGTAATGTCCTGTTTTAAACTCCCGGGTCCCTTACCCAGGTGTGCCAAAACCCTCCCTTCCCCGCTCGCCCCCTTGCTGAGTGAGTCCTGTCAATCAGGCCTAACATCCCAGCAAAGGCGTTGTGTGGTTGGTCAGATTCAAAGGATGCCCCTCAGGCCCAGAGGTCATTGGTCTGTCTAGGTGTCCCTCGCCCCTTGAGACCCCGCCCCCCCCACCTGGTTGGTGGCTCACCTGTCCCCTCCCCTCCCCTCCCCCTGAGCTTAAAAGGTGAAGCACGCCATGTGCTCTGGATTTGTTGGAGCTCTTCCCAAGATTCAGACCTCTGTAACCATGGAATAAGCCACTGCATATAACCCTCTGGCAGAATCCCTCCTTTTTTCTCTTCACCTTTACCTGAAGCCTTCCTCCTGAGGTAAACAGAGTCCCTAACAAGCCTGGACTTGTTTAGTGCCCAGCTGAAGCCACCAGCAAGCTAAAGGTGTCTCTGGGGTGATACAGCACAGCTGCCGCCTTTGGCTCAGCAGCGAGGGTCAGACTGGCCCAGGCACAATCTAACTGGTAATATTGGGATTCATATTCCAATACTCTGGGACTCCCCTGTGGCCACAAGGAGGCCTGGGCTGCCCTTTGGGATCTCAGGTGCACATCCCATACCCCAACCCCAGGCTGGGCTCCCTCCCCAAATCCTGCCTTTTTGCCTGGATAACTGCAACAACTCTTTCCTGTTGATGATTAAACAACTTAACCAGCATGTTTCACTGAGTCTAGGCCACCCAACAGAGCACAGGGTCTGCATTCTGGGTGGGAATTGTGATGACAGAACAGCACTGCACGTCCCAGGGATCCTCTGCCACAACAGCTTACCTCCAGGATTGTACAAATCCCCATAAGCCACAATCACTTACCAAGGCACATTGTAACTACCAAGAAATGGCTTGTTTTTATTGCCTGTGAACCAAAGGCAGGGAAAGATGAGCCTCAAGTAAAGTCATCAAAATGCACAAGTAAATTTTGTACTTTGTCTCAATTAAATTCTAAATAAATCAGGCTTGGTTGTAATTAATTCTGTTGGTTACAAACAAGCACTGCTGTCATTGCTTTGGGATAAAATAGAGCTGCCTGGTAGTATTTAAGTTAAATTTACTGAGATAATTCTGGTTATTACCCAGGGCCTCTTCTGAGAGTCTGATTGTGCCCCAGGCCTGGGCTGAGCTGAGTGAAGGCTCGAGGGCAGTGAGGAGCTGTCACAGCCTGAGACTGGAGTGAATCATCCCAAAACACCCCAAATTGTCAGGAACCAGGAGCACATTCAGCCACTGACACTGGGAAGTGCTGAAGGGGGCCAAGCAGCTGGAAACAATTGCACATTGCTTTGCTCCCCTAACACTGCACTGAAAACCAGAATATGCCACTCCTCAATGTACAAATTAATGAATTTCTGGCTTTCATAGTTTACTCTGCTGAGCCAGCCCTAGGTCAGTGGGAGGTTCTGGGAGTGAAGACAAAGTTTCCACAGTGGCACCACACTCACCCCCTTGGCTGCTCCTTTATACAAGTCCAGAGTGAAAAAGCACAAATAAAAAATATAACAGCTTGGACAATCTCAGTAGTCATAAATTGGAGAAAAATATTTTTTTTGTGTTGGAGAATGAAAACCAAGGGAAGAGGATAACCTTTTTTCTCTTCCTATAAAAAAGGGGTGAAAAGTTAGAATTTTTAGGTTATAGTTAGAACTGTTCCATAAAACCATGGAGAAGAGGGGAGAAAGAAGTGAGATTCTGTGGCTCTGAAAAGTTTGATTTGCTAACATCTCCACGTATTGCACATACCAGGTGGCTGGTTTTAGAAAAAGCTATTTAATTCAAATGAATATGTAAAAAATTATATGTCCTGAAAAGGTGTAAATTCAAGAAAAAGTCCAACTACTTTTCCCATTTCTCTCTGCTAAACCTTCCTTTAAAAATGAAGTCTATGAAATCCTAACACATTAACAGAAAGAATAAATAAAATATATTTCCTATCTTCCTTGCATCTTTTCATTATTAATTCTTGCCCTTGTACACCACCTCAGCTTTGTGTTAGAAATGTTTCAGTGCAGAAATATTTTTTTCATCTTTGAGATTGCATCTACATTTGAGATTATTTGGCTAAAAGGAAAAACTAGCACTAAGTGGAAGTTAAATTTCACTTAAATCAAGTTATCTTTAAGTCTATTTGAGATTCCCTTGAACCATTTATTTCATGCATAGAATTTATTCAGTGCAGTTTACATTTAATTTCTGATCAAAAGCTTTGTATTATGTGTTTTACATCACTGGGATAATCAGATTCCAGAATTCACAGTAAAATTCTTTGCAATTCACAATTAGATTTAAAAATTGATTTTGTACTTGTTATGTGGGCTTCTCTGCCCAGTCTTTCTTACTGAACACCTGAAAAATCAATGCGTTTCCCATTTGCCCTCCTAAGGTACATTATTTTCCCTATTTTCAATGCTTATGCAGGTAATACATTGATTTAAGAGAATAAAGGCTGCTGTAACAGGGGTGGCTGAGATGATGCCTTGATTTTCCTCCACACAGAAGGAGCCCCAAAGCATCTCCTGGTGAGATGTGACCCTGAGCAGCTCCTGCTCCGTGAGCTGTGCACCAGCCCCAGCAGCTCTGCCTCTGCTGCTGGATTTGTCACACTTGCTGGGATTTGTTAGGCAAAATCATTCATGGCATAAACTCTGAGTACTCTCTGATTTGATAATTTGACATGACTGTTGATCTTGTTTCATGCGTTGTCTTCTTAGATTTGTCAGGCTGGAAAAATAGGAAAAAAGCCTGAGACAGCTTAAGAATTGACAAGTGAACCAATCTGTGCCCTCTTTGCATGTGCATCTGCTTCATGCACTTAATGGGATTTTTTTTTCTATTTTTAAATTTTTTAACTTGACTTTGTCAAACAAATGCACAATTATGTCTCTGTACTCAGAAGTCTGGTTTGGTGTGGGTGGTTTGTTTTTGTTTTTTTGTTTTCCCCAGTGGGTAATAGACAAAAGAAATTCACTGCTTTGTAGCAAATAAATTATCTTTCTGGTGCCAGCATTTACTGTACAAATACAGTTGTGTATCACAGAGAATAAAAGCACACAATAACTGATAGGCTATTTGATCCAGAACCAATAATAAACCCTAAAGAAATCACCAAAACAGTCACAAAACCTCACTCAACTGGAACTTCTCTTTACTCACTCAAACTTTTGCCCCAGCTTTCACCAAATGATTGGCCCAAAGGAAAGCTCTGGAGAAAGAAAGCTTTGTTTACAAGCAAGAGAACCGAGCTTAGCATGACATAAACTATGGGTGGGGCTTAGGGTGAATTTTTTAAAGAAATGGGATGATTTACTTGTGAAATTTTGTAATCTGCTTCTACATAGTTTTTAAAAACTCAGCTCAAATAGGCCAAATAACGCTGTTAAATGTCTGTTAAATATAATTCATTATGATGAAATTTCTTATTTCTATGACTTATTTCAGATTTGGCAGAGTATATCTGTATATCCAGCATAAGGTCACAACAGTTCAGAGGTGCAGGGCTGGAATCACCAAATCTGCTCTATGAAATGCAGCTGAACTGCTTGGCTCCCAGAAGAACCCTACCAGCTCCCACTGGCACTATTTGCAGCAGAATTTGATGAAGTGAATTTTGGAATTGAAGCTGGTGCAGAAAGCCAGGGCAGCCCCTGCCTCCTGCAGGAGGGATGAATCCCCCAGCCCTGATTTGGGAGTGCTGGAAAATCACAATTGTGCACTGCAAACTCCATCAGCCACTGGGGCTGGGGCTGAGGGCGGAAATAGAATTCCACAAGTCTGGGGTAAATAATTCAGAAATTTTAAAAAGGAGGAGCCAGGTGACTTGCCCAGAAAAGGAGGTTTGGCATGTTCCAGTCGAGTGCTGAGAATTCCTGGTGCAGTATTTTGCCTAGGAAATGAGATTTGGAATGTTCCAGCTCAGCGCTAGGAATTCCTGGTGCAGTATTTTGCCCCTGTGCTCTCCCATGAACATCATGGTTTCACCCAGTCCCTGGGGCCTGCAGCTAATTCTGATCAGAAAACTGTTTTACTTGTGCTGCACTTAGGAGCTCTTATGTGAGAACAATGAATTAAAGGGCTGGCGTGGCCTCGGGCACGGATTTGAAACAAGTTTATGGGAACATAAAAGGAAGAAAGGAAAACCTGCTCTTTATGATTATTTACAGCACCATTGGGAAGCTCCATTCCAGGGATTTCTGTTTGAAAAGCACCTTTCATGTTCTGCAGAATTATCTCCTGGCTTCTCAGCAGGTGAGGGGCTGAGAGTAAGAGCTCTGTAACAATTTACTCAGCTCTATTTGATAAAGAGCTGGTGAATCAGGCCAGACAGATCTGACAATCTGCTCACTTCTCCCGTTTAAGGGAAAAAGTGTCTAATAGCTGAAACTTTTAGTTGCCAAGAGCTTTGCTTGGGTGCCAGTTTATATAAAGTGAAGACTAAGTGCATTGAAATTGGAAAAATGTGTTAATTCTGGCTCACCACCTGATTTGGCCAAGACCTGTCAGAGACCAACATGCCTGAAATTTAAGGGAGAAAACTGAATTAACTTTAGTAATAAACAGGAGGATTTAGGGAAAGTCTTGAGTAGCTCACTTGGTTATACTCCATATGTAAAAGTAGATAGGAGTCACCATAAAATTAGCTTAATTCAGAATATTTCAATTCTCAAACAATTCTTTTTTAAGAGGAATATTGTGCTATAATCTTTCAGGTCTTGGAAAATATAGGAGTGATCCCTATAAAAATTAATCATCATTCTGTTTCAGTCGCAACTATTTGTTATATTTCTTGAATGAATGCCAAAGATTTATGGGAGTTATTAAAAGTTAACTCAGTTATTCAAATCAAAAGTGATCAAATTATTCAGCCTAAAATAGAAACTTTTAAAAATTTAAGATTTGGAGTCCATGATGAGATTACAAATGCACTGCCTGCATTTCAATGGCATGTAAGTTTTAAATAAAGTCGATATTGTAAACCAGCCCAATATTAAATTCAATGCTAATTAAAGCCATAAACAGGTTATGTGTGGTGTGGTAGGAGATGAAGCACTTCTGGGAAATAAGGCCTTTAACAAGCTTGGAGTAGCAAGCTAGAGATGAGCTCATCAAGTTCATTATTAATTCATTTCTGAGAACACGGCTCTGCCCGTGTAAGAGCTGACAAACAGCACGAGCGTGAATCCTGCAAACCTGAGTAACACAGCAGGCAAAACTCAGCCCCAGCTCAGTGCCCGGCTCTGCCACAGAATAATCCAGCCCCACCCACTGGGGTCCAGCTCTTCCTTCAGCAATGTGGGGTTAAAGGCACAGGAAAATATTCCAGAGTGGAAAAAAAATAATAAATAGTGAATCTGGGGTGAGAAACTCTAAAAAGAGCTGTTAAAATAAAAGTGGTTGAAGAAAGGATAAAATTCCTCTCATAGTGAATGAGGAATGTTTGTCACCATGCCAGACTCCCTCACTTTTCAGCATGAGGAATCTCCCCTTCCACCAGCAGGGAAAATCCAGCTAAATTCTGTGCTGCAAACTGGAGTGAGAGATACCACGTAAAATATTTGCTCTATTTCCTCACATTATGGGGCTAGCAGTTTGCTGGGAAGAGAGAGATTTGTGGAATCAGTACTTTAAACACATTTTTCATCTATGAATCTTGTTCCTCATTTCAAATTTCATCCAGATCTCTGGGAGAAGGAATTCCAGGAAAACTGTAAGAGCTGCAGGGGTGCCCAGGGATGTCAGAGGTAGCAGAGTTATCCATCATTGGGTGAGGAGTGAATCCCAATTGCTCTGCAGGGACAGAATTGCTGAAGGGAAAATACTGCACAAAACACTTCAAGTGGAAGCTCACCCTTTGCCTTCTTCCCAAAAAATCAGGGAAAAGGTTCTTGTAAATTCCAAAGGATGGTGTGGTATGGAAGGACATGCTGGCACCTTCCCAGCTGCTCCTGTGCTCCAAGGCCCCATTGCAGCCTCCTGGGCTCCCCATGGAAAAATCAATGGATGTTGTAAAAGCAGCTCATTGAATGTGTGTCAAGACTTCCTGCTTTTCCTTGAGAACATTTTATGTATAATTTATAGATATGATCAATGGCACTTCAACAAACGAGAGCTACCCCAGCAGCTGAAATCAAGGGAGACCAGGCAGAGTTAAACCAGCAAAACATCCTCACTTCAACAAACCTGAACCACCCCACAGAACTGAGCAATGGAACATTAACAACCTTCAAAAAATATTTTCCAGCAAACTTAAACCCTGAATGCATCCCACTGCTGATAAGTGAGGCTCATCCCCCTCCTCAGAGCAGGATGAACAGTTCTCCACAGTTTCACCCCAGCCAGGCTCACAGCCCAACATACCTGAAGAGCCACGTAAGCCACAGAATATAAATGTTAATTCAACAATGGTTTTTTAGGCCTTTATATCCCAAAGGAAAAACCCCATCCATATTTGTCTTCCCAAGCTGGCAAACATTAAGAACAACTGTAAGTGAGAACATCTCAAAGTTTCAGTTATCTGTGCCAGGAAAGATTTCAGACTTCCCAGGATGGTGACCTTGTCCCAGGTGTCCTTGTGCTTTCCACCTCAGCTGGGAATAAACAAATTTCTGAGGTAACAGGAGGAGGGAGGACATCTGACCCTGCCTTTGGGATCTGAGGCCCTGTCCCACCTTCACCCCTGAACCACAAAGGAGAAGCACGGAGCAATTTGGGCTAGAAGAGCTCCCAGGAGGTGCCTGTTCCCACAGCCACCCCCAGCAGGGCCAGCTTTAATGCTGGATCAGGCTGTCCAGTGCCTGGTCCAGTCAGAAGTTTGGAATGTCCCCCCAGCACATCCAAGGACATCTAAAACTCACTGCAACACCAAAAATGGAATTTTGCTTGCCTCTGCTCTGTGTTGGGACAGTGATGTGGTGAATAAAATTAATAACTGCTGATTTTATGTGTTGTTGGGGGTTGTTCTTGGCATTATAAGGGGAATATACATATGTATTTATACATATATATATGTATATACACACACACCCCACCACCTGGGTGTTCTCTGTACGAGCTTTGGTGTGGGTGCACTGTTTAATAAACCACAAACACTGATCTCACTGAGACTTCCAGCTACTTCCAGCCTTTACCTACAAAACAAGGGTGATGAACCTTAAGCCCATCAACAAAAGAAAATTTCTAATGAACACAGATGACACCATCACAAATAACTTTCCTTTGCAGAACTAAGACATGTCGTGGCAGGAAATGCCAGCAAAGTGAGCCACAGAATGTAATGTATTTACTGAAATTAATGGAAAACTAATTCCTGAGAACACCATGAGCCAGCATCCCATCAGGCTCCAGGATATTCCTGTCTCAGATGAAATATTGAAGCAGCAGGATAAAGAACATCCCACAACAAAGGGGACACACAACTCACCTGTTCATCTCTTCAAGGCAGTCGGTTGCGAAGTAGAAACTCTTTATTTTGGGGTGACATGCTTTGAAGGCACTATAAAAAGAGCAGAAAGAATAAAAACCACTTTTTCTTTCAAACGTCTTGTCTACAAATACACCAGACTGTCCTGCTCTATGATTCTTCAGGTTTCACAGGCATTTGTCATCTTCAGTCTGAATTTTGGTGCCTAAATTTATCAATGGATTCCCCCGATCTGATTACACCTATGTTTGTGAGCCTCATACTTTGCAAAAATTTCAAAAGCACTTGAATGACTTAAAAATATAAATCCTTTTGATAACCACTGATGTTCTATGTCTAAAAACTCCTTGGGTTAATTTGAAAGTCTTATTGAGTATATTCAAGTACATCTTAGTTGTATTCCTAAGATCAACTAAAGGAATAAATGTTTGATCCCCCCCACCTCTTCTCATGTATTTGATGGCAGTTTTATGTTCTACAAAAAGAAATGCAGAGGGCTGCCAAGCTGAGCTAGAAATCACTGGAATAATAGATAATAATCAGATGGCATAGGTGATTATAGTTCACAGAAATGCTTTTTATTAATGCTTTTATGTGGTCCAATCCCTGAGATCTCCCTCAGCTGAGCAGTTGAAAACTGCAAAGAACAACAATTACAGTTTTTATAATTTTTTGTGAGGGTATAATGAAAAGGAGTTTTGCTATCAAGGAAACCAGAAGGTCCCAGCATTAAAGACTATTAATTTGATTAGCTGGCAAATGCTAAAAAAATGCCACACTATCATTCATAACATTTATGTTAAAATACTGACATTTATATGGTAATTACCAGATGTAAGAATTAGATTAGGAATCATTACACGTGGAATTATGAAGAACCTGTGATGCAATGTTTCCACTATTAATAGCTTAAATGCAAATGAGTGTTTTATTAATTACTATGACTTATTGCAGTTTTCAAAGACAAGATGAAAGCTGAAGAAGCTTCACCTGGGCACAGTGATTTTTTAAATATATATAATTAATACAAATGCATCCAGCAATAGCTTTCCTAACAAAAGCCCTACAGCAGAAATCTGTATTTCTGTGCAGTTTCTTTTTTCATGAGATTAGGGATATCAAGAGCGAGGTTATCTTTGCACGGAGGGTTATTATTAAATATTAAATTCCACAAAAGGAGGCTGTGGAGGTATTTAAGTGTTGTTTTGGCATCTGGACAGTGGTAATTTCCACTGCAGAGCCTCACTGCCCTGGCTGCTGGTACTTTGTAAATAAAAGCAGTGAGTGGCTGTGAAATCCCACACAGGGATCCCTGGTGCCCACTAGATGGCACAGGCTTGTTAATTATCTCTCTTTTGATCATTACATAAATGCAGTTTTAAGTAGGCTCTGATCAAATTTATGTTTTCTTTTAACTGATTGGTATGATATGGTTTTAGTGTCAAGAATTCTTATCATTCTTAGTCTTCTTTTTAATCCCTCTATGTCAACTGAGCACCAGCAACTCCCACTGGTTCTCTGCAAACAGCTGTGGGTGACAAAGGTGGGACAGTTTTGTGTGTCTGAATTAGAGCAGTACATGGCACATCTTTAATTACCCAGAGATGAGCAAATACTGTGCCTTCAACAGAAATCCCTTACACTACTACATTTTTGATGCTCAAAACAGAAAATCACGACTAAACAAACACTCCTGCATTGTTCTGCTGTTGGTCTGAGCTCGCTGCAGCATCTGCACCTTGTCCTGCTCCCCTTGCCCAAGCATCTCCAGTGGGATTGGCTCCGATTGGAGAGGATTAGGGGCTGGATCTAAAGATCCTAATCCTCTTGGCTAATCCTGAGACAATATCACATGATGGAGTTTCTGCTTGTAAATAGGATTATTTTCCTAGACAGGAAATTTAAACACATACAGGCATTTAAATGCCAGTATTGGGGTTTCAGTGTTAATGGGTGGAAGTTATAGTGTGATAAACAGAGGGTAATTTGGCTCCCCTGTGCTCCTGTAATGTGATAAAACCTATGATTAGTGGATCATTTTTGAGTAGAAGGTGTCCCTGCCCATGGTAGGGGTGGAATGGGATGATCTTTAAGGTCCCTTCCAACCCAAACAAGGCTATGATCCTGGGATTATTGGAATATTTTACATTCTCACAGAACCCTGCCTCAGTTAAGGTTTCACGGAGAGGTGAAATCAGGAGTGTGCAACAGGTCAGGCACTGTCTGCAGGCTCTGCCTCAGCTGTTACAGAACTTGTGAAGGTGCCATGAAGAGCAGGAGTTTTGTCAGGGGAAATCAGGGAAATGCTGCAGGTCTGGCTGCTTTGCAGAGTTCCCACATGCCAGGTCCCTGCAAACAGCTCTGATTGGTTACTGTGTGAATGTTCCTTGAGATCTTTCTGTCTGATATTGTGATCCTTTCCTGAGACAGTGAACATTAAAGCTGCAGTCATGCATTGCACTGCTGCACATCTGCAGGCTGCAGACAAGAGATCTTTATTGCTATGAAGTGGAGATCCCAGCTCTGTGCAAACTTTGATTTAAATGTGCTGCAGTTCTCTGTGAGGACTGCAAAACACAACAATAAATCCATCTTCATCTCCCAGCAGTGTCACTAAGATTATTATTAGGGAAGTGATTAGATACATTTCTAGCATTAGGAACTGCAGTCTCCAGGGGGACAATTTGAGATGTATAAATGTGAATAATTTAGAGGAATTATATCTATATATTTACATTTGGCTTGGTTTGGAGGGCCCAGACTGGCTGCAATAATCAAGATGTGGCACAGTGAGTGCCAGTTTAAAGAATAATCCCTCTCCATCCATTGGCTGCACTCCAGTTAACACAGCCCAGAAGTTTCTTCCCACTGGTGGCTCAAGGGGGCTTTGCTGTCTGCAGACTGTCAAATTCTTTTCAGAAATAATAAAATTATGAAACTGCAGCAACATTTAAGCTGTACCTTCCTGTCTGCCTGTACTACAATGACATTTGTAAAGAGCTCTGACTGCACACTTTCAATATGAAGTGCCAACACTGTGACATATCCTTGATAAATTTAAGACCCAAATTTGCATTAACTAGGCTATGAAAATTTTCACTAGGTGGAAACTGCTGAAGGTTCAGGCAAGGCACCAGTTGATAAGGATTAATTACACCAGTGGCTCAATTAATCTTTATACTTGGGGATCGGCATCATCATGGGGCATTATAATTATCAGTATCTGTGAAAATAACACGATATTCCTGTCATGCCACAGCACACAAACTCAAATAACTATAATTTCCCCTACTCTGTGATCACTTTTAATCAGGAGGAGGCAGGTGTTGCCTGACAGCAGTGGGAAGGTTTTCAGTGGCAGAGCAGAGAGGCTCCTTTCACAGGGACAAGGTCACTGCCTGTCCAGCTACAGCCTGGAGAGCTGGAGCAGCCTGAGATAATGCCAGGGCCCCTGAAATAATCAGGGTACCTTCATTAAATGCATTACTGAGGCACATCATCAAACCATACCAAATAATGCATTCAATTATCTGTATTCTTGTGAAAGCTTTCTTGAGGCTATTCCATCACTGTGGGCCATGGACATCAGGAGCAGAGCTCCCCGTCCAACAGAACAGTGGGAAAGAGAAACCCAGTAATTATCCCAGTAAGTCTTCACATCCTTTAGTTTCCAAAGGGTTTGAACATTTCACATCAATAGCTGTGAAAATAGCAGAGATCTGAGGGGAAATCCAATCTGAGGTCCAGAATGTTCTTAGTTCTGCACTGGGGAGAGCTGAGGGAAAACTGACACTGTGGTTTTGGCTTTTCTCTGGGATCAGGCAATGCAATGATGCTCACTCCTGGCCTGCAGGACAGCCCAGAACAGGACAGGTAAGAGTTTTCCAGGTGTGCTCACAGGGGCTGTGGGTTGGCCCCCACTCCCACGTGCTGAATATTCTGAATTTCACTGCACTCACTTCCAGGTAAAACAGTGGCTAAGGTCAGGTGCAGTTCTTGTGATGGGGGAAATATATAAATGGTAGTCCATGAAGGAAGAAATCAAACAGAAATTAAGCTCAGGAAAAAAGGGAATATACTATGAACATCTTCATTATACTTTTACCTCTGGACCTGCCTCCTTTTGAAAGGATTCAAAGCCTGGAGGTTCTCAGCTTTCAGTCGTGTGCAAAGTTTCAGTTAATCGGACTTTTCCCTGTGCACACACCCTACAGAAATCCTTCTCTAAGCTGAGTTCTGAGGGATTGTGTTCTCATGCTTTGAGGAAAGCTCTGGAAGCTATTTCTAGCTGTGCACAATGACCTTCTGTTTGATCTTGGTTAATTCACTGAAATCTGTTAAGTGCTTTAGATTCTAACAAAAGGGTATTATTTTTCCTGTATTTTTGTTCAATATCATTATTAATATCTACTCATGGCTCTGAGGTATTTATAGTGCTCAGCTCATGTTTAATTTCTACAGTGATACCCTCAGCTGAAAGGAGAAATAGAAGTGTAAATTGCACTGTCTTGTACTTCTCTGACACAGTAATAATATCCCCAGACAAGAACAGGCAACTGAAGAGGTTTGATTTTCTGATGAGCAGCCTCTATTGTAATTCATACCTTCAATATTTCTATTGTACTGTGCTCACAGTTGTAGGACTTGTTTCCTCAGACCAAAACTGCATTTAATCATTGGGAAAGCAGAGGAAAAACCCAGGATGCTTAGTTAAAAGTAGGAAAGCACACAGAAGACAAATGCAAATAATTCAGGAGATACCAGCAAAGTGCCACTCTCAAAGCATTGGAATTGTTCTGTTAAACCTGTTAATTGCAATCCCAACACTGTTTGGAGCAGTTTCCAATGAATGTCTGTTATTAAATATTCCTTAATTGTACAAAGCTTGTAATGTTTTTTTAGTGGAGTGGAATGTAGCAGTAGCAATATGCACATAAGCAATAATGCAGAGTTCATTTTGCATATGGAACCTAAATATTTTAGCAGCTGAGAGCAACACAATATTGGGTATGAAAAGCTTCCCCCATAAAAGAGAAAATTAAGATTATATTCACCATTCCCTGCTATGATATTTGTTATGCTATTTCCTATGGGAAAATACTGCCTCACTGAACCTGAAAAAGTTTTATCTCTTTACTAAAGTATTCATTGCTTTTTGATTTACTTATTTAGCTGAAGCTGTAACTGGACTATCTGGCATGCTGGCTAAAGAATTATTCAATTCATTTTAATCCAGTAAATGGAATTTACATTACATTGCATCTTTTATAATAAAGAGAAATACTAAAGCTTAAGTGGATCTATGATGTTATATTTACAGTTTGCAAGGTTTTTTTTCTTTGTAACTTCTTTCTTTGGATTTTGCAAGCGTTCAGTATAGCAAACTTCCAAGAGCAATCCTTTGTGAATATAATTGACACATTACTTACTGTTTTCGTCTGCATTCAATTGCTCTGTCTATCCTGAATTCAGGTAAACTAATGAATCCTTCTGCTTTTTCATCCTATTGAATGAGGAAAAATAAAATGTTGAAAATGAATATAGAATTAAAGAAAAGAGAAATGAGCAGCAGCTGTTTGGGGTTTGTACAAAGAACAACTACCCAGTCAAAGGAGGTACTGAATGTATTTTGCACAAACTGTTTTTCCTATGGAATGGATTCAATTCAATGTAAATAACGTCTGTGAGGTAACTAAACTGGTACTTTCTCAGAGGAGGCACAGCCATCCCAAACCCCCTTTTGCTGAAGATCACAGAAAACCTTTCAGCCCCAAACACAGCCCCTAAGCAGAGGAGAGCTCTGATTCTTCCCCATAAATCAGATTTTACAGCTGTTTGGTGGCTGTCTCTCCTGAAAGTCACAGCTGTCACACCCCGGCCCCTGAGGAGCTTCCTTGCTGAGGTCACCTCTGATTAAATGGGGAGGAAATAACCAGGAAATGCATCCTGTCACTTTCTGCTTCTTTTGAAGCAATTCAGGAGGAAAAGCAGAGAGACACTAAATTAACACCAGGCAGGTTTTGAAAGGTGTCAGCAAGGGCACAGTGAGTTAAGGCTTGGTTTGAGGCACAGCCTGAGAGCCAGGGGGACACAGCCAGTGCCAGCCCCACAAAATCCCTGCATCACCCACAGCCTGAACCCCTCCTGGGCTACAAAACCCACAAAACTGAGGGCAGTTTTCTGCTGAACACCTCCTGTGTGAGGGAATGGGAGAGGTGGAGTAAAAGCTCAGTAACCAAAGCAGGCTGCAGAGTTCAGCCCAAGCACTGGGGCTGCTGCTCACAAAGGGAAGAGCATCACTGAACCATTCTGGGCTTCTCCCCTCTCTTATTTCCCTACATTTATGCAGATTGCACCAGCATAGGCCCATTGGTTTTCAGGAAAATTTCACCAAGAACAGCATTTTGCACATGAGAAACTGCAAACTCCAGACTAATTCAGCAAAAAGCAAGAGGAACATTGATATAAAAATAACTTCTGGATAAAGAGATTTACAAATTCAGATTTTCACATCTGCTTCACAGAATGCTTAATTAACACAAATGGTTGCACTTTACACATCCCCCCTCACAAGTGAAACTGGGGAGAGCTGAGTGTGAACACTGTGTTAGTCCAAATAAATGTGTGGGAAAGGATTAACTACAGATATACTCATTTCTTAGACTGCCATGAACATCTGTTATTTTATTAAGCTTGAACATGGATTTGGAGATTTTTAAAAAGAATTTCAGTTGAAATATTTCCAACCAGAGTGCCCAGACCTGGCAATTAAAGTGGCAGATCACCCGAGCACGCAGTGAAAACAGACTTTACAAGAACTATAAAACTTAAGCTTTCATTTTGACTTCTTCCAAGCATAGCCCCTACTTACATTCTGGTTTGTGTACCAGTACAAGGAGGAATCCTTCAGGATGAACCAGTACTTTTTCCATTTCTGGGTGAAATAGCCCTTGGCATCCTTTTTCTTCCAGAGCCAGCCCTCGCAGTCGCCGTGGCCCAGGTCCTTGCAGGAGATTCGCCTGCGGCTCACGCTGGACAGGGACCCCCCTGGGGCAGAACACAGGCAATGCTCCGGTTCATGCAATGGAAATGTTCATTCTTCAATGAACACATGAGTTCAAACCTTTCCCTCCCAGCCAAACCCTCTCCAGGCTCACAATGAACAATTTCCAAATTCAGCAGTGCCCTGTGGTTTTGGTTCACCCGTGATCACAATGAAAAGTGCCTGGTTTATGCAATGCTTTATTTAATCTCCAGAGGGTTAATTCCTCTGAGGGCTGCATTTTTTTCTGATTAAGATGGGCAGCATAATTTCAAAGTAAAAATGAATTTATTTAGCCTCAGTCAGGAACTCAGAGTGTGACACAATCTGTACACAGATGCAAACACTACTTTTTGCCATATATCTTCCCTTTAGCAGCAGAAGCTTTGTCAAATTATGGGAATTTTAAACCCAATTTTTATAAACAATAAAAAAGAAAGATTGCTCACTTTCATAACAATGCACTTGCTTACATGATTTTTATCCTGAAGTGAGCAACAATATGTTAACTTTACAGCATCCTGTTAAAGGCACAGCACCAGGAACAGGGTTAATTTTCTTTTTCTTGGTATTATTTCAATGAATCCTAATTGAAAGGCTTAGATTGCCTTGTAAATATTAATAAAACCAGGTTTTTAATAAATATGATTCAATTTATTTTCCTGAAAAAAACTCTGGAGGAAATTTCCTTAACATATCAGTTTTTTTCCTTGTGAAAAATCAAGTTTATGATGCTACAAGAATTAATTTGTCCTACAGCTGTGAAATAGGGTAGAAATTTAGAGAATATAAAACACCATCCTTTGCTCTGCAGTGTTCCACAGGCAAATTCTCATCAATTTGTTCATAGATGCTCTTTGCCTTCTTCCTAAAGAAAAGGAAATTCTTCCACCCATCCAAGCTATATTATACCCATAAAACATTTCTTTTAGTATTCTAATTTGGTATTTTCCTTTATTGCTTACTATCAAATTTAGAAACATTTGAATCAAGCTGAACTTTTGTTATTCTCAGAGAAGGAGCCTCATTTTCTGGTTTCAGAATGTTAACTGAAAGAAGTTACCTTTTGACCATTTCCTGCTTTTTACCCTGAGGGAAGCGTAATGGAATGACTGTAAGGAAAAAAATAAATAAATTATGAAGCACCAGTGCAAGTGGCAGCAGTAACATGTAAGAGCTTTCATTCACTCCCCTCTCCAGGGTTATCACAGCACCAGTGATCACAGGATCTCCCTCCTGTCATTTTCCTCTTACAACTTTCCTCAACATCATAAAGGAAACAACACTCTGCTAAATCTGCAAATTAAAACAGCTTTAAAAATATTAATTACAATTGCAATGAAAGCATCAAGGGGTCTTTGCATGAAAGCTGTGCAGAGGTTTGAAAACTAAAGATATAAATTCCCACGAAGGAGCTGATGAACTGACTGGTATTTGAAGTTTGCTGCATCAAGGAAATAATTATAAAAATATGTATTCAAAAAGAAATATTCACCACAAACATTATATACAAAATCCTGTGCTTAATGACTTGTCTAAGTCACACTTCCCACCACAGAAAGAAGTTTTTTGGGTTGGTGGTTGTCAGAATAAGTCCCAGGAGGAAAAAAAATATTTTTTTCATTTTGTGGCAGCATTAGAAAATTGCTACAGATTCTGGGGGGGAAAAAACCCCCTAAAATCAGGTCTTTATTTAAACCTAAAACCAGACATAGTACTCAAAAACTTGCAAGGATTTGCCCCCAATGAACAAATACTTAAAAACCCTAGAAAATAATCAGGTGCAAACAAGACTCCAGCTCCAGAGAGACAAAGGTTGATTTTAAATGAAAGCAGCAGAGGGAGGAGTGGGTTTGGGATGCCCAGCCCTGTCTGTAACCCTGATTTAGCATTCACAAGGGGAAGGTTTTGTGGGGACTGCAGGGATCAGCAGCTCCCTGTGCTCCCCTGAGCTCAGCCTGCTCTCCCTGCCAGCCCCAGGACAGGAATGTCCCACAAAATGTGACAGTTGTGGCAGGGATGCTCACTGAGGGAGGGACAGCATTCCCTAACTCAGCACCAGGGATGTTCCACCAAATGTGACAATTGTGCCCAGGATGCTCACTGAGGGATGGGACACATCCCCTAACTCAGCTCCAGGGATGTCCCACAAAATGTGACAGTTGTGGCAGGGATGCTCAGTGAGGGAGGGACAGCATCCCCTAATTCAGCACCAGGGATGTCCCTCAAAATGTGACAATTGTGCCCAGGATGCTCACTGAGGGATGGGACACATCCCCTAACTCAGCACCAGGGATGTCCCTCAAAATGTGACAATTGTGCCCAGGATGCTCAGTGAGGGAGGAAGGGACAGCATCCCCTAACTCAGCACCAGGGATGTCCCACAAAATGTGACAATTGTGCCCAGGATGCTCACTGAGGGATGGGACAGCATCCCCTAACTCAGCACCAGGGATGTCCCTCAAAATGTGACAATTGTGCCAGGGATGCTCAGTGAGGGAGGGACAGCATCCCCTAACTCAGCACCAGGGATTTCCCTCAAAATGTGACAATTGTGCCAGGGATGCTCACTGAGGGAGGGATGGGACAGCCTCCCCTAACTCAGCACATCTCCCTGTTTCACTTCATCTCTGCAAACGTGTCCCTTCATTCAGAGGAGGCAAAGATGAATGCTCTGTGCTGGAGGAAATGTGGCAAAATCCAGAAAATGAAACCAAAATTCTCTGAGAGAAGGTGTGAAATGTGCACAGCAGCTCTGGGGGGTTTGGGGATGGGCTGCAAATCCCAGCAGCAATATTGATCTGCCCTGCTGGGTCAGCTGGAGGTCTGGGGCTGGAACAACCTGCTCAATGTTCCTCTGTACAGGGAAATGCATCAGGGCAAAGCAGGTGTGTTCTGAAAAAGACATCACCAAATTTCCCCCCAATTTAGGCTAGAGAAATGCAGGGATGGAATAAAACTCTATAATGAAATGTGGGTAAATTTAAAGAACTGCAAGACAAATGAAATGTCTGGAGAGGATACTCCCCAGAAACTGGTATGCATCACTTAATATGAAACTTTTAAAAATCATGAAAGAAACAGCACAACAAATCAAGGGAGAGCTGAAAATATCTTTCTGAAATAAAACATATCTTTCTTCTAAAACACTTAGCTAATTATTCTTCCTGGATGGACAGCACCATTCCAAAGTAAAAATGAGTTTATTTAACCTCAGCCAGGAACTCAGAGTGTGACACAATCTGTACACAGATGCAGACACTACTTTTTTCCATATATCTTCCCTTTAGCAGCAGAAACTCTGTCAAATTATGGGAAATTTTAAACCCAGTGTTTATAAACAATAGAAAAGAAAGATTGTTCACTTCCGTAACAGTGCACATGCTTACAGGATGAAATGAAAGAAACAGCGCAACAAATCAAGGGAGAGCTGAAAATATCTTTCTGAAATAAAAAATATATTTCTTCTAAAAGCTAATTATTTTTCCTGTTTTGTTTATGCACACATAGAATGTATTCAAACCAAGGAAACTAAAAAAGTGAGGTTTGCAATACCTTGGGAATCAGTAGTTAATTAGCACTGCTAAGGTAAAAATTCAAACTCCACACTCTGAGAGATAAAAGAACCACTGTAATATAATTAACTTGGTGGCAAACACTGCAAGGAAACAGAACTCACAACTCCAAATGACTCAGAGTTGCTATGGGAGACAGACAGAGGATGGAGAACTCACTGGGGCTCTCAGTGTTTCAATTCTTATCTCAAAACCACACCACGAGGCCACAGCCTGAGAGTGCCCACCCTGCCACCCCCACCCAAAGCCAGCACAGGGGAAAATGAAATTTAAAAACTGCTAGAATTGAATTGATGCTCCTGAAGGTAAATTAAGGAGTTCTCGGTGTAATCAGGGGGTGGGAGAAGTGCTGGCACAGAAACACTAAACAAAAAGTAAAACTGGTTGCTTGGAACTCCACTGGCTTTAACCTCAGGATTTTTAGGGAAAAATGTTTAGAATTGAGTCATCACAGCCACAGAAAGGTTTGGGAGGGACCTTAAAGCTCATCCCATCCCCTCTGCCATGGCAGGGACACCTTCCACTGTCCCAGGGTGCTCCAAGCCCTGTCCAACCCAATCAGTGTAAAAAGTGTCAAGTCAGAATGAAGAACTGACATTCTACAAATGAAGGTTCTGTTGTTTGTCCTTTGTATGAAATAATTACAAAAGCTAAATAATAAAAAAGGCTTTTTTTACAGCTATTTTCCATTGAAAACGGAGCACCTCAGAGTTGGTACCATAAAAAATACTTGAAAATCTTAATCCCCAATCTCCCTATGATAGTATTGGTACTATTTAAATATTCTAAGAGTTTTAAAAGTTTTCTTTACCTTCAGGGTAAGCCTCCCTCCAGAGGCGCCTTCCAGCCCAATGTGGTGTGTGATTCTCCTCCCCAAACCATCACATACTTGGAACACACACCCAGGTTCCCAAACTTTACTGAATTCCTAAGTTCTAACCTTAACTAAAAGCATTTCAGGCACACTGACCTGCTGTGGTTGCAGCAGCCAGTCTCCTCAACATGGAAATTATTCCTAGAGTTTTGTTTTCAGCTCCTCCATTACATGGCAAATGTCAAGGTTTGGGATATCTAAGGTACCTTTTAAAAATATGGCAATGAACTGAACAGTTGAGGAGTTTTTTGCTTGTTTCAAGCACATTTATAAATCCTCACCTTCCTCATGGATGTGTTTCCTGGATGGTCAATGGCAGAACTTGCATATCTAGGACAAACGGGAGAAAGATGTCAAATAACCACAGGGAAAAAACCCAAACTGATTACCTAGTGATTACAGACACTGTGAATCTCTAAATATAACCACAGCATCCTGCAGCACCAAGTTCTGTAAGACTTTGTACAGGATGCCACAGATACCAAGAACTGACACTTTAAAATGGAATATTACCATCTCTGATATATGTGATTTCTGTAAAGACTGGAGATAAGGCAGGGCAGCAGCACCAGAGGCCTTTCCTTGTCCTGTGCAAACAGAATTGGCCATGATGGAAATAGGACACTGAATCAGGGTCAGATTTGTAATTTTATCCATTTTCAGAACTTGGACTAATACACACATGTAGCATTTTGGATTTATCTGCCTGGTCACAGGAATGCATTTTTAACCACCTCATCTGGATCCATGATTTACATTTAGGTTACTAGAACTTCCATCTCTTATATAATATATTCCTGTTACAACAGGGAAATTCTCACTGCAGATTAATTATTGAGTATTTTGTAGTGAGGTTTGAAATCCCTGGCTCAGCTCTCTGCTCTGGGCTGTTGATGCTTCGAGCAACTCAGGTGCACCTGTAAATCTCTGCAGCACAGGTGCATCTGAACATGCAATACTGACAGCAAAATGTCAAGCCTGAAAGTCATTTTAAAAATGTTTATCTCTTCTTATCTCTCCAGCATTAACCACAACTACAAAAAGTAATTTCCAAAGCACACCGCCACGACCGTGATGAAAATAATCTTTAAGGATTATTTACAAAGACAAAATGTGTTATGAGAAAGAACTTGAGCAGTGTTTTCACATAAAAAATAAAGAAAAATTCAGCAACATGTTCATCCAAGCAGCGGCTGTGCCCCGTGTGGGTGATGCAGTTTTTCTGCCTCTCTCCCCTTGTGTGGTTCTGTTCACAGGGACACCTTCCCCTGTCCCAGGCTGCTCCAGCCCTGTCCAGCCTGGCCTTGGGCACTGCCAGGGATCAGGGGCAGCCACAGCTGCTCTGGGCACCTGTGCCAGGGCCTGCCCACCCTCAGAGGAAGAATTTCTGCATATCCAACCAAAATTTCCACTCCTTCACTCATGGAAGGTAATGATATTTCACCCAAATAAGTCAATCTATCTACACAGTTTGTCTCCTGGTTGCCAAAGTTTAACTCTAGGGAATAAATATCTGAAAATTGGGTTTTATTTTGGTTTAAGCTATTTAAATGACTTTAAATAATGTTATTAGGAAGGTGATATAATTCTGCCTCTTGAAATATTTTTCTACATATTGAAAAGACATAATATGGTCATGTTTTGGGCCTGAAATCTAAAATGTGTGGGAGAAGGATTCTTCTACAAAAGAACAGAAAAGCATGGCCTTTTGCTGTGAAAGTTTGCCAAAATTCTCACAAGTCATATGTCCCTGGAAAGTATTTCTTGGCAGGTGCCCTGTCCTGTCCACCAGGGATGTTCCATCTGGATTGAAACGTCCCTGCCAAGCTGGGCCTGTGCAACCTGCTGGGAAAAGCCAGGAGCCCTTTGCTATGGGAAAAACAAAATTGCTCAGGAGAAAAACAAACTCCTCTGCACCAAAATGGGGTGTGGAGGAGGAAATGAAATGGTGATGGAGACACGATGGTGGGGGTTCTCTCTCTGATGCACAAAGTCAGGCAGGAAGGAGCCCAGGGCTGGAAATGAGAGAAACAGGTGGGAGAGAAGAACAGGACAGGAGAACCTTTAAAGAGGATGGGAGGATGAATAAAACCAGTCAGATTTACAGAAAACAGCAGGTTTTGAACGCTCAGGTGTAAGAGGTGGAGGCAAAATGTGACATGAAGTTTTAATCCAAAAGAGAGCAAGAATAACTCACTCTCCCCCCAGGTAACCCTGCACAGGAGGGAGGCTGTGAAGTGGAACAAAATATTAATATTAAAATATTAATATGTTTAATCTCCTATAAAGGCAAACCTCCACTCTTAGCTGAGGTGATGAAGTGCTGAACTGGAGAGGCAGGACTGGCTGTTGTCAGACGAGGTGAAATTTCACCTGTATTTAACTTTAATCTCTGCTAACAGTGCTGCCCCATTGGGTTAATAATGCCATTTTAACCATGCACAGCACACCAGGGAAACAGCAGCCAATGGGCACCACCACAGCTGCCTTTCAACTGCGTTGGGATGTTTAAAACACACATAAAGAGGTGAAAATGCTGTCTGCCCTGAAAATCAAGTGTGAGGTGGTCAGCAGCTGACAGTGTCACACCTCAGACTTTTAGCTGAATTCTGGGATGTTCATAGCACTGAAGGAATCATCAGCAGCTCTAAATCCCTTACATTGGTCAAAGAACTCTAAATCTAATTAATTATTCCGCTTCTTAAATGGGTTTAGGCCATATACAGGATGAAAAAAACATAAAAAGAATAATTATCATAGATTACAACTAAACTTAATTAGAATATATGATGATACAAAGAAGCTGTTGCTTCAAACATTCCTTTAACTGTGACTTTTGCATGCAACATGAATATGAAGATACTTCATCAGATACACAGCAAAGAAATGGAAGACAAAATCACTGTTTTCTTCAGTAGAATAAATTGATTCAAGTTAGACCTAAAGGCCAAACTGAAGACCCCATTCTTAATATCTGTGTACTCCAAACCACAAATACAAGCCGTGATTTTGTACAGGCTGAATTAGAGGTAGATGTTCATTGAAACATTCTGCCTGTTGGTTATGAAAATTGTGTTAGACACACATTACATTTTTCATCCTCAGAGTGAGTCTGAAATACTGAATTTCAAAAGTAAAAAAGTAGATTGGGCAACATAGCAGTAGAATTTTTCCCCTCTACAAATATTTCATAAACTGTTATCTGAAGAATTTTTTAAATCTTTGCAATTTTTATTTATCAAACATTCATCAAATGTAAATGATATCAGCACTGATATCTCTAAACCCTGAAAAATCTATTCCTCAAATACTGCAACGAAATCTCTAAAAGTAAAGAAAGAAGTTTAATTCACAAATATAACTGAGTATATATATTTAAATATATAATAACAGAAGTAATTACCTTTCAGTATCTCCGCTGACTGGATCCCCTGGTCTCTGTAGAAGAAAAATGAAGAGCATTAAGCACAAAGACCAGACTTCCTTGGTGCTCTGAGCGCAGTGAAAAAATGACAGAGGTAAACCACAGTCATTCTGCAACTCTAAAGCAAAGGAAATGGAACATTTATTTCAATTTCCAGCTAAGAGTTATTTTAAAACGAAGATCATGCTTAAAACAACTTGCATTTGCACTCACAAACGAACTTCAGATGCTCTCTGAGTGTGACCAAAGCTCTTTAAAATAAGAGAGTTAAAATTTGTTTGAATGTTTGCATCAGTGTTAATATTTGAAGGGGAGTTTGAATGCAAAGAGCAAATATTGCAATGTAAAATACAGAATTTCAGAAGGACAAACTTTCTTTGACATCACTCTTACACAGCTTTAAATAACTTGATTTACCACACTGGTTATTCCTATGACGTTTGGAAATGAACCTTTGTGGAGTAAGCAGCAGCTGATTTGGGGTTAAAAATAAAATTTTCAGACGGTTTAAGTAACTTTAAAACAAGTTTTATGATGGAGGATTTTTGCCTCAGCTAAATATGGAAATTCACAAAAAATGAAATTCACAAAAAACAAGATTACAAAAAACACTCAAACAGCTGTAAATCACCTTATTTATAAACACAGAAATCTACAAATCTTAATGATTACAAAAAACCACCCTCCAAACAGGCTGTAAAATTCACCTGTATTTGTTTATAAACACAGAAATCTACAAAATCTTTAACTTTCTGTATACGCAAATAGGCAAGTGATCGTTTTAGCAAACGCAGGGTTTGTGGTTTGGTGCCACTGCTTGGTGCCTGCAGCAGATGTTTGCTCACAGATAATGCTGAGCCTCAGATGAGCTCAGAGCACAGGAAGTTGCTGGGTGCATTTTTGCAGCAGGGTTTCTAAGGCAGCTTCAGAAAACACATTCACATTTTGCCACCTCCTCCTCCTCCAAGGAGCCCCCTTGGCCCTGGGAGCCCAGCACAGAACCAGTTATCAGCTTTTAGTGCTTCAGCTGGAATATTCCAGCAAATGGGAGCTGCAAAGATCATCCCACTCAAATAAGGGGCCTCATCTGATGAACAATAATGAAAATTGCCCTTACACTAAAAGCAGGAGTTCTCTGACACTCCTTGTGGAAACCAGGCAAAGGCAGGAGCTCCCCACTGAGTGACTGAGTACAAAACCCCTAACAGCCAGAAATGCCTCAATTCTCCTCTGAGCACGCTGAAATGTAGCCTGGAGAACTCACAGATATTGAAAATACCCTGTAGAAATACTCACATTTTCTCAAAGCAGACTGGAAGTGTTAACAGCACACAGATAAAGCAAAATAGCTCTTTCAGAGAGGTTGTTTTGGTGCTGAAAATGCCCTGCTAAACACAAATGAAGCAGTCTGAGCATCCCTGGAAATACTGGGGACAGCCCAGGAAAATATTGTGTGGCCAAGCGAGCAGAAGAACTTTGACAGCAGCACTCCCCGTGCTGCTGTTACAAAAATAGAATTTATTCTACCAGAAGGCTCAAAGCTTTCCTCCTCTTATCCCTCTGACTTCCAAGGTTTCTAATTTTAGCAGCTAAAAGTGGGACTACTAATTCAGTCAGTGCTTCCCATTCTATTCCTTAATTTCCTTTTCCGAAAATGCTCCCAAAGTAAAAGCAAAGTGTTTCCAAACCAGGGTTTATTCCCTGCCCCAAATGGGTCCCATCCCACGCTCTGTTCCCTGGCACAGCTGGAATAACCCTCCCTCACCTGCTCTGGCTGCTCTTCCCAGCCCCTGAATTACAAATTCTCACTGCTATAAGAACTCAGATATTTATTTCCTCCCAAGAAAATGCACAAAATCCACTTCTGCCCCACGTGATCACCTTGGATTGTGGCTCCAGATTCCTTTTGATCAGATGGATTTCATGAGTGGGATGTGAACTTGCATATATTGGGCTGAAAAAAGACTTACTAGGGAGAAATTTGCTTCTGATAATAAAACACATTTTTCTAGAGGTCAGTCTTTCAACAGCACAAATTTTTCTGCATTACCAAGCATTAATTTCCAAAGATATTGAATAATGTAATCTCATTAACTGAAGCATAGTCTGTAGCAGGGAAATTTAAAAAGACTCTATAACAGTGTGAAAAAGAAAAATATGATTTAACCATTGAACAACTCATAGATTATTGTAACTGATTATTAGTTGCTGTAATTTAGAAAAGAGCAAAGAAGAATATCTATATAAATACAGAGGGAGAGAAAATTGTTGATATTAGCACTTGAAACATAAAAAACATAATTACACCTTTTAAAGTCTATCAATAATTAATTTATTAGAAGAAAAATCTCAGCTCCTGACCAACTCATCACTAACATAGAGATTATTACCAGTAATTAACTGTGGACATTTGGGATTACTACAGACCTTTGTCACGTATTTGTCATCTTTCATTTGATTGATTTTCTGCCCAAAGAAGCTCTCCTGGGAGAACAATCCTGTTGGCAGCTTGAAATGCCAACCTTTATAAAGGATTTCGGGTACTATACATGGAAACACCCACACCCTGGCATTTCTATAAATGTCTCCCTATAGCTAAAATTAATTTCCTTGTGTAATTGTAATTACATGCAGATTCAATGCTGACAATGACAATGTGGAAGGCTCCTACCTGCATTTTCAGCGACCTCATATATAAATTTTTTTGAGCAGTTACTTCTTACCACTTTGTGACATTTGAAAAAAAAAATTTGCTTTTTCCTAGTTCCCAAAGTAAAACTTTACTTCATCTTACTACAAGGCCACTTTGATGAGCAGCAGACATGTGGGAGGCTCAGGAGACACCAGTCTTGCCATGCTGTCAGAGACTATAAAGCACAAACTCTGTGAAATTCAGGTCACTGGCACCTATCTGCCTTCTTCAGTCAGCTCCACGTTCCTGGAGCTCCAGGGATCCCCAGGATCTGCTGCTGCCTTGCAGGAGTGGAGATGAAAGGACACCAAAGCCTCTGTGGGGCCACAGGCACATCTGAGGCTCCTCTCCCAGAGGAAATCCTGCACAAAGTCCCATTTACCTGAAACTTCTATAAATAACTTATTAAAAAAAATACAAAAATTTCATTTGGATCAGAATTTCTTCTCCTAAGTAAAGAAATCAGACAAACCACTGAGAACAGAACCCTGAGCTGCAGAGATGCTGTGAAAATATTCAATACCCATTATTTACTTGTTTCCTGAGCAAGAGACAAGAATAGTTGGTTATGAGATAATGAGATTAGAATAGTTTCATGTGTGTTACTAATCTCAGTGGCCAATTCAAGATATTTATTCCATCTACATATATATCATTTATTCAGATGCAAAGATTCCAAAGCTGCTTTATCGTTCTGTTCTTCCACTCCTCTATAGTCAGATACTGAATTATTATTAATAAAAGTAAAAAATAAAAAAAATTATTTCTTCTTCTGCTTCTTTAACTCATATATTTATTATCCTGAAGATTTCTCTATATCATGTTTGTTCAAAAACAATCAAACTGTGGCCTTGTTACAAGGGGCTTTACTTATCTCTCTACCTGAGAGAGCTGATGCTTTCACCCACTGAATCTGCTTTCAAAATTATCATGCTGAGCTAAAAATAAAAATGGCCTTTGAGGTTTTCATTCCACTCCCCCTTGTTGAGGGGAGAGATAACAGAGACAGGAAATCACCCACTGTAATCGACATTCATGTACCCAAATTTGTGCTGAGGAGAAACAGGAGGGCAGGTGAGAAATGGGCTGGGGGCAGAGGGAGGGGATCCTCTGGAGTTTGTGATGGTGGGAGATGAACACACTGCCAGCACACAGGGGAGCAGGGCAGCTCAGGGAAAACAGGCAATTCCTCCTCCCTCCTCTTCCTCACCTGCCCCATTCCCTGCCCAGGGCTGACCTTCGTGTCCTCCAAAACCAAAATCCTTCCTTTCTGCCATGAAACGTTCCTGGTTCAAACCCAAAATCCTGCCTTTGTGCCATGAAATATTCCTGTCCTCCAAAGCCAAAATCCTGCCTTTCTGCCATGAAATATTCCTCTTGTCCAAACCCAAAATCCGGCTTTGTGCCATGAAATGTTCCTGTTCTTCAAACCCCAAATCCTTCTTTCTGCCCTGAAATACGCCCGTCCTGCAAACCCAAATTCCTATCTGTGCCATGAAATATTCCTGTTGTCCAAACCCAAAATCCTGCCTTTCTGCCCTGAAATATTCCCGTCCTCCAAACCAAAATCCTGCCTTTCTGCTCCTGTCCTCCAAAACTAAATCCTGGTTCTCCTGCTGGGGAAGGAAGTGGGAAAGGACAGGGAGAAAGGCTGAGCAACTGAGTAGAGAGAAAACTCAGAGGAGTCCCCACAATATTTCAACTGAATTCCTGCACATTGATTCTTTCAGCAGCAGGAGATGAAATTTGTGTGGTAAGGGAGAGATTTTTATTTGGTGCATCTTCTGGAGGATAAATATTGTAATTATCATACCAATAATATCAGTTGTAACTAATATTTACTAACAAACAGCTGTTAAATTTGGCTTTAGAATACATATATATATATATATATATATAGTTTGACTATATCTAAACTGGGTTTTTTGGTAGCCTGGCAAAACAATAAAAATAAGGCATAAATTAATTTGCTAAAACAATACAATAATACAATGCAGTACAACTGAGTTGTGTTGTGGTTCTCTGGAGTCAGAGGACTCCAGAATGTTTTACAAATGGCAATTTACCCATGAAGTCACAGCAGGTTAATGAATGCTTCATTTGCTGACTTGCATTGGTGGTGGTTTGTTTGAAGATGCAGAATATCATCATTTAAATATGCTCTAATAGAGCAGAATTACTTCTGAAAACACTGCATATGTTTGGATAAAGGCAGCCTCGTATTTGCTTTGTGCAAAGTGTCCTGACATAACTGCAAATAAAGGAATTCCGGACCAGCCAGGCAGCCTGAGCCTTTGGAGGCTGCAGGAACAGCAGCCTGTCCTGGGGCTGAGTTTGCAGACACATCCATCCCAACCTGGCTGTTCCAAAAACCCCAGCCCTCTCCTGAGCTCTGCAAGGGGCTGAAATCAAGGACAGCCTCAGTTCTGGGTTAATACTGGTTTAGTCTTTTTTTTCTCCTAGATCAAAGTCAGTTACAAAGTTCTTGATTACTGAATGAATGTGGAAACCTAAAGACTGATTATATTATTGTTAAAAAGAACCTTTCTTAACATTTTATTTCCCCTCATAATGTAAAACACCTTTTTAAAATGCCTTTTCTCCCCTTTGAGTTGTTTACAGATTAATGAATAGTGTAGTTTAGAGAGTCAGGTCTGAACAGAACTCTAAATAAAGACATTATTGGACATTGCTACTCAAGGATACTCTTCAAGGATGAGGGAGACACTTGTCAGCTCAAGCCTTCATGTGCACAGTCCCAATGAAAAATAATATTATTTTCCAATCAGTACAACTGGGCAGACTCATTTTGAAGCTACAGAACACAGAAATTACTTATACTGGCTTCTCTGAGCAGAACCCACACAACCATCCTCACAGTGATTTCCCAACATAACTGCAAGGTAGGAAAAGGTTTTCCCATATTAGAGATACTTAAATAAAAAGCAAAGATAGAATTTATTCAGCAATTTGGGAAAGGAAATAAAACTCTGAAGAAAGTAATGCTCAGTTTTGTTTCTTTCTGCAAGAGCAGGAAGGAATAAATAAAACATGAGCACATTTCCTGCAAAATTGGCAATAAAAGGCCCCTCCCTCAGTCACTGGAGCTGAATATGTGTGATTCTCCCAGACTATCTTAATTATTCCACTTATCAGAGCAGCCCTCAGACTGCCTGTCAGCCCAAAAAAGCATCTGGAACATCTGGCACATCCCAGCGTGCACCCATTACACAACACCCAGCCCTACATTGCTTTTGCCCAGGTTTTAATTCCCAGCATGTACCACTAAACCTTATATCGTTTGTCAAACTGCCTGTGCAGCCCCGGGAACACTGAAAGAGCATTTCCATCACCCTGTGCCACAGGGATGAGTTACCAACGTCCTGGCATCAGCAAGAAGGGAACAAAAAGCGAGTTAAGCAAGTGCTGGGTGACAATGACCAACCCCAAAACACCATCATGTTTCAAATGGTCTTTCAAACAAAAGGTGACTCCTGGTCTGGCACTCTCAGTGAATACCATTATTTCTGTTTGACTGTGAAGGGAACATTGAAATGAAAGAATTGATCTTAAAACTCATTAAAAATTAAGTCTTTTCAACACACTGAATTCTAATTCACGCACGCAAAAAAATTAGAAATTCCAATCTATTCTCCAGTTTTTTAATATATGATACTACAAAGGAAAATATCCAATTACTCTGTAGATAATAGGCCCAGAACATTTATCACCAAGTAAAACCAGATGAGAGATCATTATCCAATTGGAGAATTTAATGTGGTAACCAGCAAATTGAATTTCAGAGCTTCAGAAAGTTCTGCAATAAAACCACAGAGTTGAACACTGTGTGGATTTCCAGACTGGATCTGGAAGGAGAACTTCAATATTCTCCTTTTAGATGGAAGCTGGTTGCCACAGAGCAAAATGGAACTGGGCAGCAGCATAGGCACTGTTTTCTATAACTTTTTGTGAAATCTTGAAGATTTTCCAAGATTTTTTGTGGTTTGTTTTATGGTCAGAAACGCAAAATGAAAATTTCCCAGGTATATCTGGTCAACTGAGCTGGAGTCCTGTGTGATAAGTTAATTTTCTGCAGAATGAGCTCTGGTAAAATAAAATAAAAGCATATTCAGATTTTAACTCTATCCTTGTAAGCCATATTTAGGTTCAACCTGGTAAATGATGTCACTTCAGAAGTGAAGTATTAGTAAACATAGAAAGTCATGTTCCAAGAGATACTCTATTAATTATTAATTATTTATAACAGCCTTGCTAATTGTAATTGACTCTTGCTTAGGTTCTGTGACATTGCATATCAATTAAATTAGAGTTATAAATATATCCTGGAAGGGGGCAGTGTTTCTTGACAGGAATATTTTGCTGCAACATGGCTTCATGCATCATTTTATATCCTGGGCACGCTGCCAATATTGCATTACCTAAATATCCATTTTATATAGGAACTCTGCATCCTCCCAGCAACTTATGAAATCAGGCTAATTGTTTAATTTTAGGTTCCAAATCAACATTCCTTCCAAAGCATTAATCTAGTGGTGAATCTCTGCAATTACCAATTTTGCACAACTTCTTACGTCTGGTAATTTAAACTACTGTTAAGTAAGTGCCTTTTTGGGGTTTTTTTGTTACATATTTATGTAAGCGCTCAGAAAATGAAGCAATGGCTAAGTGATGCTCAATTCCTCCTTCCATCAAGCCACCTTTGTTTGATTACAAAACATTATCACCTTCCCTTCACTAAAGATGATGAAAATCCTATTTATGCTCTCCATTTCCCAAAGCATTTATCTGGCCTGGAATTTTGATCTATATCCAGAAGTTGTACTGGGCATGTGTTAAGAGGAGAGGATTTCATGGAAATGGGATTCCACCAGTTCTGCACTTCTGCCTTCCATTGAAAAACACAGAGCAAAGGTAAGAAGAAAAGCTAAACCAGCTTTGTCAACTTTTTAAATAAAAATGTGGCAAAAGCTGTTTTAAGGTGATTTGGTGTCATTATCCAAAAAAGTTTGTATATCAAAATGCTTATGGAAATCCTGGTAACACCTTTAGATATTAAGGAAATGAGCTGACCTACTTAAAACTTATAAATTTATATCTAAGAACACAACAACTCTGTTACTTTTCCTTTTTGCTATCAAGCTGCCATGGAATGTTCTTTGATATTTCACATTTTTGCTCTGGGTAGCTCTCTTTCAAGATAAATATGCCCCTTTTTTTTTTGCTTGGCTTTTCAGAATTCTTTCAGTATTCGAAGTGGAAAGACATTAATGTGAATGATTCTGTGCTGGCAAGAACCCACAAAATCTGTGTCAGCAGCTCTGTGTGTTTGTCGACTCAGTTCCTCTTGTATATTTATAAGGCAGTTGACAAAGTGCCTCAGATATTCTGATTCCTGTGATTATCTCCTGAAGGACTGCAAAGGTCTCTTTTAATGCTGCTCCAGAAATTTATGGTGATAAAAGAATTAATCCTGCTCTGTCAGTGCATGAAGAATCATTTTACCTGTGCCCTCCCCTGTAATCACTGCACATTTAACTGAGTTTGTGAACACTCACTCACTTCTAGGGTGGAACAGCCACTCCACGTTGGCTCTTCCTGTTTTCCAGTTTCCTGCTTTTCCTTCAGACCCTTTAGAGTTGACATTCTATGTCATTCAGGTATTTTTCAATATTTACTTTATTATTATCCAATATCACGCTGCTAATCTGTCACATCAATTAATTGCATTATGGTGTGGAAATCATGCAAGAAAATATAACTTCAGTCCTGAAATCAAGGGTGGAATTTGCATCTTAGCACAAACAACCTATTTTCCCTCTCTTCAGAACTCAGGTGAGCCAACAGATCATCTGTAGAATTCCAAAAACTGACTGAAACCAGCTGATTCATCTACCAAGTTATGAAATATTGCTGGGGTTTGTTGCAGGGCTGTATAATAATTTTCTCATTCATCCTGATAAATTGCCTGCTGATTTTCTCTCCAGGTTTGAAATCCTTTGCTTTGACTTTATGATGCTGATAATCTCTGTCAGAGAGATTGAAATCCACAATTTAAGTAAATAAATTTAAATAAACAGTAACTCCATTAAACTCATCTGTTTTTACAAGACACAGTAATCAAAGTGAAAATACAAAAGCTTATAAATTAACGTATAATAAATCATTATCAGAGGCTGAGTGGAGGATCCTTATGAACCTTCAGAGATAATGCAGTCTAATTAAACTAAACTCAGTGAGATGAGTAATTAAGAGCACGATTTTATTAAAGCATCTGACAGCAAATGATTCTTGCCTTGTGTTTTGCTGTTCTGTCCTGACTTTGATGAGAAAGCTGTCGTGATACTGACATTGAAAAAGTGACTCTTAGGAGAAATTCATCATGACACCAACACTGAGCAGCCTTTGTCAGACTGAAATACAGCTTGAAAACATGGAGTAGAGGACTGAGCCTTTATGCCTGGATCAGTCCTACAGGAGAACACCTGAATGCCTGCATCAGTCCTAAAGGAGAGCATTGGAATACCTGGGTCACTTCTAAGGGGAGAACATCTGAATGTCCGGTTCTATCCTACAGGAGATCCTCTGAATTTCTGCATCCATCCTACAGGAGAACCTGTGAATTCCTGGATCAATTCCACAGGAGAACACTTGAGTACCTGGATCAATCCTACAGGAGAACATTTGAATGCCTGGTTCAATCCTAACAGGACATTTGAATGCCTGGATCAGTCCTACCAGGGAACACTTGAATGCCTGGTTCAATCCTACAGGAGAACACCTGAATTTCTGGACCCATCCTAAGAGGAGAACACCTGAATTTCTGGATCCATCCTACAGGAGAATCTCTGAATGCCTGGATCCATCCTAAGAGGAGAACACCTGTATGCCTGCATCCATCCCACAGGAGAACACCTGAATTTCTGGATCCCTCCTAGAGCAGAACACCTGAATTCTGGATCCATCCTATAGCAGAACACCTGAATTTCTAGATCCGTCCCACAGGAGAACACCTGAATTTCTGGATCCATCCCACAGGAGAACACCTGTATGCCTGCATCCATCCCACAGGAGAACACCCAAATTTCTGGATCCATCCTAAGAGGAGAACACCTGAATGCCTGGATCCATTGTAAGGGGACAACACCTGAATTTCTGGATCAGTCCCACAGCAGAACCCTCGCAGCTCTCCCAGGCTCAGCAGGGAGGTGCAGGCTGGGCACTCACGTGGTAGAGGGGCACGGTGTTGTTCTCTGCCAGCGAGAAGCCGAGCACGTCCTGCTGCCCCGGCTCCATCCTGATGCTCATGGTGGAGGCCAGCACCGAGGGGCTGATGGGGAAGCCGGGGGTCCCTGGCCCCTTGCCCTTCCTCCTGGACCTCCTGGCCGTGTCCCTCTTGCTGTCCTTCTGCGCCAGGGGCTCCTCCTGGATCACCAGGATCTTGTCATCGCTCAGGTAGCGCAGCAGCGAGTTCTCAGAGTCAGTGGTTGGAGGGGGAGGAAGGGAAAAACAAATATTAGGAAGAGGAAACAAGCAGAGAACCGTTGCATTTGCTGGGAATGCCCCAACAAAGGCAGGAATGGTGCATCTGACTCCATGTTCTCAGAAGGCTAAGTTATTATTTTATAATTATTATTATATGATAATAATATAAAAATTAAAATAAAAATGCAGGAATGATGCATCTGACTCCATGTTCTCAGAAGGCTAATTTATTACTTTACAATTATTATAATAATAATATAATAATAATAATATTAATTATTATTATATCAACTACAATATAATCTATATATATTACAAATATATCAATAACAATATCATCTATAATAATATAATATAAAATAATATAATAACATAATATTATAAGAATTATTATATTAACTATATTATATAATAATATATTAATTTTATTCTTTTATAGTAATATTATATTAATAATCTCAATCTTATTAATATTAATAGCATTGTATAGTTATTATATACTTATTATTATTTATAATTATGACTATATTGTATTAAAGAATACTATACAATACTAAAGAATACAGAAAAGATACTCAGTGCTAAAAAGATAATAATGAAAACTCCTGACTCTTTCCAGAGTCCTAACACAGCTTGGGCTCTGATTGGCCAATGAGTCAAAATAATTCACAGCACAATCCAATGAAACAATCACTTGTGTGTAAACAATCTCCAAACACATTCCACATGAGCACATTGCAGGAGAAGCAAATGAGATAAGAATTGTTTTCCTTTTTCTCTGAGGCCTCTCAGCTTCCCAGGAGAAAAATCCTGGGTGAAGGGATTTTCCCAGAGAATGTGAATGGCACAGAGAACCATTTTTGGCTGGGCAGAGACATCCCTGGCTCCTGTTAAACTGGGAAAATCCTGGGAGTGTCCAGGGAATTGTGAGGGCTCTCCCTGCGCTCCATCCCACATTTCACCATGGCTGGTGAAAGGGAGCAGACACAGAAAATATTTCTGGCTTGTATCATGCAGGGAGCATCTCTGGGACCATTCCAGACTCCAGGATTGTAATTTCAAGGAATCTGACAAGCTGGAATAACGGTTTTGAGGAGATGTGCAGCAAACTTGGGCACAGTTTCAAAATGGGAGCTGGCCAGGCAACAAGTCTGTTACTGTCTGCAGCAGTGAAATATGAGCTAAACACACATCAACAGATTTGGAATAAATCAGAAAAGGTTTGTGCCTTAAATGAAATTTATTTTCTTTTGGAAAGGAAGTTTACTGAAAAAAAAAGTAGTTTAAAATCCTGTATTGATATTCAAGAATATCATTCATTTTTTGTCACATTTTTAGGAGTCAAGTTGAACTCCTCTCAGCTTCCAGACCATGCCTAAAAGATTCTAAAAAATAGTATTCAAGGATCTTCAAGAGTCAGTGTCACAATAAATATGGTTGTATATTTGAAGAATATTCTTTTGAATTGTATGTTTTCTTTTTGCCAGAGGAAATAAAGGAAAAAAAAAACCTGTGCCATCACTTTTCTTTCTTGCAAAGTTCATAATTCCCACTGGGATCAATGAAGTTTTTGTTTTTAGAACTGCTGGTCTGAACACTGACAGTACAGTTGCTGATTCCTGTTCCAAATTTTAATTCATACTGATCAAAATGTTCTCAGAGGATGCTACTTTACATCTGTAACATCACTTACTGTTTTCTAGAGCTGTGCAGATTTGGAACTGATTGCTTTTAACACATATCTGAGCCTTCAAAGTACTTTTCCCCTTGATGTTTATGTTTCTTTATACTAGAATTAAATTCCTCCTACTAATACAAATTTTTAATTTTCAGAAATAGAAACAGAAGAGCACAGACACTAAACAGGCTGGTTTAGATCTTCTGTGACACTAAAAAAAATTAAAAAAAAAAAGAAAATAGAAGATTTTTTTTCCCCTGTGATGCTCCTTAAGCAACAAAGGAAAAACATCTTGGAGAAGAGGAGAGAAAAGAAAATACTCACCTCTGCTTCCCCTCTTGTACATGTTCTGTTCTTTGGGCTCCCCAATCCAGCTGTACTCAGTGGGCATCGAGACTGGCCTCAAATCTCCTGCAAACAAGGAAAGGAAAACCAATGGAATTTTGGAAGGTGAGGAATGGCAGGCTGTGGGGTCAGTAGTGTAAATTAAATAAATTCCAGGTGTGACACAACCCCTCAGAGCTGTGGCCTTCAGGATCAGTGGGACATCCCAGAGCCTCCTCTTCATCACCCCCACCTCAAGGGAGGCACCACCAGCTCTGGTGAAATTCCTTGTAAATGTAAAGCAGATTACAAATTTATTCGAAAACTCTGCTCTGTATGAACTTCCTCGCTCATTAAACAGGTGTTGGGAATAAAGAGAGAAAAAGATTTTAAGTGGAAAAAGCTGTAGGAAAAGCAGAGAGAGAATTAATACAGTTGCAACAGCACAGATCTGTCAGGGAAACAGAAACCCCCCTGATCTGGGAATAAATTCAAGTGAAGATCAACATAACCAAACTGAGCAGTTTTTCTGTAAAGAAAGGAAGGATCTGAAGCTCTGAAATGATTTATACACAAATACAGATACCACAGCACAACAGACATCAGAAATAGAAATTCAGGACAGGAATCACACAAGGCAAATGAACAAGTGATTTTGTAAACTGCTTATTTCACTTCCAACTCCTTTCCCAATGAAAAGTAACCTATAAATTGCTTTGACATTGCAGCTTGGATATTTTTCTGAGAAGCAAAAAATTGTTGTGTACAAGGATACCAGAATAAAATGAAAGAAAAAAATATATTTATGATGTTTTTGCCTCTAACACATAAATGGAAGAGGTTTGAAATGCATTGCCACAAGAGCTGTTTAGACCAGAGCATTTTAGAGTCAGGAAAATTACAGAGAATAATGTTAAGTAGAGCAAAAAATGCATTGCAACGTTGCTAAAAACAAGCTTAATTTTCATAAATACATTGGAAAAATGGATTTATTATTTATCTTCTTGTATTTTGCATGTACTGTCAATACCCATCACCTGCCTGAGTATCCATCCACCTGCACAGGAGACTGATTTCTAATAATGGCTGGAACCCTGCTAGGTCCAAGGCTGGAATTTTGGAGCAGTAGTTTGTGTCAGCCCAGGCAATAATGAAAGTGGCTGCTTGGCCATGAAAGGCTTCAGAAGTTTTATTTTCATTTCTTTGCTCATGGCTCTGTGGTTCCAGCTTCAGTTTGCTGGAGCTGCCATAAATCCTGTCTTTTTACTGAAAGACACATTGTCACTGTGGTGATGGATGTCACTTCTCCGTCAGACAGTACAAAACCTTCCACTACAGTAGAACTTCATTTGCATGTCTGGTAATCAACAGATTAATTAAATCTGTATTTAAAAAAAAATCTGGTGTAGCAGTCATATTTGAGAGAAAGGCATATTTCAGAGACTTTAAAACCAAATTCCTTCTGGATTTCAATCAGAATTGTCCATCATAGACAAAAAAAATCTTGTGTACTCTTGGGTTCAGGCAGGGAACCCAGTATTTTAAGTCACCATGCAGGAAGAATTTATGAAAGCAAGGCAAATACACCCATCTGGCTCCAATTTTAATCACAGTTAAGATTTCTCCTTATCTTTCATTCTAATTCTGTTTTAAAATGATGTCACTTCCCAAGGAGATAAAGAGTGAACATTACTGGTCCCAGGATGGAATCCTGTTCCTCAGCATCACAGCTCTTCCAAGCATCAAGCAGATGACTGAAGCAGTTACTAAAAATACCCTGCCTATAACCAAGATTTATTAAGATTTTCTCCCCTAAAAAGGTTCTGTGTGCACACACACACCATCAAGTCCATTTTACTTGCCACTTTTACCAGAAATCCAGCTGCAATCAGCAAATTACAGCAGCAGGAGGGAAGTTCTGCGTAACTGCTAAACACAAGATAAATACTGGGAGCAGGAGGCAGAGAAGCTGCATTTCAGAACATCCCTGGTAGCAAACCCCACACCAGACTGAGCAGCAGAATCAGGGACTGCAGGGCTTTAGGAATTTTCTTTTTCCCCCACTGTGCTCCCTTTCAGCCGCTGTTGGATCTTCCACCAGAACCTCTCCGGGGACTCTCTCTCTCCCCTGAACTGCAGCAGGATTTTAGTGCCTCTGTTCTTCACTGGCACATTTTCCTGAGCTTCTCAGAGGCTTCCCCTTCCCTAAATTTCAAAGACAAAAACTTAGGGAGTTGTTGGGGCTTTTTAAAAATGAGAGAAATAAAAGATCTCAGAGTAGGGGAATAAAGGACTTACGGATGGCTCACCATATATAAATAAATATCCATATAGATCTCAAAAGATAGCAGCTACCCACAGAGAACACCATGGTCTTTGCTTTCTCTGAGGTACAGAAATAATGCCATTTTCCAAATCAGACATAATTCCTGTTTTCAAAAGAAATCTCCTATCTGAAATTTGTAAGCTTTACAAGACTGTCCTAGTGCCTTGAAAATAAAGCAACTGAAAATGCACAGCCCATACACTGCTGTGTTTCAGCAGTATTTTCCTCAAATTCATTAAATACCAAGCAGTTCAGTTTAAACAGAGAAGCAAAAAAATGTATCTGTTAATTTTCAACAACACTTTTTATATAGATCCATAAATATAGATCCATACACTTGTACACAAGCACACGTGATTGTACACCTGTCCACTCAACAGGGCTTTGTGTACACACTGGATTTCTATGGAAAACCAGAGTTAATCATTGTTTATTAGCATTTTATATATTTAGACATCCTCATGCTAAGATTTTGAAATACAGTTCTAGCTGTAATGAGTGCATTGTAGGCTACTCCTCATGCATTTAATGCAGTGCTGAATTTTGGAGGGCCTTCCATCTTACAGACACTTTCACACCACAAGGCATTTCCTTCACTGAAGTTTAACAGCCCAGAATATTGCAAGTGGAATAATCTCCAGGAGTTTGGATGGGGAAATTGAGTAAATAAAGATGCTGGCTATTCAAATAATATGAATTTAATTACCATTCAACGTTCCAGAATGAACTGCAAAATAACTGTATAAATAACTTCTGACCAGGAATGTTAGTGTGTGATATTTCTAATTATTCCTTCATGTGAAATTCTGTTTGTTGTTCAGAGCCAGCAGGTGTGATAAGAATGGCAGATTTTGGGGGTGTTGCAGAGTTCAGAGCAGAGTCTGCAAAGCAGGAGGAGGGTGGGAAGTGCAGCCTACCATGGGTTGGGGTTTTCTCCCTTCTCCTCACGCCTGGGGCTCTGCTCCTCTCGTACTCGGAGCCCCCGGGGTGTCCTTCCCCCTCGATCAGCGTGTAGAATTTCCCACTCTCGTGCTCCAGGAAATAGTTTGGAGACTCTGAGCCCTTCATCCCAGGCTTTCCAAACTTGCTGATGTCGTCACAGGACATGATTCCAATTTCATCCCTAAAAACAGAAGATGATGGGGAAATGAACCATTTAAGGGAAGCTTCCAGCGTGCAACTGCCTCTCCCAAATGCTACAAATAAAAAGTCTTGCAATTGAAATGTTCACTTTGTAAGTGAGGCAATTCAACAAATGTAAATTAACAAAATCATCATTAGGTGCCACTTTAATTGTGAGATAAACATTCAGGAGTTTTGTAGGATCTGAAGGGGAACATCAGGAATTGTTTTAATATGAGCAGACAAGGGTTTCCCTTGCAGAAATGCTCCAGAATAAGATAGAAGCAGACACATAAAAGTAAATCAAACCAACTGTTTAAAGACTTCTTTAAATACTTTCTTGATTTAGGAACAAACCCACATTTTCTCAGCTAAGTGAAAATTAAGTCACTCAAAACAATAATATGGTGCTTAATGTATTTTTAGCTCTTAATTTTCTTAATTATTTACCTTGATGATGGGTCTGTTCATTTTGGTTTTGTTTTATAAATCTAATGAAATCAACGTGTAAAATTTTATTTTTTCAAAACCTCAGATTCCTTAGGACATAAATACCTGGGGCCATAAAGTCCTGACATAGGGGAGAGAATGAAAACATCCTGGAGTGCAGAGTTGTCCATTTTTGAGGGCATGCCCATGGTACTTGTTGGGGTTGTAGAGCTGCTCGTGGGGCTGGTTGGAATCACAGGCTGCAAAAATCAAAAAGGGACATGAAGAATAAATTAATGTTTTCTGTGCTACAAGAAACAACAAAATCAGTGTGCATAATTTTAGGAGTTTTGACCTCTTTTATTGGATTAGCCATTTTTTTAATTTCTGGAGTTTCTTCCAAAAAAGGTGTCCAGTGAAACTCTAGACTTCAAGAAAGTTATGAAAGAAACTGATAAACGACCATTAAATTAATTTGAAAGCCACCTCAAGGGAAAATCTGAAACTCAATCAAAATATGATCTTTAATCAATGCAGAAAATCAATTATCTGAGGAGAAAGGACACACTGTATTAAATGCCATTAATACAGAAGTTAATTACAGAGCTCTGGAATACTTGCACTGAATGAAATGATTGTGTTGGTTTCAGTGGAAGATTTATTGTTAGCAAGGACAGAACATCTTGATTTTTTAAGAGAGCAGAATTCATTGTCCTTTGGCTTTATAGCCATGATGATACAAATGTGTGTTCTACAGTAAATAGCAAAGAAATAGAAATTAATCTAAACAATAAATGAATGTCTTTTAAGATTTTTACTTTTTAAACTTTCACATGGCATTGAACACAGTTGTTTGATTCAGATGTCACAGAGAAGCTCAAGCCAATGGTCTGCAAGGACTAGAAGGATGATAACCAAATATGCTGGGCAGGATACAGAGATATAAACAAAGAATATTTTTCAACCAAGGTTCAGTCTGTGTTGATACTCAAGAAATAGGAAATATTTTTATTTATAAAAGTTATGTTTAAATAGATAGAACCAGTTTTCTACAGGTGGAAGGAAAAGCCAGTGACTCAAAACTTGGATGAAAGGTATAAACACTGATCTTTTTCTAAGTAAAATGTTTTCTGTCCTCCAGAGGTAAACACTGAAATATTTTTATGTGGTTCAAAAAGTAAAACCAGTCCTAAATACCAAAAAATGATGGTTTTTATAAGATTCTCATTCTACAAAGAGATCAAAATTATATTAATTCTCTATGCTTGTTGATAAAATAAATAATAAATGGTGTAATTGTTCTGGATCAATTAGTTGTGACAGAAGGATTATTCCAATTTGAAAAGTTCTCCAAATAAAAAGAAAAAAATACAATATATATTATATTTTATTTGAGTGAAGTTGTAGGGTGCAGAGCCCTATTTGCCATTGCCAATTAAAAAAAAAAAAAGCAAAAAACATTTTGTCCTGAGTGGGAAAATAATTAGGGAGTTTAAAATTCAAATAATCTTCCACTATCACATAATGTCAGCCAGAGACAAAAGGGCAAAAAAATGGTGTCACAAATCTCACAGAAAGATAAAAGAGCACAGAACTGACAAATGGAAACTCTGCTGTTGTAATTCAGCATCAAGGAAAACCCTCCAAAGCGAAAGAATACGACAACAAGGCCAAGTAATAAATTTTACAAGGCCTCAGAGATTCTGTATCATCAATAATTCATAAATTACCTATGTGGTATAATTTTAAACTTAATTATTGCAGAAAAAATATTAATAACCTCTTTAAGTGCCTTAAGCAACAATAGAGAACATGACAACTTTTATTTAAAACTTCCTGCTGCGCACCAACCTGAGGTAACAAATATGATTTCAACTTCTTAAACCCTATTTCCTTTTTGCCTTCCCTAATTATGTACTGCTTTTGTTTTACTTGTTTTGGGGTTTTTTAACAGCAGCAAATTGATTTCCAGAAAATGGAATGATTTCCATTCTATTTTAAATCAGAATGGATAAATTGCTCCACATGTGGACACAGGAATCGATCTATGGGGCACACCATGAAAACAGCACGTGCAGAGAGATGCATGGATCAGGAGCTGGAACATGCCATGAAATACAGCACACCCATGTCTGTTATCCCTCTTTGGTGACAGTCTGACTTTTGCTGAGCTGTTTCCCTCTCAATCTGCTTTCTCTGGGGTGTTTTCCTGCAGTTTGGGGCTGTTTGGCCGTTCCCTGTCCTGCTCTTCCCTCGCTGCGAACCCTCCTGTCTGAGCTGTGTTCTCTGCTATCCCACAGCCTGTCCTGCAGGATCCCATTTAATCCATGAGCAGCAGAAACTCCAGAACAACAAAACCCAGAAATTCTCCTACAATTCCACAGCTCTAGAGTCTGAAAAATGCCAAAGTCACGGAAAGGTGAGGGCAGTGCAGCCAACAGGAGAGGGAAGTGAGCTCACTGCTTCCAGCAGCAACAAGCTGTTGTGTCAGCTGTCCAGGAAGCACAGGCTTCAGAGGCATCTTGAAATTTAATCAGGCTGCTTCCAAGTCATTACTGACA